>NC_135763.1:17730817-18110817 GCF_052425735.1 Oculina patagonica | reverse complement strand
GTCGATGTTATGTGATAATCTGGTGATTTAATTTTGGCGGGAAAATGGCCATAAGAACGATCAGAGGCATTTTTGAACTAAATTCGTGGAAAAAGAGTGTCTTGTGCCAATCAATAAATTCTTGTTTTTGATTGAGAAGGGTATGGACTGTTATAAAATGGCTTTTAATAAAAAATAAACCACCGCACTTTTGAAAAAAATAAATTTGAAAACCCACGAAATTCACTCTGTGGCAAGGCACAAGCTACCTACCTAGTTTAGAAAATATGGTAAAAATTACAGTTAAACTGAAAATTTGTTTTTAAACATGCAAAACATTAACAACTAGTTAATTTACCTTGAGAAAAAAAATTGTGCACGAAATGCAAAAGGAAGATCTGTTTCCAGTACCGAGAAGTTGGCCTTTTTTATGTAGAATTTTGGCACTTTCTGTGCCAAAAACTAGGGGGGTGGTCAATCTCAGGATTGAAAAGGCAGAAAATCATTTAAATGCCACCAATCTTAATCTTATCTGATAGGTTTCAAATGCTGAAAATATTAGGGGAATCGGCTGACCCCCATCTTTTGGCATTGCCTGGTTTTCTCTGACAATGACACTTAAATCTGTTTCAACATACAGATAAACAATTTATTCTAACAATGATGTAAAACAATTTAAATTGACTAAAAATTTATCAGAGTTAATTAAATTAATTTCTCATGTTATCTAACAAACTGTTGTATGTTTTGCTGGGTTTTAGTGTCGAGTGCTCAACCATGTTACTTGGAAATTAGTTGCAGAACACAACCACACACCCACTGTTGATTCTCCCTCTGTGGTAAGTAAGGGCTGGTTCCCACTAGTTACGTAATTGGAAGCGGAGTCGGAGTCGGAAGCGTAAGGAGCCTTACGTTCTAGTGGAAATCAAAAAACGGAGTCGCAATCGGAATCGGAAGCGCGACGGAATCGGAATCGGAAGGATCAGAATGTTTCCTTTTTCTTCCGATTCCGCTTCTGCTTCAGTCGTTTAAAATCTTGTGGAAACCAGAAATCGGAATCGGAAGTCGAATCGGAAGAATAAGCCAATCACAAAGCTCATTCCCAGTCCGCTAAGTCGAGTTTCAGAGCAATATGGCAGCCTCCGCAGACGAGAAACTGGAAGAAGCGGTGAGAAAATATCCAATACTGTATGACAAGTCCTTAAACTACTTCAAAAACAAAGTAGAAAAAGCGTTTAGCCTGGCAGGATGTGGCTGCCGAGATTGGTCTTCAATCTGGTGTGTATTATAACGGGAAAAATTAAAATGTGAAAATATTATTATATTTTCTTGTAGATTAATGCGCCTTCTTCTTTTTCTACGTCGAATTATAATAAACAGCAGCAAAAGAAGAATAACATAGTCTTCTACCATCTTGGTCTGAATAATTACAACATGTAAGTGAGGCAAAGGTGAGCGTTGCGTTACCGCTTCCGTCGCTTCTGTCGTATTGATTTCCACTTGATCGTAAGGTTCTTACGATTCCGACTCCGCCACCGATTCCGATTACGTCGCTTACGTCGCTAGTGGGAACCAGCCCTAAGTTGCTGCAGTTCAAACTGCAATAATCGCTTTTTCTTCTTGTTCTTGTCATTCTTCTCTTGAATTACTTGAAAAAAAATGAGTACCTTCACAACTGCAAGTAACATACTTATAATATTGCAGTGTCACTTTCTGTATTGTTAATCTGCAGTAACATTTCATATGTTCATTGTTATTTTTATGTTGGTATCACCGTCATTGTACTCACATCCTGTTCCAGCATTTTAAAAGTTACATGAACATTTCTCCATTTAAATTAGTACTTTTCCATTTAAACTTGTACTTTTATATGTTATCCTGTTTCACAGAATGTTCCGCTTTTAATCCAATCAGAGCTGTCTGTTTTTATAGAAGCCACTTAGTAATATGATATCTTTCATAAGCGGAACCTTCTGCGTTTTAACCAATGAGAAAAGTTATTTTTATCAACATCAATTTGCACTATTCTACACAGGTTAATATAATTATTAACAACGGTACAAATAACGAACAAGGTGATGTTTTCGACTCCAGCCTGTTGTACTTAAGTATCACCGTAATTGACTCAAAATTGCAATGATCACTTTCATTTGCAGAGCTTACAGTGCCGCATGAAGCTTGTTAATAAAATAAGATGTACATTTTCAAATGTGTTGAGCAATTCATTCAAACCCTTAAACTATAAAGATAGAATATCTCCCATGGACTTCCTTGTGCAGCCCTCTGACCTATCAACAGGCAGAGGCCTGATGGTTAGTGCGCTGGACTTTGGATGAAACGGTCCGGGTTCAAGCCCTGGTCTTACTCAGTGAACTAAGTTGTGTTCTTGGGTAAAACACCTTACTCTGGGTACCGGCGAATTTAGTGTGGAGGGTAACCCTGCCATGGACTAGTATCCCATCCAGGGGGAATAGAAATACTCCTGGTCGCTTCATGTCACGGAAACTGGGATAAGCTCTGCCATGATGGGCCACTAGGCTCGTATGCAGGCCTACGGTCCTTGCATTCGGTTTGTTAGAAGCACAGATTACATGTACATGTACATGTAAGGTGTTCATTTTTTTCTAGATTGTATACAAAGAGGTAGAACTAAAACCGCCTTTGCTCAGAGAAGATATGATGCCACCAGGAGGATTCACAGTGCAGAGTAAATGTAAGAGCCATCAGTTCTCGATATGTTTGCCACTGCTTGCATGGTTTTGCTTGAAGTTCGTATTATTGGCCAGATGTGATGACTTTGGCTTAGTCATTAGAACGCCACTTTGGCCATAGACAATTATGTCATCTATAGTGAGATAAATAAAACTGTGGATTACACAAAAGGTCACTTTCAATTCTTTAATATTATTTTCAAAGAACTGCTGTACATGTTAGAGCTTAACCCATTTAAGTTTTACCCCTTGAAAGTCCTTTCAGAATGTCAGCAAGTGATTTCTAAAGTCAAAGCAGGGCTCAATCACTCACCCACTTTCCACTGAAAAGTAAATTTACTACTTGGAGAGTAAAAAATAAAAATGAACCAAAATACATGTACTTACCCGATCTGGACAGTAAATGTTGCGCTATGCTGGAAAGCAAATTTTACACTTCAGTCAAAAAAGTGTTAAAAGTTAACAAGTCGATAAAATAACCTTTTGAAAATAATTTCCCATCTTAAGAAAGAGGAATTCGCACTATTCTAGCATTCTCTGCCATATTGGAGGATCAGGAGAGCTCCTGGGGACGTCCGGGTACAATAAATACACCTGGCATGGTGCAATGGAAAATGAAGTTTTGAGATAGAAAGTAAAATTTGAAATCCAAGTGGAAAGTAGTGTAGAAAGTTAGTGTCAAGTCTTGCAAAGTAACGGCATTCGCCAACTGGTATCTTTCCGCCAATCCTTGGTGTTAAAGTTATTTCCTTTTTTTTTTTTCAATTATTTTAGATGAGGTACAACCGGCCCCAGTCCAGGTCCCATATGTTAAACCAGACCCAGAGAAAGCAAACCCAAAAACAGGGGTTGGACAAGTTGCCTTCAGCAGAGACAACAGATATCTGGCGACTAAAAGTGGTACGTACGTGTAGCAGATGCCGGGTGGGGCCCTAAACAAAAACAGTGACATTTCTCTTCTTTAGTAAATGAGTTGTGTTCTCAATTTCTAGAGAACGCCAATATGGCTGCTCTGTACATGTATATCTCAAGAAGGTACAGAAATGCTAATGCATTTTCACTACCATTTTCTCCATTTGACGCCCAGGCGTTTATTTGAAAAGTGACCTTGCGCGCCCCGCGTTTATTTGCACCTCGGTGCAAAGACATTACGGTAACTTGTTTGCATGGCAATATGAGGTGCGTGTAGCCTTCCACTTTGATGAGTAGAAGGCATCTTTCACTTTTCTCTACCACCTACCATTTAGTTTCGATGTTCGATGTTTTGTGAGTGAAGTAAAACCAAGAGCGATCCACTTCTAGAGCTATAAACTAAATTCTAGTGTTACTGTTTCCTTCTTAGAACAGTTTTAACTTCTCGTCTCTTCCTGTTCTTTTGCAGACAGTATGCCAAACGCCGTTTGGTTGTGGGATGTTTCTAAATTATGTCTCACAGCAGTGTTACTGCAGACCAGTCCTGTGAGAGGTTTGTACTGAATACTTTGGTTCTGTTATCCTATCGCTTTTAACCTTAATTTTTTAATACCTTTAAATCGGCGAAATGTACTTATATACAGTACGTGTTTAAGTGTTTGCTTTGATACCATTTGTTGTGCTTTGAAGCTTTCCAGTGGGACCCAAGACAGGCACGGCTTGCAATCTGTACTGCGAATAACAAGCTTTACATGTGGTCGCCCGCGGGCTGTGTGTCAGTGGTGGTACCCACAGAAGGTAAGCTGTAACCTCCTTAATTTATTGTTTCATTTTTATTTTGTTTTTATTTTCTAGTCAAACCAAAGTTAGTTAATACAAGAACCCACTCGATTTTCTCGCCTCCGATCTGTCGCTTTATCCTTCGTGGGCTGTTAGTGGGGTCGTGGCAAATGCAGGTCCACTATTGAAATGTAATGTTGAGCAAAGGAACGAAAAAAAGAGAGAGTTTTTTCCTCTTTTTTATCCCCCCCCCGCCTTTACATCGTCGCCAACCTTTTCACGCTTTTCCCGATCTTACTCGCGCTTTGCACTTTTGTTCGAGCACGAAAGCTTGTACTTTTGCTTTGCCTCGAATTTAATGATTTTGACACCATGCATTGTGTGGCTTCGTTTCAGCGACGTTCCAAATCACTTCCCTACGGTTCAACCCTGACGGCAACATTCTCCTGCTGCTCGGAAAAGACAACATGTGTCTTTGTTTTCTGACAGACCCAAGGACATAATGTCAGTTTTACGGAACATTTATAGCTCTTCACAAAGAGCTCGATATAGCACGCAATACATTTGTAGCTCTACAAGAAGAATTTGCCAATAGCGAATTGAGAACCATGGGAAACCGCCTATCATTGGACTTGGTTCCTGTCACATTTCACGTAAACCTTTGGTAAACCTTTTAAATGGCTTGATCGAAGCGACGGCCAGTGTAGATTCTTCCAATTCACACGTTATTACAATAGAAGTAGCAAGTTGAAACGTTTTTGCTATATTATCCCTCATAAGGGTAAACATAAGCAGCCCTTATCCCAGGTTTTTACGGAATAGCGTATATTACTACATTGTAGTACTGTAAATATGCGTGAAGCAACCGTTATTTGTTTTTTGTGGTAACATAATATTTTGCCATACACTAAACGAGCGGGGCTTGTTTGTATCTGGTTAGACCTGTAAACTCGGAAAAAACTGAAAGGTGTTTTTAGCCACATTCTCTTAAAAGGCGACATGACGAATTTCTGTAGAAACGATACGGGTTTATCGAATAGTAAAATGACCAAGTTTCTCCTATTGTGTGGTGTACTTCCTTATATCCAGTCATTTTTGAAGACGTTTTTGGCTGTTTTTGGGACGATGTAGATGTGAAAATTGATAGACAGTGGTCGGAAATGATATCCGCTTTTTTACAAACAGAACTTCGAGGTTTTTGTAAGTATAGATAGTCCAAAGCACGGTAAGCAGTTTGCGGCGACTGACCGCTAGCGCTGACCAAGGAACCTGAAAAATCTTAGTAATCAGAGTAAGGGATTGACTAAACAAATATAAATTTCGTACTGTACAGATCAGTTTATAGCGTGGCCGACTAGTTTTGTAAACAAATCTATGTCAATTTCCTTTAACCACGGGTTTATGGACTAGTGTGTAAGCATAATGACATAAGCTTTAGCATATTAAGAAGAACAAACACACTTGTTTTCTTGTGTTGTCCTCACTAGGATTATGTCGCGGTAATTCCTAGTGAGAACAGCATAAGAAAAACAAGTGTGTATGTTCTTCTTATGCTTGTACTTATGTTTATGCTTATGTTGGTGCTGTCCTCACTTAGGGTTATGCTTATGGGCTAGTAAAAACAGTAAAACAGCCTACATCAAAGGTGACTACATAAATTCCGTTGCAAAAAAATAATACATTTTATTTTGAGTGACGTTTTATCACTCTAACATACACGTATTTCTTTACATTCGCGGAAGCAATAAGACTAACGACTCGTATCATTTCAAACGAAAACGTTACGAGTTCGTCACCTAAGAATGCGTGAGGTGTCAATCCGCTGACCAGGGAAATGTCTTCTGCGGATCCGCATAATTAAAGCACAGAATGTTCTTTGCTCCCGCAATTATTGACACCGGTTTATTAGTTACATTAAAATAGAAAATGTACTACACTAAATTATTCCAATTGCTACAATGCTAGCCTTCCATGTTAGTGTTTTTGTTTAAACTAAAGGTGTTGCGTTTCTTTAGTTTTTTTTTTTCAAATCTGTCCTTATATTTGCGTCGAAAATAATGTCGATTCAAGCAGCTTGTGAAACAAAAAGTAGAGTTTCTTATTGGATTGGTAGATGTGTGTTAGTTTATCACTGCATTTGTTCAAAACGATTCGCCAAAATGTCACAAGTGCGTGGAAATCAACCAATGCCAGAAAAAAAAAAGTATATAAAAGTGACTTGTGAAAGCACAGGCTAAAGCATTTTATTGAATTAGTAGTTAGTTAATCACTTTATTTTTTCAGAACGAGCATTAGCCAAAATTCAAAAATCATACGAGTGACGTACGTACGTTGATCTTTAAATCGTAACTAACCTTAAACAAAAGCTTCTCTTAAATACTAAAGCCTTTAGTTTAGAAGTAGAACTTTTTCTGCTTTACATACTCGTTCTTATAGTTCGTAAATGAATGCGAAGGGGATTTTAAGTTTAGGTAGTAAAATAAGCGTCGCCGTTCTTTAGTATTTCATTTCTTTACTCCTTTAACGCTTGTGTGGCTCTTTTCTTCTTTCCAAAGACGTCTTTCATCAGAAAAAGCTGTAAGGTGTATGGTTTCTCTGAAACAAAAACTGGCAATTAATACATGAACACCAAAAGAGCGCAGTTTTCATTTTAAAAAGTGACGATAGTAATTTGCATTTACTTTGGTTTTTCGCATAGTGATTGGTTAAAAAAAAAAAAAAAAACTTCTGCTCCTTTTTTACCAATCAGAAGTAAAACTAAAACCAGAGGGTGTCAGAGGGCGGTGAAACGGGCATACAAACTCTCTGTTACAGCCTTGATGCGGAGAGGGACTGGTAGAAGTCCGCCTTTCCGCTCTTGACTCGCTGTTTGGCTAAGGAAAATGGCGGCTGACAGCTGAAGGCAAGTTCATATTTATTGCTTTGTATCATGAAATCTCTGTAACACATAAACAAATTCAATGTGTGGTACTGTTCTAAGGGATACACGCACCCTGATTAACGGGTCTGTGTTTTTTTCTCTGGTAATAGAAATGTAGTGTCGAAAACAGACCGTCGAGCAATCCAGTGCGAATGTCGTATCTTTGCATGCCAGTCAAAATAAAATGGTAATAAACGCCTGAAATACCTATTGAAAGACACCTTTATTCGTTAAAATTGTGTATGCAAATTTGTAGAATGATCTTTTCTGATCCTTTACGTTTTTTTGGTTCTATGAAGTGACAGCTTTACAGCGGTGATCGAAAGATTTTGTATGGATGTTGGCATTAAGCACTCATAGGTAGGTAGAAGCGGCATTACTTTTGCTTGTTGACCGTTCAAAGAGGATAAAATGTTTCCCCTCAATGATTTCACCCTCAATATTAACTGTAATATTGACATCGACTGTAAATATTGCAGTCGATGTCCGCTATCCGCAACAACTCGTTTTAAAAAGACAAGTCCCCTCTCCTCCACATGTTCAAACCTTCACCCACCTTTTCCTCAGATGCTTTTGTTAATGATTTATCGTGAAAATCATCTGTTACGTCTATGGGCATGTAATTTATATCGAGATCGGCGTCCGCCATATTGGTCAGGGAAAGGGAAAACCCTCAAAAATCTTTAACTGGTACCCAGGCTTCTGCATCAAGGCTTTTCCCCTCGAACCCGCTCGTTTCGACGCCCTCCCTCCTAACGCCCTGTCGTGCACCCTTGTTTTCCCGCGCTTCGCGCCGGCTACACGTATTTTCTTCGAGTTTTGATTGGTTCATTGGATTATCTGTATCTTTGTGACTGGCCGAAGTAATAATTTTAATTTTGGTTGTGCGACACTCAATTGAAAACCGCTCTAACAATGAACGTCACGTAAATTGAAAAATGGTTGTTTGCATTTGCTTGTTTGTTTAGCCACGTCTTTGAGGTAACATCTTACCTGAACTAGAAACATCGACAGAAAGAAATATCGTTCTCACGTCGAAATCTGACTAAAGATGCCTTTAAGATATGGATCAACACCACCGTCTGAAAAAGAAGGATGCTAAATTAGTCTGAATTCACGTGTGCCGAAAAAAAATCAGCACGATCCGTTTCAGACGGCGGGGTATGACCAGGAAGCAGTTACGAATTTTTGCATGTAGTTGTAATTCTTCCTTCGAAATCATTCGGACAGTTTCTCCGAAACCGTAGATCTTGTTATCGCGTAGAAAAGTGTTTCCGCTAAAATCAAACACAGCAAAGAAGAATGAATTTATCAATTCTTATACTAGTCTTTTGTAAGTTTTCCGCATATTTGTGTGTAAAGTCCATGGGAAAATTTAGACACAAACATACGGTATGTGAAAACTGAAGCAGTATGTAATATTAATTCATAAACAACTTTTGAAGAGCTCATATTTTTATACAGAAATTGATAACAGAAACTAAACCACTGTCCATCATTCATATTTGCAAAGTGTTTGAGTTTACTGGTATTAAAAGGCTTAAAGCCCAGCGTGAATCTATGCAGGTTGAAGAGAGACAGGCAAACCTGATGTTATGATCACAAGCCATCTAGGGGGGTCAGGGGACATGCTCCCCTGGGAAATTTTTGAATTTGGGCCTTCTGAAACCGATAGAAATTCGTTAAAAAATGCTCACATGGAAAAATTTATCAATTTTTTTGTACTGATGAATACAGCTTTTCTTGGAACTATAAAAGTGTAAAGTTAGTGAATAAATAAGATGACCCACCCCGTACTTGTAGATCAAAATTACATAACCCACCCCTTCTCTAGGGCTCAAAAACTGATGACCCACCCCCTTTCTACTCCGAACCCCCCCCCCCCCCTATACTTATTGACTAGTCCCTAAGTGAATCAAAAATATGCAGTTCTGTGGTTTCTGTCTTTTTTATTCAATTATCGTTTTAATAAGCTATTAAATTTAATTATGAATAATTAAATGTTTTTGAAATATTATCTCAGACTTACTTGGAACATTCACTGCACTTCTTTTCTCATCCTCGTCTTCATGTTTAACTTTGCTCATCTCGTTCACCGACTTCGCTTTCTCTGCAGTTGGTGAATGGCCGTACTCTGCAAATCAAACGGAAAATAATTATTCCAATCTGACAAGTTAAAATGTCAAATGTAAATGTCTAAAACCCGTGAAACTGAAAAGGCTTCTCCGAAAATTTGTTACGTCAGCGTGTCTCCACCACGATGACGTCATGTTGCTGGGAAAAGTCCGTTTTGACTGAGACCGTAGAGTCAGAAATTTTCCAATAGAAGTAAATTGTTACCTTCACCAGACGGACTCATATGAAATATATCGTCAACTTACCAGCTAACTGTAGTGAATCTTTGTATACAGGCATATCGTCCAGTCTTCCCAAGTTATGCACCATGTTCTTCAGCTTTTCTTCGATGCCTTTGACGCCATTCTTGAACGTTAAAATGAACGGCGCGATCACCTTGCGAATGGTGTTGGGATTGTGCTTCACCAGTCCCTCCCTAAAGAATAGAATAAAGAACTGTTGAAATGCTTTGTATAAAGGTGATGGTCCTCCGTGCTGGCTGAAAGATTCCAAGCCCACCACGGAGAAGTTAACTTTGTTTCCTATGTGAGTGGTTCTGCCCCAGTTAAAATGGGCTATGTCATTTCTTAATCTCTTTTTTTTTTACAAAATTACCATATCAAAATAGTTTAATAAGGCACAAATAGTAATAAAAAATATAGCATTTCATTACCTACGCATACATTAACAAAATATCCATTTTCTTGACAGCTTCTTACCTAAAACCCACGACTTCAGCATTGACAAATTTCGGTTCATTCTTGAAGACGCGCTTGAACTATCGAACAAAATATGTTGCACAATTAGTTTACTTATGGCATAAATAAATTTAAGAGTCTTTTCGTAAAAAGTAAAGTGTTGAAGAACTTGGAAAAGAAAGGCTAGTATTTATTTTACACGAGACAGAAATCACAGAACACTTATTATGTACCTTCACCACGATGTAAAGAAAAAAAATAAGAGGAATGTTTTGTTTGTTTTGTCACAGTTAATCTTCAAAAGCCACACTCACCGCTTGCTCGATGTTTCCCGTTAAAATTTTGGACTCTGCGCTATTTCCATCCTCAAACTGATCAAGCCAACTTTGTTTTAGCTTGATTGTTCCTGTGTACGCTATAGCTGAATTGAAACAAGAATAAAATTGAATGAAAAATGCCATATTTTATTTATCTGACGGTAAGGAAGGGTTTGGGCGGCGGGAGGGTGGCTTTTAAGCTGGCCACCAAATTACTGGTGCTGTTTGATTACGTGAACACCCACGTTCCCTCAGGGGCAAGTTTCCACAAACGTTTTCAAAGCATTTATCAATCAAGATTCTAGAAACTTACTTCCCGCCTTCACCTTCCCAGGAGCCACAGCGATGATTGTTTTTGGAGTCGGCTTGGACAGAATGTCCTGTTGCTGATGCAAGTACATAAGCTGACTCCCATGGGTACCCTGGGGTGCCTGATCGTGCTGAGGGCGAGCGACTTCCGGTGGCTGCTCATTGGTCACGACAAGCGAATCTGAGGTCGACGTGGTCGCCGCTGGGAGAGAGTCGTGGGACGGAGGGTGGGATGAAATCGTGGGCGCAGATTTGATCTCGGGAGTATGCGCAGGTACAGGTGCAGGGTTATTCGCGGGCTCAGACTCAGGAGCATGCGGAGTAGAGGCGTCTGCTTTTTCCGGCGTTGGCTCCTCTCCTGAGGGTTGCGCAGCAGAATCGTTCTCCTTGGTGGTTTCCGGAGGAGTTAATGGCACTGGAGATTCCTGAAGAGATGTTTCACGGTGTATCTCTTGAATGTATGCTCCAGATGACTCCGGTGTCGTAGTTTCTGGGACAGGCGTGGGTAGCTCCGGAGCCTGGGGTGCCTGGGCTGACACGTGCGAGGTTTCTGTTATTGTTGTTGATTGGATTTCCTTTGAGTCGTCGTCACCTGAGGCGATTTCACTGCGAGGTATGTCGAATATTTCTAAGATGAAAAACAAATGGAATAAACAAATGAAAAGAATCAACTACCGTAATACCTCGTTGGAGACGAAAGTGGTGAAATATATGTACCTTCTGTCATTGGTTGAACGCTTTCAATGTGGAAGAAGTTTCCACGTTTTGAAGGTTGCATTGCTCCGGCTGTGTAAGAAAAAGAAAATAGTATACGAGCATTAGTTTTGATAACAAGCGCAAAGAACACCACCCAGAGAAAAATGTAATCCTAAGCTGTTTCTATAATGGGTGACATTAGGAAAGTAACCTTGTTAATACTCTTTGTTTGCCATTTCGCGGTTTACATTTCATCCGCTGGGCTCTTCACAGGTAAATTCATTTAGACCCATATATCACGGCTGACAAAAAGTTATTCTCATCTCCCCCTTGTTTCAGACTATGATATTCATAAGGGGTAGGATTAGCGTTCCTTACTGAGTATGTTGGACTCATATTTCAAGTTTAATGAACTTATGTATCAAAATGCACGAAAAACGAAAAGCATCGATTAGTTGCTGGCTTAAAATGGATCCCTTTGTAATATAACCAGATCGTACTGTCAAGCTTAGCAGCTGAAAATGTGGCCTAAACGTGACACTGGCTCCCTCTTACCAGTCGTAAATACTGCACTTCTCCAAAATCCACCACATTTCTGAGAACGATCTCCAACACACAGTGCATTGCACTCCTCGTCAGATACCTTGGTGTATTTGCCGTATGAATCACCACACCGACACAAATACCCATACTGCACTCCGGCGTACGCATGACCGGCTCCCTGGCATGCACTGCGGCACGAGTCGGGAGTGAGGTGCGACACCGAGAGAATTGTGGGAAGATCTCGGTCAGGAGACTTGTCTTCGTAACAACCGACATATCCTATAAATGGAAAATACAACAATTTTGTAATTTTTATTTTTATTTTTAAGGGCACCACTTTTACTTGCTATTTTATTTTATTGGGGGTGGGCGATGAATAAATATTTTACTAGTCAAGAGTGTAGTGTCACACTTTCTTTGTACGAGGTAAAGAAAAAAGTCTGCATCCGTTTTCGTTTCGTCAAGCGAGTACTCCTAGCTACTCCTCCCTGGATAGGATGCTAGTCCATCCCAGGGTTACCTCCAGCATGTAATTCGCTGGTACCCATTTTTACAATCGGGTGGAGAAAGGCATTATGAGAGTTAAGTATCTCGCCCAATAAGACAACGTAATGAGCTAGGTCAAAGCTCGAATGCGGATCGCTCCATCCAGAGTACAGCGAGCTAACTATTAGACCACAACGCTCCTATGTTTGACGCGTACGAGTCGGGCTGTATTTTAACGAGTCCGCGTAGCTCAGTGCTGTATCAGCCCATAAGCTTGTAATACTGGTTTCCTAGTACATGTAGTATTTGCTATTGTTTTTGGGAATAGGGGCATTGTTCCTGTTGTTTGTTCTATTGTTCTCCCGACGGGTAGCGAGCCATTCATGTGATATTCGCAGCTCGTCAAAATACACGAATTTCAAACAAGCTACATCCACAAGAAAGCACTTTTCCAATTATCCCTACATTTTTCTTTCCACTCACAAAAATTCTAAAAATTGTGAAGAAATTCCTGGAAGGTTAATTCAACCTACCGTCTTCTCTGATGTCTCTTTCGTGAATCATTAGCGTAGCGTCGTCGTCGTCATCATCTTCGCCTCCAAAACTCGAATCCATTTCACTCTCGTCTTTGCTCTGTGAGTAAACCGCTGGTCGCTCTATGATTGGCTCGCGGGCGTCACTGACCTCTCTCGTATACACAACTCTCGGTTCTGAGAAGTCTCCAGAATGATCGTAGTGCGATTCTCGTTTTACAGGTTTTCCTTGTTTTCCAGGGCTTTTTTCGATCTCGCTAGGAAGGGATGCCACCGAAGCTTCCGGGGCGTCGGCAAACGCGTCTTGGTCACGGTAAAACCGCGCCACAAGACTGTTGCTAATTAAGGCATCATTTTCACCTAGGTCGATGTTGTCAGAAACCAGCCAGGTGTTTTCTTGAGATGATCTCTTCGTGCGATAAAACGCGTCCGGGAGCAGGGCATCCGCTAACGATCGTGTAGTTTTAACTTCCGGTTCTGTGATTTTGTCGTCTTCCGGTTGATCTGGAATTTTATCTTCGTTTTCTTGCTCATCATCCGCAGATCCTGAAGAGGAAGACAAATGTTCCCCCTGCTCAGAATTATCATCTTTATCCTCGTTTTCAGTGGCAGCAATTAAATCATCCGCCAGTGCATCACTCTTCACCTCGCGTCGGAACATTTTCCCGGCTTCTTGTTCGTGCGTCTCCTCGCTACCAACATTTGGCTTGTTTTGTGCTAAACCGCTGCTGACATCCTCCGTATGTTTGCCTAATTCCATTTGCGCCTTTTCGCTTAACATGGTCAGCGCTTTTTCGGGGTTTTCTCCGCTGCCAGAGTTCGCCTCCTCCTTGAAAAACTGCGGCAGTTTATCATCGACTTCATTTTCTGGTGCTAGCCATATACCAGATCCAGATGACTCAATTTCTTCGTCGGAATTGTCATTTTCCTCAGGCGTAAGAGAACTGATCGCTTGTAAAGTAGCTATGAGGCTGTCAAGCGAATTTGAGTTCATGCTTCGCTTATCGGTTCGTTTTGTGTCTAACTGTGGTCCGCTCCACAACCCGGAACCGGAAGAACCCGGTTCTGGTCGTTCACCGGAACCGGAAATGTCATCGCCTTTGATCAAAGAGCTTTCGTCGTGGCTTCTTTTGTGAATCCGAAGTCGAAATCTCTCGGGTCGCTTGGCTGTAATGTCATTATCCTCGCGGGATGAACGAGACGATCTCGCTTCCATTTTCGTTTTGTAACCGTCCTGTGTTTCATGTTCAGTTGTTTCTGTGGCAAAGAATCGTCTTTTGTGTCTGATCTCAGTTTCTTTGTCATCTTGCGATCTTCGCACTTTGCGGACAAGTTCTTCGCCGTTATCAAACTCTCCCTCTCCTTTTCTTTTAACACGAAGAAGCTCTCTGTCTATTGGAAGACCTACATAACAAAATAACGCAGAAGAGTTCTCAAGTGAATTAATGCAAGGGTCCCGTTAAATTTCGGAGGGGTGGTCTACTTTAGAATATATTTAAGATATTGCTTATATACTTGCATAACGTAAAGAATTTATTTTCTGGTCACTTAATATATCACACCCAATTGTTGATTCATTAATCCATTTGAGTTATAAGAATAGTTGGACCTTTTGGTTCCAAGAGTGTCTAAATTCAGTTTTAAAAAATCTTAATTTTTTTTTTTTTGAGACATGTTTACTGACATTGAAAAACAAACAGCATAATATTAGAGTAATGAGAGTACCACTCGATAGCTCCAAACATGAAGGTTACAGCCAGCTTGGTCGCCATAAATAACAGAACAACACGGAATTACCGATCAGATTTGTTCCATTTGAATAGCCGCACTAGCTCTTTCTTCCACAAAATCACCTTTTACAGGAAGGATTTTTAAAAGTATTACCATATTTTAACTAAAAGCCACAACTTTGTGAATACGGTGCAAGGGGACGATCCTTGGAGGATCTTTACATAGCAAAACTTACCTATAAGTCCCTGAATGAAATAGGCCGCAATTAGCCAAGCCAAGGCTGTGTTAACCTTCATGATACAAAATCCTCTATCTATGCCACTGGTTCCCTAAAGCATAGAAAGAAAAAAAAAAACATCATTTTTCTTAATTGTAAGTTTAACTTCATCTAGTAATTATCATGATCGCGTACTAACGACTTCTTAATTCGAATTTTAATACTTGTAGTTTATAGAAACATTTCTATGACAACTTTTTGGTTCACTTGTCACGAAAAACGAATTGAAAATCATTTTTAGTGATATAATTATATACCTCTTATTGTATTTTAAGCATTGAATGCTGATTTTTTGACTTCGCTAAAATATTTTTCTAAAGGCCGATAGTATCCACGAAAAAAAGGGAACGTACAACGCAAATTATAAGTGACGCGTATTTTGTTTTTGTAATAAAGCGGCAATCAACAAACCAAATATGTTTTAAAACCTTTTATTCTGGTTATGAATTTTCGAAGATGTAGAGGACTGCAATAAAAGTTCTTTAGATATCAGTCTGATAATCATTGGTATATTGGTATATTTAATCATATTTGCTCATTGAGATGTTTGAGAGCCCAGACCTTTTCTCATAATAATCAAATGAAGATAAGTAAAGCAAGCAACAAAATTGGATAATTGTCATTAAACAAGGAAGGATGTTATGTTTCAGGTTTTATATATGGAGTTGTGCACAACAATTTTCTAAACTGCTTCAGAAGTGTTCCCCAATTTCATAATTAGTGTATATTCTTTACCGTACTGATATTACTATTACTATTTTTATCAGTTATGATAACCGAACGAAACTGCAAACTTTTAAACTAAACGTCCTAACAATCACCCAGGGCTGATTCTTAACATCAACCGCGTATGAAATATTCATATTTTATCGTTTGATCATTTGTTTTGAAGTTCAGATGCCAAATTTATTGTAAAAGAATTGGTTAAAAGTTTTCGTATCCGTTTTCACTTGTTATCAGAATTAGAAAATCCGTAGGAAAAAGGAAAACAAAACCACATGCAACAACAGACAATACTACCCGTAAAATTCAAATTCACTTTAAATAAGCCAGAGAAAAGAAAACCTGTTGCTGATTTTAAAAATTTTGAAACTACTGTCACATTCATCGGGATTTTCACTTTTTTATATATAGTAAGTTAGTTTTCAACGTGCAATCTACAGACAAATTCGGTCTTTTTTTCCTTTAATTTGTCTTTTTGTAGACAATGTTTAACAAAACTGTTTCCCTCTTTCAGAGCACACAAGCGCTTTTGCATTTACCATTAGACCACCAAAATACGTCGTCAATAAAAGCTATCCGTTTAGTTTTGTTTTACAAGTTTAGAAAAAAGACCAGAATTGTCGGCAAAGACGGAAGAAATAAAACTCGACAAATATTCTGCTTCTAAACCCCTAGCTTGTGACTAACCCTTGCTAAATATGTATTTAGAGTTTAAACCCGCTACCTACCTTTGATTACTAACGTTTTTACATTTCAGACAAAAAATACTAATCCTCTTGAAGAATCGTCGCTTATGTTCGCAACTCTTTGTTAGACCGACAGAAAGCCAGTGGATTCTCTCAGAGTATTGCCTCTTTCTCGACTCAGTTGTTGTTATAATTCTTTAAAATCACAAGACGCGCGCTTGTAGTGAGACTTTCAAATTTCGACCCACGACCAATGAATAAGTCATGAGTTGAAGGTGACTTTTTGGTACCTGTTTTTAAAATCAAGGATGCGTTCACTCGTGGTTTTCATCTAGTCGAATTTTGTGCTGGGAAGTCAGCTTTCTGTCTTTTCAACATACCGTTTTCGGGCGGCCGTGTTTGCAGAGAACCCACTAAAGAAAAGTCAGGGCTGTTTATGAGTATTTCTTTGATCTCTTACGCGTTCTCGCTTCTTGATGAGTTGATGATCTGAGACCAAAGACGGACCACCGGCAACGTAAATTTAAGCGTTTTGAAAGGCTATGTAAAACAACGCAAACTTTAATATCGTTTCTCCCTCAAAGCTAAGGGTGGAATGTATCACGGTTCAGAGTCTTAAAACTTTTGCTTTCCTAGGTAAGCCATAAAATGTTTTGAGGGGAAAATACTCCATTCTTTTTTTCTTTATTTACCATCGTTATTCTCTCTGCAAACTTTTCTTTGCATAGTTACTGACTACTTGGCCGTTTTCATGGGTACGTCTTACTACTAGTTCCCATGTAAACTGATTTGATACTTATTGTAGTGCTCATTTTTAATAGGCTGTGTGTTGAAGGTATAAATTAAACCTGTCAGTTCGCCAATCCAAATTCGGGCGGCATGTATCATCAGTATGTTTTCAGCCGCACCTGTACTGCACGTAAGCTCCAGAGGCTTCCGGATTTAACCTAAATTATATTTAAAAAACAAATTGGAAACTTCCTGTAGATCGCTCCTTTGTTTATGAGCTTTTATGCAATGACAAACGAAATACCCAAACTGCTAAAATGGACTCCTTACTTTTCTAAACTTAGTATGTTTCGCTCATCGTCACTTCGTTCTTTAGGTGTGATTTATTATCGCCCGGAGATAAATTCCGTCGTTTAGGCAAAACGTATAAAATTTCGTATACTATTAACAATCTGTTATTCCCTTAAATAATTGCTCTTGTTCAAACTAAAAACTTCAGAAATCTTTAAAACACACCGTAAAATAATTCATCTCAAAATGGTCGAAACCTATGTCGTATCTCAGATCGAAACACCTCAAAAGATAAAATACCTTATTGAGCGGTAAATAATATACCTAATATATAACTTATAGTGGGGTACCTCGTTGAAGCATGCTGTTGTTATATACCGTGTACAGTATTTGGGTATACAGACGAAAGCCAAAAAAGACCCATTTAAATGATATTAAAAGCAGCCAAAAACAAAGGCAATTCACTTGCTCGTGTTCCTATAATGTGCTCGTTGATTCCGGATCCTGTTTACTTTGGGTTGTGTCCTCCGATATGTCGGTCGACAGTCGCTCGATATATCGATCGATAATCAATTGATATTATGGGTAGATAGATAGACAGTTGGTCGACTGTCAACCGATAGTCACTCGATGTTTAACAGAGAGGAGGCCCAAATCCCTTCTCTCTTCCAAAGACTGCTCAATGTCCGTCCTAAGAGGAGGCCTAACTCCCTCTGGAAGGGGTCACAGTAAAACACACGCTTTAAATGTCCAAACATTCACGATTTGGCAAATGGGCCATCGGAGGATTTAATTGGTTTTGTTTTGTATTAATATGGGACGATGTAAAGATAAAATTTGGATATCGAAGTGATTCCGCATTTACAGCCCACCTTCTTGGCGAATCTTTAAAATCCGGAATCTTTGAAGTAAGGGATCGTTTAATGTTAGATTCCCCGTTTGAAAGATTTGCCGTTTTAAAAATGCCCCACTTAAAAGTTTCTCCATTTTGAAGATTTCCACTTTTCAAAATTGCTCATTTTAATGATTCCCAGCCGCTTTTAAAGATTCCCCATTTTTTAAGATTCTCTCTTTTCAAGGACTCTTAATGTTTTTAAATGATTCCTGCTGTAAAAGATTCCCCTTTCCTGTCCCCAGTTCCCTGACTCGAAGTTCTCGTATTAAACGAACACCTCGGAAATTTGATGGTCGTAGTACTGGAGTTGATCGCTGACAGGAGTTTCCCAACTTGCCAACAGTTCTTTTACAAAAATAAAATGTATCAGTGTATTCAAATTTAATTAGGAGTAGTGCATATGTTAATGTAGTGCTGACTGATTGCAATTAGACTCTCGGGGATTTTCGAATAAAAAGCCCAGTTCGTAAATTCCATGGTCACTTTCGCTTACAGGAACATTATTATATTACAAAGTTTTAGCGTGGAGATATAGGGTTTGGTGACTGAGGCTGGTCGCTGAGGGGAGCTGATCGCTTACGACAGTGGTCCAATGAAGAACTTCAACTGCAGCCTTTTCAAGGCAGGTGCAACTATGTCGTGAGCTGCAGTGAGCAAACATGAAGGAATGATTGACATAAAAATTTAACTATCCAGCTTGAGCTTCTATTCGCCTAAACGAATTGCAATTTTTTACTTTCGATGCTTTGTGTCGTTCGTCCAAAAAAAAAATATTTTTTTTAGTCCTTGCAAAACATTCTACACAGCTTAAAGTTGACAAGACCTGCAAGAAAATTTCTTGAGTGTGAAACCCTATACACAACTCGTTTCGTAGGGAAAGCTTCTAATTTGAATCATATTTCCTCGTATAGCGGAATTGGGGGTAGTTGTTAGCTTTTAAAAAATTTAGTCCCACAAATATAAATTAATCAAACTAGATCAAGACAGAATCTCAGGTCTTATTTTGTTTTTAAGGGCAAAAAATAAGCTATGCGAACGGTAATGTCAGTGTTAAAATTAAGTAAACCAATACACGAAAATTGGCTAAATGCTCGCCAAAACGTAATTACAAATTTAAATTTTTCTTGATTCAAAATCATTTTAAAAAATCGTCTTTTTTCTAAAGGCATATCGAAAGAGCAGCGAAGTTGTTCCATAAAATACAAGACTTTGTGTCTATTTTTTCTTTTGTCTCATGCTTCTGACAATCGAATTTCTATCTTTCTATTTCTATCTTTCTAATAGTTTTAATTAAAGAACTGGATGACAACAAATAACCCTATATAATCTAATGAGATAAAAAGGTATCGTAAGTAAATGTAAAATTAACCATAAAGAGATCTTACGTGCAATGTTTTTAATGAGAAAAATAGAAAAGCGAACGTTTTCCCTCTGAATGTAAACTACAGGATTCCGTTTGCGCCATGCAAAAGGCAGAAACAAGCAGAACAAGTAATAAAAAATTCACGTTAATATAATAAGCTAACGGATTGTCTAACCCGTTATACAGTAATTATATGCGGGATGACATAATTTGCATTTAAGCATCGCTCAGATCTTACAAGTTTTATTAAACCAAGAAGAACAAAGAGTCCAAAGTCGGTAGTATAAATTGTCATACTAAAATGTTCTTGTAATATTTACCTCTGAGAAGGAGTATCTCCTTTTTGACTATTCACATTATTTTTATCACCTGTCTTATTGACTACCGTAGAATTCCGCTTATAAGCCCCCCCCCCCGCTTATGACCCCCCCCCCGCTTATGAGCCCTCCCGGTTATAGGCCCATCTACCTGGAAACAAAAAAATACATCCGAAGCCCCCCCGGATATAAGCCCCCCTCTGCCGGATGACAGTATTGAACAAGGCTAAATTTTGCTTTATTATGCGTTTTTAACTTAAAAACGGGTTTCGATCAACACGCCCGTGGCTCTGTTCGAAACGTTTTTTTCATTCCGCTTATAAGCCCTCCCGGATATAAGCCCCTCCGCTTATAAGCCCACCCAAAACCCCTTACGAAGTTGTGTAAGCCCAGGGCTTATAACCGGAATTCTACGGTATTTATTTAATACGGCCAGAGAGCTTTTATGTCAATCACTTTAGGCAATTAAGGCAGCGCGTTGGCTATACGACTTGACAGAGTTCCAATTTATTAGTGAAAAAACAAACCACTAGCTCCACAAGAACATACAGCAGATCTCACTGATGGCTGCCTTCTGGCTGAGCCTGTTGGCCACAACCACTTTCAACATTCTCCTGGTAGTATTATTTGTGGTGGCAAACACAGACTTCTGTGGACGCGTTTTTGAAACTCAAGTCGGTACGTAAACACATAGTTCTAAACCTAGAACAGGCATATTGGTCTCTTTAAGATCTTTTCAGTGGACTGTTAAATAGCACGGATAAGACTTTCAACTTTCACTTTCTCTTCTTTTTAGACCATACCTTAGTTGGCCACGTCATTGGCAAGGCTGTTGATGTCGACGAGTTTGAATGTCAGCTAAAATGCCTCGGAAAAAACGGTTGCAAGTCGTTTAATTTTCATTATAATGACGACAACAGTGCGATACGAGGCACTTGTGAGCTAAACAACAAAACACGACAGATGAAGCCAGGACATTTCAAACGGAGGAAAGGTTCTACATACTATGGCTCTGTTTAGGTCAGTTAGTTCTCAGTTATCACTGAAACTTTAAAAAAAGTTAACATCCTTTCGTTCATGCGACCTGCTTCTCGCTTATTATGTCGATCAAACAAGAGAAGGGTGTAAGATCTCGAGCAGTATTTCTATTAATATCAAATTACCAAACGTGTAGAGCGAGTAGGGAATCGAAAGGGAAACCAGCGGATATTGTCTTGATTGTTCAGTTAACTAATTTACAGTATAGCAGATAGCCTTTTGACTTGTCTTAACCCATCCAGGTCTCCTGCATCGATGTTTCCCGTAATCGAAATGGACAAACAAGAAAGAGTGGTCAGTGTCATCCGGGATACAACGGAAAACAGTGCCAAACAGGTGAGCTATGATAATTTAATAAAATGCGTTGGATAACGTAGGTAGTTAGTTATCGGAAATAGGACTGGCGGGCTGCAATATTACAGAGTTGTCCTTGCGAAGGAGCCGAAATCACAAGATAAAGTCGGCTTAAAAGGACGGTGTTAGGAGTCGGATTGTAGTTTTCTATTTCTTATCACGTTTTAAATCAACAATTCTTGATAGCATTATACTTGGTTTTCTAGCTATCAGAAGTTCCTGTAAGCACATCCGGGACTCAGGAGACTCCAAAGGGGACGGCGAGTACTGGATCGACCCAGAGAACAGTGGAAACCCTTGGAAAGTCTTCTGTGACATGACAACTGACGGAGGTACGTTGCGGTAGTTTTCTAAAATAAAGTTGTAATAATAATAATACGTGAATACAGTCTTCTTCCTAATAAAACCCTTCTACATGTTGATTATCTTAATTTCTTTACCCAATTACGTGTTAAAAGTTCAGCTAAATCGTTCCCGACTGGCTTTCTTGGCTTTCACTGTTCGCGCGGTTACCTAATGGAGGGTCTCAATGCGGTTAGTCGTTAGCCGTAAAACGGCCGAAAATTTAGCCGTTAGGCGTAAAAATTGGAAAGTTAACCGTTAGCCGTAAAATATGTTAACCGTAAAAAATCGGTCAGTAAAACAGACTAGGTCACTCCATCGTCCCAGAATGGTCCTAAGATCAAAAATATGTTTTTCAATAATGGAAGTTAATTTTTAACTTTTAAAAACAATGGAAATTAATTTGTAACTTCTGTTAACCGTAATGGAAAAAAACAACTAACCGTTAGCCGTAAAACAGCCAAAATTTTAACCGTTAACCGTAAAAGCCACCACCCCATTGAGACCCTCCTAATGCAGTTCATCTGATTTTAGGAGGCTGGCTGCTTGTCTCCAATGTTGAAATTAACGGCTCATCCTCCATACCACAGTTGTCAATTGAGACTTCTTGCCGTGGAATTAGCAACTATCAGAACAACAAGACGGTTCTAACAAAAAGCGCCATGAGAGAGCTTAAAACTCACTTGCATTTCACTCGACTGCGATTCCACTGCAGTAAACAGAAGGGACGTACGTTCCACGTGGTCACGGCCGCTAATAGCACTGGTGAAGCTGTAGTCCAGTACATCAGCGGCATGACGGATGTTCAGCCAGACGCCTGTGGCTCGTTTGTTAGAATGAAGAATGACAACTCAAAGTTAGCAGGAGTTTGCAGTCAGTGGGGCCCGGGAGGGACTGGGAAATGGGGTCGTCATGCTGCTGGTGAAAGCAGATTATACAATCACCCTGTATATGTACCGAATTCATATCACTGGTTGATGACTCGTCCCGACTCAGACCTTTGGCCTAGATGGGAATGTGATGACTTCCGTGTTGGCGTGTCTTCTGGTGATTTCTGGAAAGTTTTTGTTCGTTAAGACCCTGGTACATCGATTACCTGTTACAGATCGAACTAACTTATTTGTTGTATGCCTATACACAGATAAATAACAAAACGTTTGCGATCAGAAACTATTTACATTTTAGATCATAGTTGGATTTATCAGGAAAAAAGAACATTACACGTACACAGAATGCAGTTATCGAATATGATAATCTTAAAGAGTTAACTTTAAAAAATCCGTCATGTCTAGCCTTTACCACAGCCATCATAAAACAATAAAAGCTGTATTGTGCCCCCCTCTGCAGTAAAGTAGCCAATTTGTTTACAATCCTCTCGCTTTGTTAATCAGGGCCCACACCATTCCAAATATTTAAACTCGAACGTAATTTTCTTTCACTACCCAGAGGTACTTGACTTGTTTGCAGTTAACGATTATTTTCATACATTTTATGCGCATCGACTCTGTATCTTCTAGGATAACTAGTTCTTTCAAAAGGCCCCCGAGGAAAATACTGTAGCTTTTAACTGTGGGACATCTACTCTCTCTTTTGTTTCATTAAAACTTTGTGAAACTATTCCAACAGATCTAAAAAAACTGGCTTACAGTCCCTTTTACAAGCAATATAAACTGTACCTTTTAAACACTTTCAACCCTACTCTTCTGCATAACATGTTTATATTCTGCCTATAGCTTACCCACGATTTGTCATCCTTCAACACGTTTATTGTTTGTATATACTTTTGATTTTCACTTTGTAATTTTTTCTATTGTTTGTTGTGATAGATATGTCTTGTCTGTTTTTGTAAATGTCAGTGACCAATACGATAACCTACATGTGTGCTTTTTTGGTCACTGAACACATTTTATTTTGGCTGTTTATTGTTATATTTTCTTTCTTTTAATTAATGTACTTTCTGTAAACAGTGTAATAGTGTATGATTTCTGTAAATTGTAAAAAACAATAAAAAAATTTGAAAAAAATCTGAAATTTTATGATATCTCTATTATCAATTTCAATCCTTGATAACTAGTAGAAACTCAAAGGTAAATTATTCCAAACAAGTGAGACTCTAAGCTATCGCATTCCTTTCATATCCAGAACCCCTGTTCATTACCATTCCTCTAGCCCAATCTTGTATGTGTTTTGCCCATATAGATCTCACAAAGAGGTGGCCATTTGCTCTCATTATCCGTTAAGAACAGAGATATGATTGATTTGGAAAACGGTCGTGTTGATATACATAAAGTATTGAGTCAGCTAGCTAGGGGTTCGGAAAGCCGGGAACAACGTGAGCAGGGTGTGTCACCCTTTCATAAACCCATAATATAATCGGAGTCACTGTTTTAGTTTTAAATGCAGATACTTCACCAATGGATCACTGCTCCCCATCTCCCGACTGGTTGAAATGATCCGATGATTTATTTCAGTGCTTGTCCATTTTTATTTTATTACAGTGACGACGTTATTGCTTAATGCCAGCAGGCATTTTTTTGGCGGGGAGGGGGTGGGGTTGCGAATTTTAGATGTGAGACGCATGTACTCCATGAATCGAAGAGCACTGTGAACTAAGCACAAAAGAAACGTTTTGTTCCTTTCCGATGCACCATCTTAGTGGTGAGGAACTTGCAGCCAGGGCATGTGATGGGCACTATTACAAACAACGGCAACCAGGTGAAAACAATTGTCCGTAAAGCGTTTCTGCAACCTTGTTGATGCACAACAGGATACCCATACACGCGAAATAATCTTTCTTTAAGCAAAAATGGCAACAAAACTAAAATAATTCTCCGTGAGATGGACAACACTCATCATAAAAAAAATCCACACAATAGCCTGCAGGGAATCCCCCTTAGGTTACGCATAAGATAATGTCAATTAATATGCACGTTAATTTCGAGTACTCCAGTGGCGAATCTACTTGAAGTGCCGGAGGCCCCAACCGCCCCCTTATTTTTCTAGAAATATCGCATTTTCTTTCAACTGCTGAAATTTTCTTAGCAAAATTCAATATTCATAGTCAGCCCCCTCCTTAGCTGAAGATCACGATCCGCCGATGTACTCTTTTATTTCCCGTGAACACTTCTATAACCAACATACAAAAATGGTTAACTACATGTATTTATCTTTATTTACTTTAGCAACATCATAAAATAAACTGTTCTCATTGTTCCTTTCGTAACTTCTTCAGTCTTCCATAGAACTACATGTAGTGTATCGCACGTAGAGTGAAGAAAACTCAGCCCTATAAAAAATAACAATAATAAAATTAAATAATTATAACCCTTAAGAACTCAACTTTCCTTGCATATTTCTAACCATGATCATTGCAAGTACAATAAACAAACAAAACCATCCTTACGCTTTCACTCAAGTTCACGTTCTGTACTTATCCTGCCTAAATAAACAACAACAACAACAACAACCACATGGTGAGATACATCTATACCTTAGTAACAGACCCATATGTTTATTTGCATTGAACAAATATTAGTATTTGTTCGAAGCTTGCAAAGACGACCTAACCTGTGCTAAGAACTGGGCAACTGGATTCAACCAGACCGATGGTATTAATACATGCAAACAGCCCTGCAAGAAATTTAGTGATTATCACGCGAATGGCAAAGAACTTTGTAACAACATGTGGGATATAAACTTGATCTACAAGAAAACCGACTGCTTGCAGTTGAATTTAACAGATGCCAAGTCCAACCCAAATGACAAGCTGGTGGAAAAACTGTTCGGGGGAAAAGAAACCAAACCCAAGAGCGGGTTTACTGCCTTGACTGTTGATCTGTCCCTGGTTCATATTCTTGCTTTATTGTGTGTTTTCCTGCGTTAAAGGACGCTTGACCTTAAGACTTTGACTCGCGTTTTTTTTCTTGTGCATTGAAATGAAAGTGTGATCGACATTTTCCGGCTAAGACGAAGGTTTAATTTAGGTAGCTGGAAATGTGTGAGGGACTCGAGGGAAAAAAGTTGCTTTTGGGGGAGAGGCAGGGGGTATTGGATATATTTCGAAGATTTCATTTCGGGCTGGCGGTATGGTACGGATAATCTTGTTATTCGAAGCAATTGCATCCTGATGTAGGGTTTATATTAGTATGTACGCCAAAACAAAAGAGTTATTTTAGGAGTATTGTAGTTGTGCTTCATCCCTACCTGCCCATCAACGCTTATTTTCACTTGTAATTGAATGATAGTACAGCATTTTTTTTTTCTGTTTTGGTATCCACCACAAATTATCGCGATAATAATAAAATTGTTGTTTTGAGAAATTATCCTCGATGTATTTTTCTGGATTGTATTTTTCTGGATTTTCTGGATAGGCCCCCAACCTGAGAATAAACTGAGTAGTTACGTTTTGAAAGTTTCCAATGCGTCGATTTCATGTTACCAACGCATTTGTCCTAGAAAAATGTGCAAGCTATCAAGGGTTTTAAATAATATATTGAAAAATTTACCTTATTATCGGAAAATAACGATACATGTTATTCAACCTCGTTCCCAGAGCTTTTCCCTTGGTTTTTGATGCATGTTATTAACGCGAATTTCAAAAATTCGCGCTAATTTTAGGGTAAATTCGAACGTTTTGTTGTTTTAATTTTGAACTCTTTACTATTCATAGTGAAATGATTAAGATCACGATTTTTATTTATTTATCAAGTATTCTCAAATATAAGGGTTTATTACAAAGAAGAAACATATATATCATACCATTGGAATTCAATACTGGTGGTCTTGGGCTTCGTCTGTTAAATTTATTACAGTATTTGTCAACATTTTAACGATTTGCCATAGCACAGCAAAGGTGTTTTGCGAAGTATAAAAATAATTAAATAGCGAGAGAATAATAGTAATTTGTTTAAAGGAAACGTGACCGGTCAAGGTGGCTCAAAGTTGAATGTTGACTTGTCAAGTTCCCATTCAAAGCCAGAGTTCGTGCTCTACTAAATCCGCAAGGAGACAGAGTTAGAATTTTTAATTTTCGTTTGCTTTCACAAAAGTGAAAAGAACATACCTTGACAGCGTCTGGAAAAGAACGTACCTTGACAGAGTTTGAAAATTAATTTCAATATCGTTCCGTGTAAATTTTTACCGGCCAACAGCCGTCGAAGCTCCTTATTGGAAAACCAAAACTTTAACTCTGTTTCCCTGCAGATCTACGGTCCCTTCTTGTAACACAGAAACAAGAATAATTACTAGACTGTAAACTCGTTTAGAACTTCCGTAATCTCGAAAACCTGGAAGGAAAACGGTCTATTTCCCCGTTTAACAAACAAAAACTGCAGAACTCGCGTAATTTTCACTTCTCCCCTTGTAACACGAAAGCTGTTTATCCTAAAACGCCTCGTTTTCATGCCTCGTGCCAGTTTTTTTCCGCGCGTCCGCCATTTGTGAAATCGGTGTATGTACCATTACTTTTCGGTGCAGCCTGGCCGTTTTGGCTTTAAACAAAGCATTCCTCACAGTGATAAAGTGACGGAAACATAAATACCTGATTTTGTTTCAACTAAAAACTATATTCTTTTCAAAATCTCAGCCTCGGGTTTATTCTTAAAATATTCTTAAAAATTCGCAAATTTCAGCCTCGATATTCTTATAAACTAAATTCTTATATAAAAAAAAGAGTTAATGTTGCTGTTGCGCTACTGTGTTAGTATCTGAGGTAAACACCAAATAAATACATCCAGGTAAATTGCTGTGTTGGCCGACAGTCAACGTTCATCATTGTTTTATATTTGGGAAGAAAAGACAGAGTTAGCTCACAAGTTCTCTCGGGTGTGTCGCCTAAAGAAGAACAAGCAATCGGGTTCGTCGCCTTTGCTTTGTGACCCAACTCTGAATATTAGAAAAAAAATATTTTCATCACAGTGAGTTTTTTTTAACGGCGGTTCTTATCTCGGTTGTTTTGCCCGATAAGGACGAGCGATCGGGTGAGTCGCCTTTGCTTTGCCGTTTTAAAAAGCTCACTGCACTTCTGCAGTAATTTATTTTTCTTTTGTTGAACGTTTGATTGACTCGGAAAAAATTGGCTATACGCGAGGAGTAGATGTCAGATATTTTCTGCATGCATGAAAACAATGTACACTCGATACGTCGCCGTAACGCAACATGATCGCCAAGATCTCAAAATATACTTATCTATATAAATGGTTCTATTAAACGATAAAATGTTCGAAAACAATGTCAGGTTTTTTTGTACATTTATATCCACCACCAATCACCTCCACTTGGGACCACTTCAGGGAATAATTACTAGTGGTAACCACAGGTTAGAAAGTGCGGGCCTTGACGCACTTAGAAAAGGTACTGGTACGAGAGTGCGTAATTTTAGATGGCAGTGTTAATAAATAAATGATTAAATGGACAAAACACAATTATCCCGAGTAACGCGTCACGCAAGGAATGCATGTTTTTATCGTTTTGAGAAGTGTAATCGAGCACGCGGTGTGAATTGAGATGTGATTTTTCTCAGTCGGTAAACTCGCTATGTTGTGCTCGCCTTTTATTAATGTGGCGCGATTAATGATAAATCACGCTTAATTGCCGCTAACTGTAACCGGCCGCGAACCAGTCAGAGTTGTTTTTTGTCGGATTGACAGTTTAGTGAACGAATTTCTCGAGAATAACCGTTGTTGGAATCATTCGCTTTGCCGTGGTTTATGCGTGATACAATCAGAGCGAATTTTCGCAAACTGGCAACACCCGTAAAACACGTCTGCAAATTGTAATGTTTGCAATCTTCCATGGGACAGAAGCCTAGATCTTATGTGACAATCGTTCTTGGAGAACAGATTTTCTCTTCCGGTGTTACGACAAACTGTCGTGATTGACACATTTTTCGCATTCCGATCGTTCTTAGTGGAAGAACAAAATTTTCAACTTCCGTTTTCGGTTCGCTTTCTATTAACGTGGCGCGCACGCGTAAAACGCAATCCGCTGGTCACTGTCAAGATTAGGGTTGCGGGCCTCTCTTGGGCCCACAATTAATTGTTATCGTAAAGTTTAATGCCGGATTAGCTTGCTGCAATATATTCTGGTTGCACGATTGAAAAATGCTTCCCTTTCCGAGTTTAGACTTCTGCTGTACCAACAATAACAAGAGAGTATCATCCTTTTTTATGCACAAAGTGTAAATTCTTAAAATATTACGTGACGCCGGCTTAGCTGGGTACCGGGTGCCTTGAGCCAGACATCAGGCGGTAACATAAACCGATTGCGCAAAAGTGCATGACTGGCTTTGTCTTGTCAACGACCGACTTTTATCTGATCGTTAAACAATGGATTCTCTTGGTTTGAGTGACAACCAAGGTGCCTGTAGAAGCACCAATGGCGCCGTTGTTAGGGCACGCGGCTCGTCATGGCAGGCTATCAGCCAATCAGTTGCGTGGAATGCAGTTGGTTCTCGCGTGATCGGGTTTAGATTGCGTAACAGATTTTGCGAACTCAAACAAACTGGTCACGCTTTATTGAATTAGTTCGTCAACGCTGTCAAACATTGCCAAACATGGCTCCGTTGCTTGCTACGATTTACAATTCTCTTAGCATTGGAAATGTTCTTCTGCTGTTTCTTCTGCTGCTAATGTTACATTACCTGATGGTGCTCTACGAGTTCAGGAACATGCCGCCTGGTCCGCGTTTAACGACTCTCCCTGTTTTAGGAAACGTGTTTTCCCTCGACTCCAAGGCGGAGAAACTTACCGAGGCTTTCAAAAGGTCAGTAAAGTTATACAGTTTTATTTTGATCAAATGTCATTGGAAACAGAAACCATTTACTGAATTGGTTTATACTATGTATACGATCAGAAAATGCTCTCTTCTAAATTAGAACAGAATGTTGGTTTGGTGAAACATGAGACTTCTTGCATGCAGTAACAACTGATACCAGTCTATTTCTACTTTTTGAGATTCGTAATAGGTTAAAAAGTAAAAAATCACAGATATTAAGTATAGAGAAGGAAAAGAAAAAGTAAAAACTATTCGATGACTTGAGACATGAACCAACTGATGATTAGCGGGAGCCTCGAAAACTAAGTCCAACAGCATAAAGCTTTTCCTCACGCGATCTTTCCTCCCCACCTCGAATTGTTTAAGGTGTTGACAGGTTTAACATTACACGACTACTGCGATTTTGTGTACTTGACCTTTAGAGTTTTACTTTCACGAGTTTAAAGATTTGCCACTTTTATAAATGACACGCGCGACGATGGGTGATTTTAACATTTATTTCAGCGAGGGTTGTTTCTCTGCCATTTGCTCTTTAAAATATTCTTAACAGTCGGCACCGATGGATTAAATCGTTTCAAGAAAGGCAATAGATGTAAGTTATGTTTTTAAGATTCCTTTGTTTCTCTTGAAGTTGATTTTTTTCGGTGAATTTGACTTCTCCGAGGATAATTATTTTTTATAAACCAGGTAATCTGGGTAATCTTTTACTCGCAATCGTGATAAGAAAATCGTTATAATCTCTTCAAAAAGAGTTTTTGGGAGCGATAGACGTTTAGCGTGCGCCTGGTGCAGGTGAAACAATAGACTGTTCACAGCCCTCTATTTTTTCGTATTTTTTTCGATCGAATGAGCGTTGAAAAATAGAGAGGCTGTGGACAGTCTAGTGAAACAACAACTCTTTGTTTTCACGTAACGCCATCAAAATTTTAAATCCGAAATCGTAGGCCTTTGAGTTTTTATCCTTCTTCGGCTACTTTAAGTCACAATGGAAAAGAATGTTTTAGTTCGATAGCATCTTTAGTTTTAAGGTAGAGCATTTTGAATTTCGGAGTTTTCACACCACATGACAGTGGACGCCAAATAACAGGAGGACAAACCGGAGCTTTTCCACAGAAAAACTGATTTGCACTTCCCATACTTTCCACAAGAATGGTGTTTTATACTGAGATCTATAAATTCGTTTGGAACATTTCGAGGGATAACTCGAGTACAGAATACCGCACAGACCATTGACTCGCACTCTCTATTCAAGTTAGTCTTTTCATAACATTTCAAATTCTGGACTGGTTTTACTCAGTTATTGTGGTTTTACTTCTTGGTGGCGTAACAGTGAAAACCAGCAATAGGTGTCAGTATGTTTTCGTTTTAGATCACACGATCTTAAAATCGCAAGAAATATATAATAACGTCACATCGTAAAACGCAAACGTGACCAATTCGGCACCATATTCGATACAAACATTCGATATCCCTTTATTGTTTTATATAGCAAGCTTTATTCCAGGAGTTTCGATCGGAACTACAACAATACGGAGACCAGGATGTGTTGCAAGGAGACCTGAGTGCAAGTGACAGACCTGTGTGCATGTTCAATTCCTGGCCGTAGGCAGGATTTTCATGGGTCTAGGCGGTCCAAGAGTCATTTACCCTTACTCCCCGATTAGGTGGACCTTTGTGGTCCCCCCGGGGGGGGGGGAACCCGGGAAGAAAGGGCGCAGTCGCACCAATCAAATCCCACCCCATCCTGTCTACGGCCCTGAATTTGAATGCGGTACTGAGCGATTTCCTTCATTTGATCCGGCACCAATACCCCTTGTTTTATAAAGTTTCGACTCCAAATCATAGACACTTCTTTGCATAAAACGTACATTTCTTCTTAAGTTGCGTTAATGATGCAAGACGGTACTTTTATATACAGAGCTTTAGTAACACACTGAATGTATGGCTTCCTTATTTGACATTGCAGCCTTAGAGAAAACTACGGACCTGTCTTCTCACTAAAACTTGGAAGTTACAAGTTCGTTATGGCGTCAAATATTGAAGCTGTGAATGAGATGCTTGTGAAGAAATCTGTTGACTACGCAGGAAGACCACAGACGTATTCTTTTTATATCCAAACCCTTGGTAAGCTACTGGAGTAACATAACAAACTCTCTCCAGACCGGGGGTGGGGGGGGGGGGGTAGTGCCCGCGCTGACTTTGAACGCTAATAACTTGTTTAATATTCAGCCAAACGCTGTCAAACTTTACGACTTTATCTAACATTTATCTGGGAACAATTTGATATGATAGATTGCTGTGTCAGGAACTTGACGTCACCATGGCAACGGCATTTTGACACGCATGTTTTCCCACATTTGTAAATTTCGTGTTTGTATTAATGGAAATTAACTTTAATGCAATTATTCTCACCATTTTACGGATTTTAAGAACAGTTTTATTGAATTTGAGTACTTTGCAGTAATTTTTGGCGGTTTTCCGACATTTTGGAAAAATTTCGAAATCCAAGATGGTGGATCCAAGATGACGGCTGTTTTGACGGATTACATTATGGTGTAATTGTCAGGTGATGTGACGTCATTATCCCACGTGACGTATACCAAAAGTTAGATTTTCGGGCATACTATATATCCTGTAAGTTTCATTGTGATTGCTTAAATATTCTGTAAGTTACGGAGGGGGGGGGGGGAGGCGAAATCCGTCCCCCCCCCCCGGTCTGAAAAGATCCAAAAAAGGCCGGTCTGAATAGGGTTAATTTCGGACTGGTTTTTGCAAGGAGATAATGACGAGCGTAAGCTTAAGCAATGGCAGCATTACTAGATATTTTGGAATTAGCATAACGATAGCCATAGGCAAAAGCGTGAACAAATATGGGCTCATGCCGTGCCCGTGCCTACTCTTGTTGGACGGTCAGCTATTATATTTAAGTCTAAATTTACGGTGGGCCGTTACCTTAAGGTTACTATTGTTAGCGGCTACTAATTTTAGCGATTTTAGCAAGCTGGGCGAAAATCGCTATATTTAGTACTCGCTAAAATTTGTCTCGGTCAAATTACATACTCGTTAAATTTAAGTACCCCCACCACCACCGAAGGAAAACAAATGAAACATAACGTGAATTTGCAAGGACTACCGTGACAAAATGGAAGTACCAGATCTTCTCACTGAAGAGGAGCTAATCAGCTACATTGAAACCTCGATTTAACGAAGGGCCAAGGGACTGGGGAAATTTGTTCGTTATATCGAGAGTTCGTTATATCGAAAACCTCGATTTAACGAATTTTAGGAAAAACAACCAAAATATTCGTTCTATATATCGAGGCATAGTTAATATTTAATTTTCAACTGTGTTATGTTGCACTGGACTGCACTGCCCCAGCATTTACGGAACTGATCAGTTACTAATAAACATTCGTTCTTTAATGTCTATACGAAGCTATTGTCTCAGTACAGATCTGTATATAGCTACGATACTAAAGCCTGAACAGGCAAACAAAACTACTTAATGCGTCCTCCATTTAAGAAATTCCTCAAAATGAACATGATAACAGATCGTGTGCCTTGTGCCGTGTCTTCCACTCATTTTTAAAGCACGGAGGACAAATATCAGTGGAAGTGGTTGGTAAACGAAGAAACAAAGGCATTCAACTAGAAATTCTAGCTATGTATGATTTTTCCACAAGGAGCCCTAAAAGATAAAGAAAACAATTAATAGAACTCACTAGAGACAAAGAGAATAAAGTCGAACTGTTGAGGTTTTTTGTGTTTGTCACAGTTTGTATATGTATACAGCTAGCGCTGCAATGATCTGTTGCCCTCTTGTTACAGGATCAAACAAATTTCATCCTTGTTGATTTGATTCGTACTCATCTTTCGTCACATGTTGACATTTATTCGTTATATCGAGGTATATTTTACGTTTGAGCTTCTTGATTGTGTTCGTTATAACGAGGATTTCGTTAAATCGAGGTTCGTTATATCGAGGTTCTGTTCCATACATTTTACTGTAATTGTGGCCGGGATGAAGAATATCGTTCGTTATACCGAGGACTTCGTTATATAGAGGTTCGTTAAATCGAGGTTCCACTGTATAACTAAATAACCAATGAAGAAACATTGCAAGGCTGATTCAACGGTTTGGTATTGTATTTGAATTCCAATATTTCGGAAGGCTAAAATTTATGGTTCCTAAGATAATCACCATTCAGTACTAAGCTATACACCGCAACGATATTTTTCGGACTATGTTTATAACAGGCGTATCTTTTATTTTGATTTACAGGAGGTAAGGATATCATCTTGGGTAGCTATGGCCCTGAATGGAGGTTTCATCGCAAACTCCTTACTACAGCCTTGCGTAAGTACCTCTCCAATATTCCTCTTATTGAAAAACGAATCTCAACGCAAGCAGAGAAACTGGTACAGTTCATGGAAGACCAAGAAGAAAACCCATTCAATCCCGCAGATTGCTTGATGCGTAGCGTAGCTAATGTTATTTGTGGGATTACGTTTGGACAAGGAAGCGACACCAACAGCCCAGAATTGGACCGGCTTTTGAAACTGAACGCTGACTTTGTAGCAAATCCCGATGACCTTCAGTTAGTTACAGTCTTAGACTTCTTTCCGTGGGCGCATTATCTGTTTGTAAAGGCATATGATCGAGTTCTCGAGCCTTTTCATCAAATACACGAAATCGTCCGTAAAATCTTGAGGCAGCGACAAAACAGCTTCGATCCAGCACAGCCCATAGAAGATTTGATCTCAGGGCTTCTTAATGCCAAACATGAAACTGAATGTGAAAGCGATGAGGTAAGAAGTGGCCTCCTTTCCGATGACTATCTTGTCAACACCATCGAAGACATGTTTATTGCCGGGTACGAAACCACCAGCACCACACTGAAGTGGGTCATTGCCTTCTTGGTCAACTATCCAATGTACCAGGTGGACATTCAGCGCCAGTTAGATGAAGTTGTTGGTGAAGAGAAACCCTCTTTAGAACATCGCCAAAGTCTACCTATCATTCAAGCAACAATCATTGAAACGCTGCGACTGGGGAACGTGACAGCTCTTTTATTGCCTCATTTCACACTGACCGACACAACGCTCTCAGGATACCGTGTTCCGAAAGACACCATCGTCTTTGCCAATACGGAGCCTATTCATCTAGATCCCCAATGCTGGGAAAACCCCACCGAGTTCAACCCATACCGTCATATCGACGAAGATGGCAACCTAATCACCAACCAAGCCAACATTTATTCTTTCGGTGCTGGACGCCGGGTGTGCGCTGGAGAAGCCCTGGCTAAAATGGAGCTGTTCATGTTTGTCTCGTGGATGCTCCATGAGTTTACTTTTATCGCCGAAGATGGTCATCCACCTGAGGTCAAGGGAGCTTTCATCCAGTTTCCTTCTGCTTATAAGATACGGGCTATCAAACGACGTTGAATGATCTTGAACTCCAATTCATTATTTCTATATTATTATAAAAAAAAAACATATCAAAGGAACAACATACCTTTCTTATATCGAAAACAATGGAATTGTGGTACGGCCGTGACCTATGATATTGGAGGGTATCAATGGGGTTAACCGTTAGCCGTAATAAAAAATTATTTTAGGAAAAAAAAATTTTTATAAAAAAAGAAAAAAAAGAAAAAAAAACAAACAAAAAAAAAAAAAAAAAGCAGAAAATGTTTCACCACGGGCCTAAACCTAAAAACATGTTTTCAACATTAGATTAACTTTTACCTTTTCACAATAATGAAAACTAATTTAAGCTTTTTAAAATAATGGGAATTTATTTAAAACACTTCTGTTAACCGTTACGGGAAGAAACAAACCGCTTGTCGTAAAAAAGCCAAAATATTGACCGTTAATCGTAAAAGCCACCACCGCTTTGAGACCCTTATATTGGTGCCCGGGTGCCGATATAGATGTTTTTCTGTGCTTGGAGCAGCTCTTAAAAAGTAGTGCGCTAGACCCATGGTAAAAGGGGCACGTTTTAGCGTCCCTTTTTAAATGCCTTAAAATTCCAATGCTTATGAGAAAACAAAAACATCAAGTGGTAAAAAACGCTTATAGCCAAAGGAATCAGTTTTACCTTTGGTCCCCATCAATACCTAAAGAATATTGTTAGCTATTGGGCAAAGTATTATAGTTTGGATTCATCTTTCTATTATTGTTATAACTCTTTTAAATGCAGTTATTAAAATTATCTTCTTTTGATTAGTTTTTGATACATAGTTTCGATACATAGGGCGGTCGAAATGAAATCTGCATCCATTTTATGGGAGAAACCGGGTGAACACGCGATGGGCAAATGACACGAGGGAAAGCTACAAATTGCGATGTCTGCGAATGTGACTAAACCTAGTGTGTGACATTCGAAAATGGAAGCAGTTGAGCAGACGCTCGAGCGTCTCGAAGTCCTAGTGTACGTGTATGCATAGGTGTACGAGGCGAGGGGGGGGGGGAGGGCGAGGGGGGCTGCAGCCCCCCCCCCCCCCAGTGCCAAAATTTTTCGGGCAAAATGCTTAGAATTCGGACAACAAGCCTAGAGAAAAAGTATTAGTAATGTAAGTAACTGTCCCGCAAGTAGTGTTAGTAATCGTTTTGTAAGTGGTCTTTTTTTTTTGGGAACGAATGAAAGTAACTGTATCAATTGATTTGTAAATAAGCTTTTTCTTTTTTTGTGTGTTGCAATTAAATAAAATCAAACAAGTTAGACCATTATTAGTGGACTTCAAATTAATACCAACACCTTAATTGGATTTTCAAGTAGCACTAAATCTCGGTGACACTGCGGCGGCGCTCTTTAATATTTTTGCTGCGCAAAATCAGGGGTTGCGCTTTGTCGCTTAATCGAGTAAATACGGTATTTATCCTTTAATCGATGTAGTTTTAGATTTTTCCATAGCAGTATTAGTCATGTATTATTTAAAACAAGTATTATGGAAATATAAACGTTATTACTTTATTAGCTTTATCGGTTGTTGCAACATTGAAATATTCAATTCAAGATTGGAATATTGAAGCAACGAATGACAAGAATGAAATCAAATTTGCAATAATGAAGTCATTAATCCACCCTTGACAGGAAGGCTTGAGGTGTTTTGGCTGTAATTCGCGGAGAGAATACAAACCACCGCTATAAATATCGATTTTTGAAGACGTGCGAAAACAACTAGAAAAGTGCAGGCTTAACTTTTGAAGTTGTAATCCACTTCCATCCTAGCTATCCGCAGCCAAAGAAGCGTGTTTAGAAGGCAAGCATTGATATATCTTTTTCTTTTTATGAATAAATGTTACGCTTCAGCGTTCTCTAAAAGCGAGTTTGGATCACGCGACTTAACTGCGAACATTCGATAGTTAATAAATGCTCCAGCGATTTGAAATTGCAAAACTTGAAAAAAAAAAAAATGGTACCTTGAAACTACATCATTCTATTTGCGTGTTTTCCGAACAGTGTACTTTTTGTCTCGTGACGTCTCGTGACGTCATGACGTTTTCATGACGACACGAGATAATACTACAGGGGAGAAGGTGCATTCCATGCGTGTTTGCATTCTGAGGCCGCGGAATTTTCCCGCCATATCAATATTTTTCCCGCCATGTCAAAATTTTCTTCTTTTAGTAAATGCCGAAAAATGCGATCATCAGATTTAAACAAAACAGATGCTGTTTGCACTGACAGTTGCGTTTATTTTTAAGCTTTTTGTTTGTTTTTCTTAGTGATAAAAGCGATCACACGAGATTCCCACCATTCTAGTCATATTAGTCAATCAGATATATAATAGCTACCGTTTCGTGAGAACAATGTGTTTTATGATTTTGGTACAGCAATAGGGGAAAAGCATGTCTTAAACAGGATTGCGCCGTACAGAATTGTATGTATGTGGACCGACAATATGTCAGGAAAACCTTTTTTTGCCGTTTCCATTTTTGATTAGATCCGATTCCAAAGATGTAATAGACCGTAGTAGTCGAACCACATGTGTGCCTTTACTTTAGTTGATTAGCTAGCTTGGGCAAGTTAGAATTTGTGCTGATTAAACTAGTTCAAAACAACTGGTAGATCCCGTGGACATTATTTTCCTTGTGTGTCTTCAATTTGAGTATTACCCTAAACCATTTTGCTTGATAGTGTGCGTGAGTTTATTGAAACGTGAGGCTGAAAACGTTCTTATCAGTCACAGACACAAAACAACAAAGGAGAATCTGTGACTTGTTGACCTTTTTTAGATATTTAAGAACTATCTGTGACAGATAAATGCTAAATGAATCAAGTGCAATACAGCGTTTTCCCACAACTAAGTATCTGTCTGTATTCTTTTTCTGCTGTTATCGGAGGCCTATAACTGTTCAACGGCTACATGCTGGAGTGTACTTAGACTACGAGCAGTCCCTATTTTTTCGCAGAGTCCGTCAAGCGCGAACCGAAAAATAAATTACCGCGCGGGGGGAGATGGCGGGGCGAGACGACCTCCCCCCGCGCGGTAATTTATTTTTCGCTTCGCGCTCGACGGACTCTGCGAAAAAATTTTCGCTTCACGCATGACGGACTCTGTGAAAAAATAGGGACTGCTCGTACGAGCTCGGTCTAGAGTGTACTTTGAATTTAAGTGAAGCCTACTTTCGGCTACTTGGAAAAATCGCTTTTGATAAGGTGTCGGAAACAAGTCGCGTGACAATTATAAGTACAAACATTATCCGCCTGACAGAAATAGCAACGATCAATTAGTATGAATCAAGATGGACGCTTAATTACCGTGATAGTGATCGGAATGGATACCATTAAGGCATCGATTTCAAAACACAACTTATATATATATTTTAGTTGGATTTTGAGCCTTTCGCGTGAGAACCTTTTGTAGTTGGAATAAACCTTTGTTTTTATCTTTAACTAGCTGTGAAATCGTGAAGCTCAGCGCAAGCATTCACGACAAAGGTTTCTGAATTGACAAGTGAATCAAGAGTTTCGTATATCGTGTTGTCAATGTCACAACTTTTATCGAGCGACAAAAGTAGCTTTAGTTCTAGTTCAAATTTTAGGGGTGAGGAGTCTAAATGTTTCTTTATGTTTATATGATTTTTAATTTTCGATATCTTTACAAGCAATAAATAGACGTGAAAAGCGGTCTTTTTTCAAATAAATTAAACTCTGGAAAGAGTCACGGGACACTAAGCCCAGACCGTCCCGGGCTTTTGATTTAAAAGTATTGTCATGCATCGCAATCCTTCAAAGGAACCAGTCCATCTAGAAACACGAATCGCCCGAGGAGTTCTTCAGTCTAGTGATCAAACCAATAGGAACCTAAACTTGGTACTTAAGGTTGATGTTATCTCGAAAGGCAAGTCAATAGTTCACGTAGCTAGCAGAAGTCTGTGAAAAATCCCTCACGTTAGAAGTTTGAACCTCTGAAAGGACATGAAGATTGCAGCAGTGTTAGTTTTCACTTCTGCCTTGGTCGTGAGCGCCGAGTGCCTTAGCTTAAACGTCCAACCAAATGTCTTCCTAGTGATAACCACAAGGACGCACCATCCGCTGAAGAGTCCATGTCTGCGTGTCAAGCGTACAAAAGCGATTCCTGTTGCACGAGTGACTTCACCAAACAACTGGCTAGCTACCCGATCAGAAAAATTGGCAACTTCTCATGGACTCAGTGCAACAACACATTGAGCCGCAAGTGTGAGGCGTTCATGGTCGACGTAGAGTGTTTCTACCGCTGTTCTCATAATGCGATCTTCTGGCAGAATCCTCAGTATCAACCGGGATTGCTGAAAGCCCCTATCTGCGCGAGTTTCTGCGATGGCTGGTTCGAAGCTTGCAAAGACGACCTAACCTGTGCTAAGAACTGGGCAACTGGGTTCAACCAGACCGATGGGATTAACACGTGCAAACAGCCCTGCAAGAAATTTAGTGATTATCACGCGAATGGCAAAGACCTTTGTAACAACATGTGGGATGTAAACTTGTTCTACAAGGAAACCGACTGCTTGCAGTTGAATTTAACAGATGCCAAATCCAATCCAAATGACAAGCTGGCGGAAAAACTGTTCGGAGAAAAAGAACCCAAGCCCAAGAGCGGGTTGTCTGCCTTGACTGTTGACCTGTTCCTAATTCATATTCTTACTTTATTGTGTGTTTTCCTGGGTTAAAGGGCGCTGACCTTAAAGGAACTGTGTCACGAATTAATAGGAAATGACAATCAAATTCGGTGAAATATAAAATATAACCTCTTACAACAGCCAAGGGACATTTTAACAACACAGCAAATACAAAAAAAGGTACGGATGGCCAAAAGTGCCGAAGATTGAAACGGATTGCGATATGAGTTTTTGAAATACTGTTGGGCTGAACAGTTTTCAAAGTTAATCTCGTTTGCTTGAAACTTTATTTTTTTAACGCCCGGGAGACAAATTAAGTTTCAATAAAGCTATTAAGATCCATAGACGTAATTCCTTTGCAAACATTAAGATTCATAGTATTTCAGTTGGCAAAACTAAACTTCACTCAGCCGTGACACAGTCCCTTTAATTGTCTCGCGTTTTATTTTTCTTGTGCATTGAAATGAAAGTGTATTCGAAATTTGCAGGCTAAGACGATGTCTTATGTTAGGTTGCTTAAAATGCATGGGGGACTCGAGGGAAAAAAGTTGCTTTTGGGGGAGAGGCAGGGGGTTTTTATTTTTTTTTGTGCGTCCTGATGTTAGGTTAATATTAGTATGTACCCCCAAAAGAAAATAGTTATTTTAGGAGTATTGTAGTTTTGCTTCGTCCCTTACTGCCCATCAACGCTTATTTTCGCTTGTTTATCTTTTAAGCAATATATAAATTGAATGATAGTACAGCATTTTTGCTGTTTTGGTTTCGGAGATTCGTGGTAATAAAATTGTTGTTTTAAGAAATAATCCTTGAAGTATTGTTTTGAATTTAAAGACTCTTAGTTAATTATTAAATATTAAATAAAACAAAGAAATTACACGATTGGCCGCACCTCGTCGAGTTTTCACATCGCCGACGTCAGAATGGCAGCAAAAATAGTAAAAAGACTTGTCCTGTGTTTTTCAGCGGACTGAACAGTAGTAACCGTTGAGTAAGTATTTATGTGGATGTTTAATAGTTCACGTCGAAGCTTTGTTCGCTTTAAGCAGAAGTAAGATGTTTTCGGCTGCCATATTGATGTCCTTCCGCGGGACAATAAAGCGTTTCTACACTGAGCTCCATAAATTTGTGCGGAACATTTTGATGCCCTAGAAAAATGCGCCAGCTAACAACTGCTTTAAGGTATCACGGAAGGAAAATTGGCGTTTTCGTTCTAAGTCAAATTGTGTGCAAACCATCAATGGTAACCCCAATAAAGTATATATTTTCTGAAAGCTTATTGAATAAAGATTCTAATGAGGGATTTTGTTTGCATCATATAGCCCATAATAAGCAACGTCAGCATTTTGTTTACAATTATGATGTTGTGCAACTTTGGGTTTATTTGAGAACACATTTACATGAGAGCAAAAACTTTTATGTGGAATTTGATCTACATATATTGGTCTAAAAACAGTGTCTCAGATTTTCCTTTTCTTGCTCCATTAATTTTTTATGAATTTTTAATCTTAAAGAAGCCCTAAAAACGCCATTTTAAAGTTTACAAATTCATAAAAAATTAATGGAGCAAGAAAAGAAAAATCTGAGACACCGTTTTTTAGACCAATATATGTAGATCAAATTCCACATAAAAGTTTTTGCTCTCATGTAAATGTGTTCTCAAATAAACCTAAAGTTGCGCAACATCATAATTGCAAACAAAATGCTGACGTTGCTTATTATGGTCTATATGATCAAAACAAAATCCAAAATTACAATCTTTATTCAACAAGCTTTCAGAAAATATATACTTTATTGGGGTTACCATTGATGGTTTGCACACAATTTCGCTTGGAACGAAAACGCCAATTTTCCTTCCGTGATACCTTAAATAATTGCAAATGTAAATTCGAACCTTAATTATTTTTAATTTTGAACTCTTTACTATTCTGAGTGAAATGATTAAGAACACGGCAGTGAAAGATTCCACGCAAAAGTGCAAAAAAGATTCGCCAATCTTCAGCCAATCAGTAGCGCGGGACGCGGTTTGTCCACGCGTGATCCAGTTTCAGACTGCGTGACAAATTTTGCGAACTCATGCAAACTGGTCACGTTTTATTGAACAAGTTCGCCAACCCTGCCAAACATCGCCAAACATGGCTCCGTTGCTTGCCACGATTTACAATTCTTTTAGCTTTGGGAATGTTGTTCTGCTGTTTCTTCTGCTGCTAATGTTACATAACCTGATGGTGCTCTACGAGTTCAGGAACATGCCGCCTGGTCCGCGTTTAACGACTCTCCCTGTTTTAGGGAACGTGTTTTCCTTCGACTGCGGAGAAACTTACCGAGGCTTTCAAAAGGTCAGTTAAGTTATACAGTGCTTTTTTGATCAAAATTCATTGGACACGGGAATAATTCAAGTGGCAGTTTCTCTTAAAGCGGTCCATCGCATTTCGGGTCGGAAAAAAAGTTTTCCCTCAAACTTTGCCCAGTGAACTGTCTTAGGTTGTAAGTAAATGCAACGACTTTAGTTTTTGGAAATACGTTAAAATATATATTTTTAGAGCTCTCAACAGTGAAGACTGCAAAAGGCCTAATTTTGAGCTTGGCCAGAACGAGAAATTTCATAAGTTGACGAGCTCGCCGCTCAAAAACAACCAAACGCACCAAATTATTATTATTATTCCTAAGTTAAGTGGTCCTTCAAAAGTTGGAAACGCATGTTAATTTTGATACATTTTGAAAAACGGGTCGGTAAAAAATTTAAATATCAGCAACCGTTAGATCGCTTTTTGTAAACATGCAAAAGTATGGTGTCTTCGCCGGCCTTTATTTCACGAGTCCAGACCAGACCATTCTAAATTTCAACTGAATCCTACTAAACAGATGTTAAGAAGCATAGAAATGTAAAAATACCTTGCACTTTTTATCTTCCTTTGCCACAGCGACTTCGAAAATTTCGTGCTTATGCGAGTAAGTTAGCTCATTTGCATAATGTGTATGAAATACTAGCATAACCACGAAATGTTCGAAGTCGCTGTGGCAAAGGAAGATAAAAAGTGCAAGGTATTTTTATATTTCTATGCTTCCTAACATCTGTTTAGTAGGATTCAGTTGGAATTTAGAATGGTATGGTCTGGACTCGTGAAATAAAGGCCGGCGAAGACACCATACTTTTGCATGTTTACAAAAAGCGATCTAACGGTTGCTAATATTTAAATTTCACGGACCCGTAGATCAAAATGTATCAAAATTAACATGCGTTTCCAACCTTTGAAGGACCACTTAACTTAGGAATAATAATAATAATTTGGTGCGTTTGGTTGTTTTTGAGCGGCGAGCTCGTCAACTTATGAAATTTCTCGTTCTGGCCAAGCTCAAAATTAGGCCTTTTGCAGCCTTCACTGTTGAGAGCTCTAAAAAATATATTTTTAACGTATTTCCAAAAACTAAAGTCGTTGCATTAACTTACAACCTAAGATAGTTCACTGGACAAAGTTTGAGGGAAAACTTTTTTTCCAACCCGAAATGCGATGGACCGCTTTAAGAGAAACTGCCACTTTAAAATTGCTTTATATTAAGTCTACGATCCCGGGTGGGGGTACTCCCTATAATGGCCTATACGGGGAGGCTCCGGCCGAAAGGGGTACCTTTTTCAGGCTTCAGGTATACAAAAGGGTAGGGATTTCACGAGTTTAGGTATATGAAAGGGTATGGAAATCTGCCATTTAGGTTTTTAAAAGGGCCTTTTATTAAAATATTTCGAACAGACGCAATTTATGGCTGTATTCTTTTAAATAATTAAGCGCTACATGAAAATGACAAGAAAAAGTCCTGTTTTGAGTCCACGCCACATCTTTTAGGTATATGAAAGGGGTACCTTTTTCAGTTAAAGGTATACGAAAGGGGTACAATTTCTGTCAAAATGGTAAAACGTAGAATTCCGGTTATAAGCCCCCCCCGCTTAAAAGCCCCCCCGGTTATAGGCCCATCATCCTGGAAACAAAAAAATACATCCAGTTATAAGCTCCCCGGATATAAGCCCCCCTCTACCAGATGACAGTACTGAATAGGGCTAAATGTTGCTTTATTATGTGTTTTTAGCTTAAAAACGTATTGGCTCCTGATTGTCATCAACACTTCCGTGGCTCGTTTTGAAACGTTTTTTTTCATTCCGCTTATAAGCCCTCCCGGATATAAGCCCCTCCGCTTATAAGCCCACCCAAAACCCCTTACGAAGTTGTATAAGCCCAGGGCTTATAACCGGAATTCTACGGTATAAAAGGGTAAGGGGTTAGAACTCCGGGAGGAGCCTCCCCGTTTAAAATTTTTTGAGTACCCCCCCCCCCCCCCCGGGTCTACGATCAGAAAATGTTCTCAATCAGTCTAAATTAGAACGGAATGTTGGTTTGGTGAAACATGAGACTTGCATGCAGTAACAACTGATACAAGTCGCCGTTATTTCTATTTTGTTGAGATTCGTAGTAGGTTAAAAAGTAAAAAGTCACAGATATTAAATATAGAGAAGGAAAAAGAAATAATAAAAAACTACACAATTTGAGTCATGAACCAACTGATGATAAGCGGGAGTCTCGAAAACTAAGATCTACAGCCAATAAAAGCCTCTGATGTACGTAGACGTTCTTTTGGCTCCTCACGCGATCTTTCCTCCCCAATTCTCAGCGGACGACGTTCGAGGAGAAAAGGTTACGTGACCTCGAAAACAAAGACATTGGAAACAAGATAAATTGTTTAAGGTGTTGACAGGTTTAACATTACACGACTACTGCGATTTTGTGTAATTGACCTTTAGAGTTTTACTTTCACGAGTGTGTCAAAGATTTGCCACTTTTATAAGTAGGTAAAGTCTGTGTCCGAGCCTAAGTGGCCCATACAGCCGGAGCTTATCCCGGTTTCTGTAGCATTAAGCGACTAGGAGTATTGCTACTCCCCCCTAGATGGGATGCTAGTCCATCGCAGGGTTACCCCCCAGCAGTAAGTTCGCCGGTACCCATTTATACACCTGGGTGGAGAGAGGCACTGTGAGAGTAAAGTGTCTTGCCCAAGAACACAACGCAGCGCCCCGGCCAGGTCTCGAACCCGGGCCGTTCGACTCGGAGCCGAGCGCGCTAACCATTAGGCCACCGCGCCTCCCACTTTTATAAGTGATGATGGCTTATTTGTAAAATTTATTTCAGCGAGGGTTGGCTCTCGATCGTATGCCATTTGCTCTAAACAAAATTCTTAACAGTCGGCACCGATGGATTATATTGTTTCAAGAAAGGCAATATATGTATGTTCTTGCGTTTCTTTTGTTTCTCTTAAAGTTGACTTTCGGTGAATTTGTTTTCTCCGAGGATTTTATAAACCAGGTAATCTGGGTAATCTTTTACATGCAATCGTGATCATAAAAAGAAAAAGATATATCAATGCTTGCCTTCTAAACACGCTTCTTTGGCTGCGGATAGCTAGGATGGAAGTGGATTACAACTTCAAAAGTTAAGCCTGAACTTTTCTAGTTGTTTCCGCATGTCTTCAAAAATCGATATTTATAGCGGTGGTTTGTATTCTCTCTGCGAATTACAGCCAAAACACCTCAAGCGTTCCTGTCAAGGGTGGATTAATGACTCCATTATTAATCGGGCGTGGCCGATTTAAGGTTTACCCTTTGGTCGTCCTAGAGCGTAGTCTCCTGGCGCGGCCAAAAAGACGGGGATAGCTCGGGGTTGCTACAAAACCGCTACGGGTGACGCATACCGCAATGGTTTTCATTTTAGTTTTGACAGGAAATCGTTGCAGGCACACTTGGTCGACTTTTGGGTTAATGTGTAATCAGGTTGTGTTTTTTTGCTTCGGCGGAAGGACAGAGAAAAAAGCTTACGGTGCAAAGTACAGTATGGGGCCCAGTTCTCGGCCACTTTTGACGTAAACTTGTATTTCTTACCTCAGAAGAACCGCAGGAACTTGAAATTTCTCGCAGAGCTAGCTACATTATTCAGCTTTTTGGTGTAAAGCTATCGACCGGTCAAAAATTAATTTGCCCGAGCAATAATAAAAATAAAAGCTCCATTTGTGGGCCCAGTTCTCGGCCACCTTGGCCCAGTTCTCGGCCACTTTTGACGTAAACTTGTATTTCTTACCTCAGAAGAACCGCAGGAACTTGAAATTTCTCCCAGAGCTAGCTACATTATTCAGCTTTTTGGTGTAAAGCTATCGACCGGTCAAAAATTAATTTGCCCGAGCAATAATAAAAATAAAAGCTCCATTTGTGGGCCCAGTTCTCGGCCACCTTGGCCCAGTTCTCGGCCACTTTTGACGTAAACTTGTATTTCTTACCTCAGAAGAACCGCAGGAACTTGAAATTTCTCCCAGAGCTAGCTACATTATTCAGCTTTTTGGTGTAAAGCTATCGACCGGTCAAAAATTAATTTGCCCGAGCAATAATAAAAATAAAAGCTCCATTTGTGGGCCCAGTTCTCGGCCACCTTGGCCCAGTTCTCAGACACTAAAAAGCTTGTGCGTAATTATCTGTAAAAAAATGCTCAATTAATTTTCACAGTCATAAAATCACTCTGTAAACCTATTTATACTATATCGATCCCAAATTATTTTTATGATGCTTTGTTTTACTTTAGAAAAGAAGGATTTTAACGCGCCTAGTTGCCTATGTGCAGGTTCTGGCAAAACCGCATTGTGTGACCCGTGCATTTAGATGGTTTATTTTGCAGTGAAAAGGTCTTGAAATATTTAGGTGTTGTAGAAATAATAGACAAGACAAGAGTCAGCTCAAAACTTAGAGATAAGATTGAACCTTATTTTTAAAACATTTATTTCTTTCATTCTGGCAGCAGCAGATGAAATTATATTAAAAACCAAGCGCTAAGCTGTGATAGCGAGCAGGGTGGCCGAGAACTGGCAAATACGCAAACGTCGCAAGAAAAAATTTCGAAGTAAATTAAGACCAAAAAATACAACGGTTCAACGAAAAGTTAACTAAAGCAGAAAGCTGAATTATTCTACGTTTCACATGCCAAAAATTAGCTCGTATGGTGGGGGCTTTTGGATAAAATACGAATTTAACTACATCCATGAATTTGGAGCCGTAAACAAACAACTACCTCCGCGTAAACTCGACGTGTGAGCTTTCTATATCGAATTGAACGATCAAACTCAAGATACTTAAAGCACATGAATCAGTCTATCGTTTGAAGGAAATACCTTTTCTTTTTGATTCAACTGGAGTGTGAAAAAACGCGTTAAACACAAAGTGGCCGAGAACTGGACCCGGCCGAGAACTGGGCCGATATATTCACCATTGTGAAATTGCACTTACTTTGACAAGTTAAAGTTATTTTTGTAAATGAAAAAGGTAACGTCATTGATGTCACGCAGTGTTTTTTTTTTAGCAAACTAGATGGTTTGCTGGTTTCTGACTATAAATGGGGGTGTGATCTTGCGGTATATTTTTTGTTTCGTTTCCTCAGAAACGATACGGTATTATTTTGGCTTCGATGTGAACTATTTACACAGTGGGGGCTACTATCCAATCAGAAGAACGGTCGTAACCACAAAGTAAATAGGTTTGACCGAAGGCAATTAATTTCGAAAAAACATGTTCTTCAAATATCGGAAAGATATTCCTCAGCATGATCAAAAAATATTGACATTCGTTGCAAACAGAAATATCTGACGACTGCAATGGTTTTAAGTTTGATTTAAGCGATGTATTGGAAGAAAATTAGAGAAAGCTCTCGTAGCGTTTAATTTTTAAGTAAACATTCTAGCGATTTTCTGAAAGGGAAGTAAATTTCCACCAATCAGTGTTTGCAAGCGCAAACAAAAACGGGATGACTTGTCGTGTTTGCTCACACGGGAGGCTGCTATCCAATCACAAGAACGGTCGTAACCACAAAGTAAATACGTATGACCAATGGCAATTAATTTCGTAAAAACATGTTCTTCAAATATCGGAAAGATATTCCTCAGCATGACCAATAAGTATTGAGATTCGTTGCAAACAGAAATATCTAACGACTCTAATAGTTTTAAGTTTGATTAAAGCGATGTATTGTAAGAAAACTAGAGAAAGCTCTCGTAGCGTTTAATTGCTAAGTAAACATTCTAGCTATATTCTGAAACGGAAGTAAATTTCCACCAACCAGTGTTTGCAAGCGCAAACAAAAACGTGATGACATGGCGTATCTCAAACTAGATGTATCCAGAGTTGCGTGATTAGTGTCACGTGAATCGCGAAAGCATTCGAGTCTGCACGAAATGTTGAGAACGAAAAGAAGACAGTCAAATTCTGTTAAAACCTTTAAATTTTGTATGGACAATATCGTATAGCAAGCTGTGCGACTGCCATGTCGAACTATATTCATCTCCTTGATGTAAAGCTCAAGATTAAAATTATAAATCCCGGTTAAAAATCTGTGTATGGTAGCTTTTTACATTAATTTTCCCTGGTTGTTTACGTGTCAAACTTAAGTGACTACATGCATTTGATTTGGAAGAAATGGCATCGAAACAGTGTATTTGTACTTATCTCTGTTCTTCTCGACCAGCGTTTTAGTTTGTCTTGAATTTGACATTTGTTTGATTTGAGCATGCGGACCATGCGGTCAAAAGAAAATAATTTCATCTACGATTCAAAGTTATGCTTTAAGGTGCCATTTTTAGGCAAAAAAAGTGTTCTGCAGAAATAAAAAAATCATTCTAATTTTCATTGGATGAGTAAAAAAGGATAAGGTGAAGTCAAGCCCCCCCTTACTTAATTTGGAGAGAAAGACACATGCCATTTCCCAATAAAGAGAAATATTTATGTGTTACTTGAACTCTTGAAAGCCAAACTGCAGCAGGTCAGCTGAGTTTATGTCTCCTTTACATAAAATGGGCAGTAGGTGTTAAATGGTCTTAATGGGAAGTTACTACTGAATATAAAGTTCTTCTTTACATTCTTCACTCGCGCAAAAATTCAGCTAATTCAACATACACTTGGACCTTCTCCAAATTAAAATAAACCCCAAACCCACCTCTCCTTAAACATTACGATTTTCTCACACTTCCGCAATCTGGAAACGAAACACTATTTCTTTTTGAAATAGCTGCTTGTTGAGCCTGACTCCACCGTAAAACTTTTTTTTTATTTAGCAAGAACTGTGTCGATTTTCATTTCGAACAATTGGTCGTCAAGTCGTTTGTCACAAAGAGTAGAATGTTTGTACAGCATGTTTTGGAATTATTTTAGATTTGGTTAGTAAGACGCTTCTGAAGACCTGAGCAAAACATTGGGAATGTACAGTATTAATAGGAACTTGAATGGAATTTTTCACAAGTTGGATAAAGGTATCAACTGAAAAAAATGGAATTCAAAATGAGAACTTGGATTTTGTTGTAATTAAATTTTATCGCGGATTGGATGCATAATATCACGGCTTTGAAAGTCTTCAAATAATTAGAAAGGTTCCTTTCTTCCTTTTGATCTTATTGTTATTTTCATGTATTGATTATTCGAAAGTGGTTTTCGTTGATACGAAAAAAAAACGGGTTTTCACTGAATTGCTTGAAGTATTTTTAGACGTGATAATATTGGCTTAATCAAATTACATTGTGCACGAAATATTTGTTATTCTTTTGTCTTGAAACTTTGAGGAAATTGAAATTTTTGTTTGACAGTAGTGTATGAAAGGCATTTTATAGAACTGAATAAAAAATAAGAAACATTGATAAAGGTTATTTCAAAGATTTATTTTGCCTGATTTTGAAGGGTTTCAGGAGTTTTAAAGAGTGCTGGTAAACGGCTGTATGTTGTTTGTGATTACGGATCTTATTTAGTTTCGAACGCTCTAATTTTTGAAAGGTTAAAACAGGTTAAAACCGGGCGGTTTCATGAGTTTTTTGGGTAGAAAGGTACGGTGGTGGTAAAAAAAAAATGTTTAGAAAGGAATGACTGTAGTAGCACGTAAGTCGGAGGTTTGCGTGAGTCACGGGGTATAGTATGCGTGAGCTGGATTTCCGGCGTCATAACGGCATGTTTTGTTTACTGAAAGATACACTCGACGTTTAGTTAGCTTAGTCGGCTTGGGAAACTATTTTAAAAATGAATGTTGTAATAGTTAATTAATAGTAATCTAGAATTAACCCACGCTCGATTGGAGTCTGTTCTGGATTCGCGCTACCTTTTCGCCGCGAAGGAATTTTGTAAAATTTCGCTAGTGGAAAGAGGTACTGTAAGAACAGTATCAATAACTCAAAAGGAGGAACTTCTTTGTAGCTCTGAATTAAGACGTATGATAAAATTTTAGAATAAGAAACTTTCGATATATGGTTTTCATATTGTTTTTGTCAATTTCCTTTTGTGGCAGATTTTTTGAGAATCAGCTTTTCTTTCGTGTGATGACAGACACAGGACAGAACGAGAGGTGGATGAGAAAGATGCCGAAGATGAATAGGCACCGAAAAACGACAAGAACCGTCAAGGACTTATCTTTAGAGGGCGGGGAGTTTTGGCATACTGTATTTCGAGGACTGGACTGGACTAGTAAAACGCGGACTAGTAAAACGCAGACTTGTAAAACGTGGACTAGTATAACGCGGACTAGTAAAACGCGGACTTGTAAAAGGCGGACTAGTAAAACGCGGACTAGTAAAACGCGGACTTGTAAAACGAGGACTAGTAAAACGCGGACTTGTAAAACGAGGGCTTGTTAAGCACGGACTTGTAGAACGCGGACACTAAACGGAAACTAAACGGTTTAGCGAGCGAAACAATTTGTGTTTGAAGCTCTTGTGTGTTTCTTCGACGGCATATTTCTAGCTTTTTTGAGCACTCTATGGTCTGTTTTAGCGTGGAGATGTTTTTGCAGTGTAGCACATGTTCGTTCTGCAAACCCCTACTAAAACAACGGGATTGATGCTATGAGTTGTGTGCATATGTTTCTTTCTTTCCACTACTTGACGTCTGTTGAGTGCAGTCGTTTGTATTGCTCGCACGAGGTAGAACGGGGCCCGTCCTGAAATCAACAGTCAATCGTAAATAAAGGTGACGGGCCTACACGACTCCTACGTTCGTGACATTGGAATATTTGCCGTTAAATGTTTAAGTTCGGTCTTTCGACCTTATTTGCTTCTGACTTCTTTCTGAGGGTACTGTTTTAATTTGGGGGCAGTATGTGGTAAATAAAGGTGACGGGCCTACACGACTCCTACGTTCGTGACATTAGAACATTTGCCGTTATATGTTCAAATTCGGTCTTTCGACCTTATTTGCTTCTGACTTCTTTCTGAGGTTACTGTTTTTTTGAGACATTATGTATTGAAGAGAGCCGTAAGATGATTGTGGCCAAGGAATTCGAAGTGTCTAGAGGCGTTTTACAAGTCCGCGTTTTACTAGTCCAGTCCAGTCTACAAGTTAAAGACACATCAAGACCACCCCACTGTGAATTGCCATAGCACAGACAAAATTATAGTCAATATCTTATGTGTTTTTAAGAGAATTACATAAGAACCAAGGCATGTCTTGTCTTGCCTTACATTGACATGCAATAATTTGGAAATACTAAGCTCGTAACAGTTTAAGACAGAATCCATCAGGAATTTGAGTAACATTAATTTTAGTTACGCAAAAATTGAGCACCAGAATAATTTAAATCCTTGTGTTCTTTCATACCTTGTTAAAGGCTTGACATGTGATAACACCAACATAACACCAACAACAGTTCTTTATCAGTGGGGATTGAAGAAAAAAATGGAAACATCATCACACAGTTGACCCCCATGCAAAAACACTCCAGGATGTCACGGGACTGTTTGGTGTCCGTCTGCCAATTTCTAACTTCAAATTCCAATGTTAAATTCACATTAAATTTTCAATATTTCTTAGTTGTCTAAATTTTACTAATTCTTTTAAAAAAACTATCACCTGCCAAACATCCCCAAAAATCACTCAAAAAATTACAAAATACCGCAATACATAGATACATGGGATGAGTGAAGTTTCCTTGTATTCCTTGAAACACCAACAAGATATTTCCGTTTAAGGTGGCTGATAATGGGTTTCAGTATTTCCCAGTCCTTATACTTTGGTTCAGTACTAAAAGCCTTCATCAATTGCTATTACAGTAATGGTATGAAACAAATGTTCAATCATTCATCAACAAGTTGTGATCATTTTCTTGACAATAGTAGTTCCCCGGTAAACAGTTGTAGTACTGTCCCATCAAAGTGCAATGCCTGGAAAATACCGAAAAGCACACGACCGTCAGGTGAAACCGCACCTTACAGTATTACCAATACACTGCACTTTGCTAAGTCAAACTTTACATTGTCTAGTCGTCTACTTCAATCGTTTATTTGTATTGTGTGAGATACATTTATAAATTGAAACCATCATGTCATTAAGTAATAATGCAATCTCGACAACGTTCTAGATATTATATTATGCACACTAATACAGCTCATGCAAGCCCTGTGACTTACACAAACACAGTCGGACTGAGTGCTACTTAAGTAACTGCTTCGTGGTTTCTGCTGTACTGAACCCTGCCTTTCAAGGCAAAGCGCCCGATTTTAAGCTTCTCAAGCTTCTCAATGTTCTTGTTGCAAATTTGATTTCATTCTTGTCATTCTTTGCTTCAATATTCCAATCTTGAATTGAATATTTCAATGTTTCAACAACCGATAAAGCTAATAAAGTAATAACGTTTATATTTCCATAATACTTGTTTTAAATAATACATGACTAATACTGCTATGCAAAAATCGAAAACAACATCGATTAAAGGATAAATACCGTATTTACTCGATTAAGCGACAAAGCGCCACCCCCAATTTTTCGCAGCAAAAATATTAAAGAGCGCCGCCGCAGTGTCACCGAGATTTAGTGCTACTTGAAAATCCAATTAAGGTGTTGGTATTAATTTGAAGTCCACTAATAATGGTCTAACTTTTTTATTTTATTTTATTTAATTGCAACACACAAAAAAGAAAAAGCTTATTTACAAATCAATTGATACAGTTACTTACATTAGTTACATTAGTTGCCTTCTTGGTCAACTATCCAATGTACCAGGTGGACATTCAGCGCCAGTTAGATGAAGTTGTTGGTGAAGAGAAACCCTCTTTAGACCATCGCCAAAGTCGTCCCCTCATTCAAACAACAATCATAGAAACGCTGCGACTGGGGAATGTGACAGCTCTTTTATTGCCTCATGTCACACTGACCGACACAACGCTCTCTGGATACCGTGTTCCGAAAGATACCATCGTCTTTGCCAACACTGAGCCTATTCATCTAGATCCCCAATACTGGGAAAACCCCACCGAGTTCAACCCATACCGTCATATCGACGAAGACGGCAACCTAATCACCAACCAAGCCAACATTTATTCTTTCGGTGCTGGACGCCGGGTGTGCGCTGGAGAAGCCCTGGCTAAAATGGAGCTGTTCATGTTTGTCTCGTGGATGCTCCATAAGTTTACTTTTATCGCTGAAGATGGTCATCCACCTGAGGTCAAGGGAGCTTTCATCCAGTTTCCTTCTGCTTATAAGATACGGGCTATCAAACGACGTTGAATTATCGTGAACCGTCCAATTCATTATTTCTGTATTAGTATAAAAATCATATCAAAGGAACCATATCTTTCTTATATCGAAAACAATGGAATTGTGGTACTGCCCATTTGGAGCAGCTCCGGTTCTAGAAGGAAGTGCGCGAGCCCCTTTTTGGATGCGTAAGGATTCTACTGTTGAGTCACTGTTCATAATGACGTAACTAAAATGCATCTAAAGGCTCCTCTAATTTACAAAGCTTATAGCCAACAAAAAAATCAGTTTTACCCTTTATCAGAACATAAAGAATATTGTTAGCTTTTGGGCAAATTTGTAAAATTAACATAGTTAGGATTAAAAAAATGTTCGGGTTGTAGCCAGGCATGTTAAAAATTCGAATTCACTGGCTAAAAATATTGTTTTTGGACGTTTCAGCCACTACTGTTGCCTTCTTCAGCAAGATTTAAATGCAAATGTTCAACGGCGTCCTGTTAAAATATGTAACGAATGTGTGATAAAAACTAAATGAACTTTCCGAGTGCAACAAAAGCCTCTAGAGCATTCTTAATGAGTCTATGAATTCTTAATGCTATTGTAAACGTTTGGTAGCGCTATGTGTTCGTCTATAGCGTTTCTATCTCGCACAGAATGCCAAGCTTCAAGAATTAGTCGTTGTTTCCACACCGTTGACCTGTCAACAATTTCGACGCTCTCCAAATCTATTTGATGGTCGTTAAGCATATGGTGTTTTGCCAACAAAGAGTTTTTATTCAATGTTGCGATGGCCTTTGCGTGTTCTTTCATACGTGTTTTAAGCGCGCGTGATGTCTGACCAACATAAACACAGTCGCAATCGTTACACTTTATCTTATATACAATTCCTCTGGTATCCTCTTTCTCGATCTTGTCTTTTGGTTTTTTAAGTATGTTCGAGATGGTACGTATAGGTTTATGGGCGACCTTGATGTTGAAGCCACGAAGAACGTTTGCAATTCTTTCGGAAAAACCTTTGGCGTAAGGGAGGATAACAAAACCACGATGGTCGATATCATTTGTTTCTTGTTGTCTACTCGGTTGGCGCAGATTGTGAATAAAATTTGGAGGGTAGTTATTAGTGACGAGGGCTTTCGCTACTCGCTTAGTTTCTCGTGATACTCCCTCCTCGGTGGAAGGAATGTTCCTCGCGCGATCCATGAGAGTGCGAGCGACCGAGTGTTTATGCTGGGGGTAGACAGACACGGCGATCGAGCCATTTTCTTGTCTGGTTGTTTTGGTGTCAAGAAAGGCAATGGAACCTTCTGATTCTACCTCGATTGTAAATTTGATGTGAGGGTTGATTGAATTTAGATGTGAGTGGAATTCATCTACGCGTTCCCTTTTTACACATACGTGGCTGTCATCTACGTAACTAAACCACCATTTGGGAGGGTTAGGGGTCGAAGAGAGAGCCTTTTCTTCGACATGTTCCATGACAAGATTGGTCAAGATTGCGCTCACTGGGGATCCCATCGGACAACCGAAAATTTGTTGGAAATGGTTGCCTTGGAATACAAATGCGTCGTGTCACTGTTTACTTGCATTCCGACCCACCTAGCAACCGAAGTGGTTAAAGAGAGACTGGATTCTGACCAATCACTACCGGAGAGAACCAACTTGTCCATCCAAAATATCATGGCACTTCTACAGTTAGAACGTATCCTTCTGAGTGGAAGGATACAATCCTTTCTGAGGGGATCGGAGTGGGGTAGGTCACAATCCCCAGCTGAGACGTTTTTTTTTTTTTTTTTTTTTTTTTTTTTTGGGGGGGGGGGGTGGACGACCAATTGTTATCACAGGATTAATTGTTTGCGACTTATCGTTGTTCGATTGTTATTCCACGATTGGACAATGTACACATTGCGATACGATAAAATGAGGAAAATAATTTAGCTTTAATACTTTCTTTCTTCGGGAGGGATTCGAACCCACGAAACCCCAATCTCATGGAAGGTGCTCCAACCACTGCATGGGCTACCGAGGCAACAACAGTGGAGCGAATTTCATTTGTGTTTTGTCTTTATTGTTGTTGTTTTTTTACTCTACTGTGAGTTACTATATGCCTACGATAAAAAAATGCATTCGATACATTAGTTATGGAATTCACCACCCAAGTAAGACAAAATGATCTTGAAGGAGGTTAATATGCTGCCCTCAGATAACATGAGTTCCATAAGGAACTCACCAGCCAAGGAAGACAGAATAATCAAGCACGAGGTCAATATGCTGCCCTTAGATAACATGAGTTAATGAGTGATGGAATTTATTGTAAGTGTGTGTCTTAATGTAGAACGTAGTTCAAAAAAAAAGTTATGTAAGTACCACAAGAAAATGTATGAAGTAAACGTGTTGTTTGTAAGTATAACTGACTCAAGTGAACATTGTAATTATAAGTAACAGTGCGTGTGGCGTTTCCGTATATCCTATCGATGTAAGTAATGTAACGTGTTGTGATTAACAAAATATTATTATTATTTTTTTTTAAATATGCTGCTCTCAGTTAAGGAACTCACCGCTCAAGTAAGACAGAATAATCCAGCACAATGTCAATATACTGCCCTAAGAAAACATGATTTCCAAAAAAAACTCACCAGCCAAGTTAGACAAAATTGTCTAGTACGAGATCAATAAGCTGTCCTCAGATAACATGAGTACCAAAAGGTAGTCGCCACCCAAGAGATACAGAATATCTTGGCAAGAGTGCATGTTGCTGCCCTTCGGATAACATGAGATCCATAAGGAACTCACCTCCAAGGTAAGAACTAACAACCTAGCACGTGGACAGTATGCTTCTCTCTGATAAGATGAGTTCGACAAGAAACGCTCAATACTCAAGTTAGACAGAATATTCCAGAACGAGGTCAAAATGCTTCCCTCGCATAACGTGAAATCATAAGGATGAATTCCCTCAGAAAACATGAGTTCCATAAGGAAATCACAAGACATGCAAGCAAGAGAGAATAATCCAGCACAAAGTCAATATGCTACCCTTAGATAACATGATTTCACTAGTCACGGAATTCAACACCCAAGTTAGACAAAATGATCTTGAAGGAGGTTAATATGCTGCCCACAGATAACATAAGTAAACGAGTTAAGGAATTCACCAACCAAGTAAGACAAAATTATCTTAAAGGAGAAAAAAATGTTGCCCAAAAATAACATGAGTTCCATAAGCAACTCACCAGCCAAGAAAGACAGAATAATCTAGCACGAGGTCAATATGCTGCCCTATCTTGAAGGAGGTTAATATGCTGCCTTCAGATAACGTGAGTTCCAGCCAAGGAAGACAGAATAATCTAGCACGAGGTCAATTTGCTGCCCTAAGATAACATGAGTTCACGAGCTATGGAATTCAGCACCCAAGTAAGACAAAATGATCTTAAATGAAGTTAATATGCTGTCATCAGATAACATGAGTTCCATATGGAACTCACCAGCCAAGGAGGACAGAATAATCTAGCACGAAGTCAATATGCTGTCCTTAGATAACATGAGTTCATGAGGTATGGAATTCAGCACCCAAGTAAGACAAAATGATCTTAAATAAAGTTAATATGCTGTCATCAGATTACATGAGTTCCATATGGAACTCACCAGCCAAGGAGAACAGAATAATCTAGCACGAAGTCAATATGCTGCCTTTAGATAACATGGCTTCACGAGTTATAGAAATCACCACGCAAGTAAGACAAAATTGTCTTGAAGGAGGTTAATATGCTGCCCTCAGATAACATGAGTTTTTTAAGGAACTCACAAGCCAAGGAGGACAAAATAATCTAGCACAAAGTCAATATGCTGCCCTTAAATAACATGTGTTCCATAAGGAACTCACCAGCCAATGAAGACAGAATAATCCAGCTCGAGGTCAATATGCTGTCCTTACATAACATGAGTTCACGAGTGATGGAATTCACCACCCATGCCAAGTAAGACAAAATGATCTTGATGGAGGTTAATATGCTGTCTTAAGATAACATGAGTTTCATAAAGAACTCACCAGCCAGGGAAGACAGAAAAATCCAGCACGAGGTCAATATGAATATGCTGCCCTTAGGTAACATGAATTCACGAGCTATGGAATTCACCAACCAAGTAAGACAAAATGATCTTGAGGGAATTTTTTATAATGCCCTGTGATAACATGAGTTCTATATGGAACTCACCAGCCAAGAAAGACAGAATAGTCTAGCACGAAGTCAATTTGCTGCCCTTAGATAACATGAGTTCACGAGCTATGGAATTCACCACCCAAGTAAGACAAAATGATCTTGAAGAAAATTTATATAATGCCCTGTGATAACATGAGTTCCATGTGGAACTCACCAGCCAAGGAAAACAGAATAATTTAGCACGAAGTCAATATACTGCTCATAGATAACATGACTTCACGAGTTATTAAATTCACCACCCAAGTAAGACACAGTTATATTCGAGGAGGTTAATAGACTGCCCTTATATAACATGAGTTTCTTAAGGAACTCACAAGCTCAGAAAGAGAAAATAATCTAGCACGTGGTCAATTCGCTGCCCTTAGATAACATGAGTTCACGAGCTATGAGATTATTATTCAGCACGAAGTCAATATGCTGCCCTTACATAACATGAGCTGCCGAGTTATGGAATTCACCAAGTAAGACAGAAATATCTTGAAGGAGGTTAATAGTCTGCCCTCATATATCATGAGTTTCTTAAGGAACTCACAAGTCAAGGAAGAGAAAATAATCTAGCACGGGGTCAATTTGCTGCCCTTAGATAAAATGAGTTCATGAGCTATGGAATTAGCACCCAAGTAAGAAAAAATTGTCTTGAAGACGGTTAATATGCTGCCCTCAGATAACGAGAGTTCCATAAGGAACTCACCAGCCAAGGAAGACAGAATAATCTAGCACGAAGTCAATATAATGCCCTTAGATAACATGAGTTCACGAGTTATAGAAATCACCACGCAAGTAAGACAAAATGATCTTGAAGGAAGTTATTATGCTTCCATCAGATAACATTAGTTCCATATGGAACTCACCAGCCAAGGAAGATAGAATAATGTAGCACAAGATCTAAGCTGCCCTTAGACAACATGAGTTCACGAGCTATGGAATTCACCCCCCCCCCCCCCAAGTAAGTCAAAATGATCTTGAAGGAGGTTAATATGCTGCTCTTAGATAACATGAGTTCCATAAGGAACTCACCAGCCAAAGAAGACAAAATAATCTAGCACGAGGTCGATATGCTGCCCTTTGATAACACGAGTTCACGATTAGATTGTTTGCAAGTTGCAGTACTTTGAAGTTGTCAGACAACTTTATCTAACACCCGGCAATACTTTCAGCTTGTAAACTCTTGTAGAAGTTGATCTTGATGATGTATTTATTAACTTTAGAGATATCTTTCAGTACACGTGGGTATTGCCATTTGACAATTACTAAAGTTCTTTCCATCTGGACTATTCTATCCATCTGACTATTAATATTGCTTGTCATAGTTTGCCCCCTTTTTTCTGTTTAACTACACAGTAAGACCCCTTTTCTCTCTTAAGGTGGTGGCAAACGAGGACACATTGTTGCCGACAAAACACGCGCGCGGGCAACATTTGTTGTGGACACAAAATCTGTGTCTGAGTCGCAAAAATATTTTTCCTGATTTTTTTGTTTTTGTAAGAAAAACTTTGTGTCTGCAACAAATGTTTTTCCGTTTGCTCGCCCAAGAAAACACCACTAAAGTGTCCGCCACAATGTGTCCTCGTTTGCCACCTTTCTACTTCGCCTTGCCATATGCGATGCACTCATGCACGTAACGATTGCACATAAAACATGTCATGTTGCGTGACATTTGCACTTCTGCACTGCATGACGTAAATAAAATACAACACGCCAGCCACTTTGTGGAAAACATGGCGTCAGTGCTTACCACAATTTACAATTCTCTTAGCCTTGGAAATGTTCTTCTGCTGTTTCTTCTGCTGCTAATGTTACATTACATGATGGTGCTCTACGAGTTTAGGAACATGCCGCCTGGTCCGCGTTTAACGACTCTCCCTGTTTTAGGAAACGTGTTTTCCCTCGACACCAAGATGGAGAAACTTACCGACGCTTTCCAAAGGTCAGTGAAGTCAAACATGTACCATTCTGATCAAGTTTCGCTGTAGTCCACTATAATTATAGAATATATATATATATAATAAATTTTTATTTCTAAACAAGGTGATTTCGGTTTTGGTACAACATTGTGCAACCGGCAAATATTTGAAATTCAAATTCAACTGATATCCCTATCTGTACTAAATAATACTAATGCAACAGTGAGAGTTTAGCAGCGAAGCAGGGCAAAAACAACACCTTGCACACTCCGCATAATCAGTCAACCCCATAACACTACGAAGCGATTTCGGTCAGCATTTTAAAGACCTCTGATGTGGGCCTGAATGCAACTGATTTTACCAGCCAGTCAAGAAGCTTCTTCAAATTCACTTCAATTCAATTCAATTCATAATCGAAAGCAAGTTTTTCGTAATTAATGTGGCTTTGGCCCATTCAATGGCCCTAATGAAGTTCAACCCAGCTCTACTAAGTACATTGTACACGACATTAATAATTTGTAAAATAAGTTTTAGACAAAATCAATATATATCGAAGCCAGCTTGTTTTGCTCGTGAGCTTGTGCATAATTTATGCGAAATAGCACGCTGCAGAAGGCAATAAATTGCAAATCACCGAAGGGTGTCCTGACACATCATGTAATTAATCTTATGATAATAATGGTTCAGTTTCGTCGCAAAAGAATCAACTGGTTGAAAAGCGGCTGCACTATTGGTGCGTTTAAATTGACATAACACTTGTCACGCTTGGAAAGAGTGGAATCTCAAGTGAATCAACAACAGCTTTTTTAAATATTCCAATCGTAAATCCAGATTCTACACTCTTTTATTATAATTTTTCAATTTCACTTCCACTGCATTTTCCTCTTTCCTTTTACGTCCATTTTATCTTGCCCTTTAATGGACCCTTCCACGGTTTTTCTTTTCTTTTCAACTTTTGGCACGGACCCGTTAGCAAAAATCCATTGACACTGCTAAAAAAGTGCGCTTCAAAACTTGCCAAGTTTTAGAGTGATATGTCAGAAACAAATGAAGATAGAGCTTCGCAAATCGCGAAGTTTTACACACGCTAGTATCGTGTCGGGAGGAGGCTCAGACTCTCCCTCCCCCCCCCCCCCCCCCTTCCCGCCATACAAACGACTAAAAAATTTCGCGACTTTGCAACCCCTATCTTCTTCAGTTTTCAGTATATTACTCTAAAACTTGGGAAGTTTATTTAATCCAACACGCTCTTTTCAGAAGTCGATGGATTTTCGCCAAGTAGTACATGTCAACACTTGTCAGGTGTTCACGTTAGTTATCTGTTACCATGTCTTCATACTTTGATATCATAGCCACATCATTTTCCTTCTTTTGTTTCCACATCACGCTATTTGAACCATCCAATACCGGCAACAATTCTTTATAAAGGCCGTCGAGCTTAAAGGCAAGGACTGGACTTTGGCCTGGATTGGACTATAAACACTTTTTTCAATTATCCATGATTTTGAAATTCCTCAATAATGTCAAAAACCCTCTATTTTTAAAGACATTTCCCACAAGATAACAGGTAAAGGCTTGTTTACTATGCCAGGTTCAGCAAACCATTGATAATTACCGTAATGATTCGATTTAGCGCCCGGGGCGCTTATTTACTTTTGGCACCTCACGGGAGGGCGCTTATTCGGGACAGGGCGCTTATTTAATTTTTTGAGAAACAACCAAATGTTCAAAGCAAAACTTTAATAAATATTAAAATAACTAACAATAACAGAAGTGTAACGTAACAAATTGTTGACAGTTAGGTTAATTACTTTTAAAAAGATTGTCCATTTTAGCAGTAAATATATACATGAACGGTACGGTGAATGTTCCTGAGTTTATCTATTCGACATTGATGACTTCAGTTGGGGCAGTTATCCATGATAGGGGCGCCTATATGAGAATAGGGGCGCTTAGAAGAATGGTGCGTTTATTACAATGGGGGCGCTTATTGGAATAGGGGCGCTTATTAACAAAAACACATTCGAAGGGGGGCGCTTATTCGAAAGGGGGCGCTTATTGGAAGGAGGGCGCTAAATCGAGTCATTACCGTATCACGATGATGTTGTCACCGAAATAGTAACAAAAAACAATGCAAATTTTATTTGCTACTCCCTGAAAAGGGTTTATCGGTGACAATAATATATAGATTTAGGCAAGCCTAAAAGCGGAGCTCCCCAGTTAATTATTTTGCACTTTATTGAAACCTGAATTCAAGCCATTGTACAATTTTAAGGCTAAGAATATAATATTCGTTTTATTTTTTTTTTTATAAATATTAATATTGTTACTTACTTTTTTTTTACCGTGTCCCGGGGGGGGGGGGGGGGGGGGAAGAGGTACTCCCTAAAATTTACTAAAGGGGTGTGCCACTGAGTCGCTGAGACTCTGGACCTGTTCCAGAGAAAAAACGGCTCAATTTGCGACCCTGTTCCAGACAAACAGTGCAAAATAGGTACCCTGTTCCAGACAATATCCACAATGAAAAATATATGAAGATAGATATAAAAACACTAGCGTACATCACAAAGCGCTCACTTGACTTTGTCTGTGGCTTGGAGAAAAACCAATGAGAGGAGTGGAGTTTCATAGCTAAACTTGATAGTGTTCCACAGTCAAAAGGGTGATTTGCATACCCTGTTTCAGAGTCAGAGAGGCAAAAGGCATACCCTGTTGAGCAGCACATACCCGTATAGCCCTTATATGGGAGTACCGTATACAGCAACACCAAATAAGCCGAGAACAAACAAAATCAATCAAAACGTTTTAATTCCACCGACAGCATTATGATCCAAAAGTCTGGATGGGAAATTATGCCGCAAAACGGGTAATTATGTAACCTTCGTGTAGATAAGGAGGGGGTAGTAGGGCTGCATGTTGGGGTAGATAGGCATATCACGTGGTAAATTAGCAAATCACTTAACATTTAGAGTATAAAGGAAATAATATACATCTACAATAAGAATATGGTTAATTTTCTTTTTTTCATTCATTCATTTGTTTTTATTTTCACTATTTGCCTATATTTTAATTTTGAATGGAAATGGCAGAGGTCATACATGTAGCAAAGGGTTTACAGCATATTGCCATAAGCTAATGCCAAGCAAACCGGAGTGAAAGCTAACCACAAGCAAACTAGAGTGAAAGCTAATCCCAAGCACACCGGATGAATAAAGCTAACTGCGAGCAAACAGGGGTGAACCTACCGCTCAAATGTAAGTTACCACCTCTCGTCTCGTTTCTCGCGAGACGCGTCTCGTTTCTCGCGAGACGAGTCTCGTTTCTCTCGAGACGCTTCTCGTCTCTCGCGAGAGTCAGTGAAGCGTTCAGTATGGAATATATTACTCGCAAGAGGCCGTATTGTATCAATAATGCCCTTGTTACATCTAAAAAGATGTAAAAGAGACAGGTCAATCAAGAAGTTGTTTTCTGAAGTACACTGTAAATACGTTAACATTTAAAATATAAACTTTGCTCATCGATCATTTGCAGCTTTTCTTGATTTCAATTTACATGTAATTTACTAGTCTCTTGAAAAAAGCATCATGAAGACACCCAAACATCAAGCTGGATAATCTTAATCCTTCCTGTTTTCTTTTGATGTCCTTGTCCACATTCTGTTTTTGTGTCTGTGGCTCTGCAAATTCTGAAACTCATGTTAACCCTGAAAAAAGTCAAATGCCACAGATTTAATCAAAATTGATTAATTGGCATGAATATCAATAATTTATAAAACAAAACACTTAACGCAAGCTTGTATAAAGTGAAGCAAAACCACTGGATGCGAAAGGATACCTTATATATTTAACAGAGATGTATCAGCACAGACTATTTTTTTTACTGATAACTGCGAAGTCAACTACAGAAAAAAAAACCTGGTAACTCGAACTCGGATAACTCGAACAACCTTGCTAACTCGAACTCACTTCCATTTCCCTTGAATTTGACCCCACTTTTCAGTCATTTTTACTTGGTTAACTCGAACTCGGATAACTCGAAAACCCCGCTAACTCGAACTAAATTTTGTTTCCCTTGAACAAAATTTGGGTCAAACTTTTTACCCTGATAACTCGAATTCCGGAACTTGCAACTCGCAACGGTTGCCCATTGATTATAGCAATGAACAGATCATGTATTTGACAGTCATTTTCCACTCTTAACAAAAGAATGTGTGGTCGCTTTAGAGTTTCTGGCAAGATAAGTTCAATTTGCACAGTACTGTATACTGAAGTGCTTAAAAATCAGTAAACTATCAATTATTAACTTGGCAAATAAAATATTCAATCAACCCCACTAACTCGAAAAACCCCGCTAACTCGAACTCATTTTTGTTTCCCTTCAGAGTTCGAGTTAGCAGGGTTCTACTGTAAATATTTTAATAAACTCAAAGCATCACTGCAAACCCTTACACCCCCTCTTAATTAAAAGGTTTGGCCTTTAAATACTCCCCCTCCCCTCTACCCCTATATATACATGTACATGCATAGGAAAAACATTGCCACATCTTAAAAGCTTTTCTCTTAACAGTAATACTAAGATTTTTAAAGATACACATTTAATTAATAATAAGTTTGCATGCACAGCTGCATACAGTGTCTAAAATGGCATGAATTTACTCACAAAGATTCCAATTTTCCAGTAGTCATTAACCTTTGTTGTGTGCATTTTCCAAATTCCACAACAAGATTATGATTTTTTTATGACAAATATAACATTTACTGTTGACATTCTGAATGAAACCAGCAAAACAAACCTCAAAATCTCAAAATTGTTGACATTGTTATGTAATCCACATGAACGCTCAATAGTGAACAGAACTACATGACAAGTGGATTATTTAATATATTTGGGAACGAAAGAGCTAAGTAATGAAATTTATTTACTCTGACTAAATGAACAGTAATTTTACCTCCATCATAAATATCAATAAACTGCATACACTGATCGATCTATTTCACTCGGAGTTAACGAAATTCCAGGTGCTTCGTGCAAACTGACATCACTTTCATTCTCATCTCAGCTGCTTTTCCAGCACTGTAAAACAAAATAATCATATCACAAGCATTTAAAAATCGTAAGCTTAATTTTCTTCGAGATGTGTTAAAGTGATATTCTTTGTGAATTCGTTCCTCGAAGGCCCAACAATTATTCGTTTACATAATCAAATCCTCCTATTTGATCAGTAAAACCTGGTAAAACTGAATTTTAACGAATAGTATTTTTCAACATTGTTCATGTCACAAGCAAATGCTTAGTGGCGAAAGCAAGTAAAATGTGCCGTAAATATAAGCTTACGTTGCGTATAAAGTAAGCTTAAGACAAAACGTAGAGATATTAAATGACGGAAACACTGCAGTTTTGTACTCACCTTCACCAGTTGGCCGCAGTAGGTACACTCGTCTGCTCGTTTTATCTCCGTTCCCTTGTTCTCCGCTATTTCTTTGCCTGTTTTCTCGGCACCTCTCTTGCTATTTTAGTCGCTTTTCTTCGCTACTTTGCTACCAGGTTCGACAGGCGCTTTGCTATACTTTTTCGCCTGCTTTCTGTCCGGGTTTTCTGGATCTCTCGCGATCTCTTTCCCGTCGCAAATCGCTTAAACCCTGTTTCCTCGAAGTTAAGTTTACCCTGCTCACGTTTGTAGTCATCGGCATAACAAGGAGCCAAAATAAATATGTTTGTCTCAAGTTCTAACTTTCAGACTAGGATTTAAAAATACGTAGTAATTTTGAAAATTTCTTTGCCAAGAGACCTCACACTGCAAAATTATTTCGCGCCAGTACTGCGCGAGTTGTCAAGACCTTTCAAGATCCCGGATATGCGCAACACCGTACGCCGTACGCGCCCGCGAGGCATGCCGCTAGCCATGATGACCATGAAAACTCGGATGCACAGGTTTCCTATTTTATTTCATGTGTTTTTATTTTTTTTTTTTTCATGCGTTTTTTTTATGGGTATGGTGCTCCGCTCTGCGGCCCTTACGGGCCGCTAAGGAGCTCCGCTATAAACCAGTTACAAATGTCATACTGGCATCATCCTTTATCAATAGCGTGACGTGTTGAGGAATTTTTTTCTTGCCTAAGATAAGAAGATCACGTCACTACTTTACACTGCATAAACACCTAATCCGAATACTTCATCTTACAGTCGGCGCCACAATAAAGTTAACCTCAATGCTGATAAGGCTTGGAAAGAGTGACGGCCAGGCCTTCAGAGACTCCTTATTGCGACATATTTAAGCCTCTGTTTATATTTATTATTATTATATATATAGCGAGACTTTTAAGCAATAAACCTTGGAAATAGAATTCTATATTTGCTATATTTCACATGTGAAAAAAGCGATACGTCCAATCAGCTTCGCGTATAGCTTTCTTCACATGTGAAAAATATAACCAATCAGCATCTAGAGTAGTACGACTCAACCAATCACAGCGCGAGAATTCAAATGGTTTCCAACGAGGTTGAGAAAGCGAGCGGGCGGCAAGTTTGCTCTCGACGGCAGTTTATGTTTTGAAAACATGGTTACACGTTTTGTTTCTTTACAAAACTTTGCCTTTTAAGGACTTAATGGAAATGCAAGCCAACAGAAACACGCTAAGCAAAACCTAAAGAATACGGCAGTGATAAAAATCACTCTTTAAAGGCGAAGTGAAGACAGACGAAGGCAAAGTGTCGATAAGTGAAAGCGAATATAAGACAAGACTTTCATCGGAACTTACAACACATCCGCGGGCTTTCTAAGAATATTCAGGCACTCTTGGGATCGTCTTGGTAAAGTAAATTGTATTTTTTAATTGGATTTACTTCGTAATTATTGTTTAATTAACCGACTCTTCGTGTTGTCACAATTTGTTCAAAATTCGCCAGTTGATTCGCCAGTAGTTCACTCGCTTGTGACAAACTTTTCTCGATGCGATATGAAGTTTTGCTTTTAACATAAATGTAACGCATTGTGTTTGTTCTAGTCTAGGAGAGTTTGTCGCCAGTAATTTTTCTTTTTACATTATTGAAATAGCGAATTCGCTTGTAAAGCTATGTGCATTTGCAGCTTTGTTTTCTCGCGCCGTTAACTGTTGTATGCTAAAGGTTATAAACTGGAAAAATCGGCGTAAAGTGCTCAATGGTTGAATTCTCGTTACATATATAATAAACAAATTACAGCATAGAAAGTGCTTTGTACGGATTTTTATTCACTCGTTGCAAAACTTTGGAAAACGAACGAGTGAGCGTAGCGAACGAGTGAGTTTTCCAAAGTTTTGCAACTCGTGAATATAAATCCGTACGGCGCACTTTCTATGAAGTAATCTATATATATTTTATATTTCTCCTATTTTATTTATCTTCAATATTCTAATATATTACATTTTCTTTTTTTTCATTTTGCTCACTGTAAATGTTCTGTGTTGTTGTGTGTTTTACCGACCTTAATTTGTTTTTTCATAATTGTAAACACTGGCTGCCTGCCCTTTTTAACTCTTCAGTTATTTAAGGCAGCCAGACCCTTAATTAATTATTTATACTATATTATATTTTCCTTTTGTAAATATTTAGGGTAATAAAGTTTCGTTGTTGTTGTTGTTGTTGTTGTTTAAACTCTTGTCCAAGCGACAAGAGTTTGAAGGCTAAAGCTACCTTATCCCCTTTTATAAAAAAAAGGTATTGGAGATTTATTATAGACAGATTTCAGCAGTTACTGACTTTCTGCAAGCTACTTAGAATGAAACGTATGGCTTGTTCCTTTACATCTACTGTCTTAGAAAAACGGTACGGCCGTATTTTTTCCATGAAACTATTGGATGTTACAAGTTCGTTATGGCGTCAACACCTGAGGCTGTTAATGAGATGTTGGTAAAGAAGTCTGCTGATTACGCCGGGAGACCACAAACGTATGTCTTTTATACCGAAAGCTTAGGTAAGTTACTTACCTTTATGTCACAGTTATTTAGAAGCTTCAAGCTTCTTTTGGCATAAGTACAAAACGTTAGCATCAGCAACAAAGGGAGTGGTCAGTGTAGAATCGGCATAAGCATCATCAGTCAGAAATAGCATAAGGAAAGCATATGCATAGGCGAACGCCTAGGCATAAACCTGTCAAGATTGGCATGATTAAGGGGGCTGAACATAGTTTTCCGATCCTTAGAAACAGTTTCAGAAAATTCAGTCGGTAAAATGTTTTCATCGTTTGTGTGGAACAATCATGGAGAAATCATGACATTTTAACATTGAATTCGAAGTAATAAAGATTTAACAGAGGAAATTCAATCGTAGGCCTTATAAATGATCTCGGCACATTCTTGCTGGAAGGGTTTGTGGAGGAATTACCTTTCAATAACTTTACACCACACCCCATCGCATACTTTAGGACCTAGTTACTCACAGTCGTTATTTTGTTCTATATAACAGGAGGTAAGGACATCATCTTAGGAAACTATGGCCCTGAATGGAAGTTTCAGCGTAAACTCTTCACTACAGCCTTGCGAAAGTACCTTTCAGACATTCCTCTGATTGAAAACCGGGTCTCAGTCCAGGCAGAGAAACTGGTGAACTTAATGGAAGACCAGGATGGAACACCTTTTGATCCTGCAGATAGCTTGATGCGTTCTGTAGCTAATGTTATATGTGGAATCACTTTTGGAGTAGGTGAAGATACGACAAATCCAGATTTGGACAAGCTTCTAAAACTGAACGCAGACTTCGTAACAAACGCCAGTGACACTCAGTTGGCAGCTATCTTAGATTTCTTCCCGTGGGCGCATTACCTGCCACTTAGAGTCTATGATCGCGTTCTGCAACCTATATTTGAGATACACGATATCATTCGCAAAATTCTTAGACAGCGGGAAAACAAACTTGACCCAGCAGCGCCCATAAAAGATTTGATCTCAGCTCTCCTCCATGCCACACAAGAAGCCGAATGCGAAACCGACGAGGGAAGAACTGTCCGCCTTTCAGAAGACTACTTTGTTATCACCATTGAAGACATGTTTCTTGCCGGATACGAAACCACAAGCACCACGCTGAAATATCTCATCACATTCTTGGTTGGCAATCCAAAGTACCAAGAGGACATTCAGTGCCAGTTAGATGAAGTAGTTGCCGGACGGAAGCCTTCCTTGAACGATCGCCCCAATCTGCCACTCGTCCAAGCAACGATCATAGAAACGCTACGAGTTGCAAATGTACTGCCCTTGGCAGTGCCTCATGTCACGCTGACCGATACCACGCTGTGTGGCTACCGTGTGCCTAAAAATACGTTTGTCCTTGCTAACACAGAGGCTGTCCATCTGGATCCAAAATGCTGGGAAAACCCCACCGTGTTTAACCCGTACCGTCACATTGACGAGTTTGGCAAGCTGGTCACCAACCAAGGCAATTTTTATCCTTTTGGAGCTGGACGCCGGGTCTGTGTTGGTGAAGCACTGGCTAAAGTTGAGCTGTTCTTGTTTGTTTCGTGGATGCTTCAAAAGTTTACGTTTGTTGAAGATGATGGTCATCCGCCGAAAACGTTGGGAACCTTTATCCAGTTTCCTTCAGCTTACAAAATACGTGCCATCAAACGACAATAAAATATGGCACAAGCATGGCCTTTGCTAAATGATAAGTCAACATAGTAGTCGATATGGCCTACCATAGGCACTTCTTTGTTGCTCAATTATTAGTACATTATGAATATTAATACGTCCGTCTGTAAAGTTCAACTCCTTTCTTCTGTTAGTTAATCTGTCAATACACAGTATTATCCGATGTCTGGTAAACCCGAAAAGCAAATTTAGCGAATAGTACAAATAGTCGCTTATATAGCGACGAATAGTCGCGAATAGTCTTTATAAAATTATTTAGTTCTCTCGGTGCCAGAGGTTTTTTGCTTTTCTTTTTTGGAGACAAAGCCGCGATATAAAAAGAATCTCTTGCACTCATGGTACTAATATTGCCAGGAGAAAACAAAATACTTACAAAAAAATACTTACACCAATACTGCAGCAAAGCAGGTTAAAAACAACGTACAAGTTACACGACAATTGTCTTTCACCCGTATAATATGGGTCATGAATGATTTCCCAAAATTTTGCAGTACTCTCAAAATTTTAGTGGGTGTTCGGTTACTCACGCTCGTATATTTTTTCAAGTGCTCGCATGCTCGGTTTTTAGTGAAGGTAGCTTTTTTTGGAAACGTTCTCGTTGTTCCGAAGACTAACTTTTGTCGATGCTCGTACTCGCAGAGAAAAACGCTGTGCACGCATACTCGCAAAGACCATTCGATTTCCCTGATAGTCTGGCATCGCCACGACACGATGAAACGATCTCGGTCAACTTCTCAAAGACGCCTGACGTAGGAAATGCTTAGGCTCTGCAAACATTTTTTTCCCAAATTTGTCATACTTCCTTACCCCCTGATAAAGGCATGATAAAAATGGTTCCAAAAATAAACGAATTCCTTGTCACATTTGGAAATAATAGAATCCCTGTTCATAATTCCGCAATTTTTTGTATATATTTTTGTAATTCAACTTACACTATGATTTGTTCATTTTATCTTTGTACTTTAATTTGACTTCGATGATGCAATTCCGTGACTTTTCATTTTTAAATCCAAACTTTGTCATTGCCTGTCACGTTTTCTTTAGTAATTAATTTTGCTAACCTCACCCTTAAATTCACCTAGAGCCTGAAAGAGGCACCTCTTTCGGGCGTTACCTCCCCATATAGTGCACTATATGGAGTACCCCCACAGGGATGATTGTCATGATCGTGTTTTCACGGAGGTATGAATAAATTCGCATAAGTATTGATTGATTGTTTGATTGATTGATTGAATGATTGATGGATGGATGGATTGATGGATTCATTCATTCATTCATTCATTCATTCATTCATTCATTCATTCATTCATTCATTCATTCATTCATTCATTCATTCATCCATCCATCCGTCCATCCGTCCGTCCGTCCGTCCGTCCGTTCATCCATCCATCCATCCATCCATCCATCCATCCATCCATCCATCCATCCATCCATCCATCCATCCATCCATCCATCCATCCATTCATCCATCTATCCGTCCATCCATTCGTTCGTTCGTTCGTTCATCCATTCATTTCAGTATTTTGGTAAACACTTCACCCTCAGACGTACATACGTCAAGGTTTTATTCCAATTTTTGAAACGAAGATTTACTCTACAAAGCTTAAACATTCAGTAGCTGTTCATTCATTCCTTGCGAAAATTTTGATTTTTCAACCATATGTCCATCATATTAAACGTCACCATGGCAAAGTCATAAAATTACAAGCAGGTCTGGCCAAAAATCGTCATTTTTAACATATTTTTGTTTTCATTTTTTCCAGTTTTTTGAAAAGAAATCGTGCGATTTGTTTATTTTTGCATTCCATAAGCATTCTGGCTTAATTGTACATCAAATTTTGATTTTTTCTGACTTTCTAAGAAAATGGTGAAATCCAAGATAGCGAATCCGAGATGACGGCTCTTATGACGTCATGTGACCTCACAGCCAATGAAAATTACGTCATTTTGTAAAGTTTTGTAAGCTACGTGCTTTCTACTCAGAGCAAGATAATTTCGCCGTGCCTTAATAGAACGAAACCCCAGGGGGGTTCCATCTACCCCCCCCCCCCCCTCTCCCCTTGTACGATGGTGGGGGTATGAATTAGCTTGTACGTCCAAGGGTTAAGCTTTTTCTGACTGGGATGGATAACCTTCCTGCCAGACGCTAACTAGTGGGATTGAAACAGACTAACTTTTTGTTGATTTCGTGCCCTGTTTTTTTACATTCACAGTCTTAAAACAAGGTACGGCCGTATTTTTTCCGTGAAAATTGGAAGTTTCAAGTTTGTCATGGCATCAACTCCCGAGGCTGTTAATGAGATGTTGGTAAAGAAGTCTGCTGATTATGCTGGAAGACCACAAACGTATGCTTTTTATACCCAAAGCTTAGGTAAGTTTAATACTCGTGAGTGTTTTAGAGCTAGTTAAGAAGGAGTTTCTCTTTTGCTTCAGGCATCTACTATCACATAGGCACTGACGCAGGTATCAGGGTCGGGAGAAGTGCGATTGGCATCACCATTAGCAGCAGTCAAAATCAGAAACGGCTTTAGCATAGGCGTACGCATTGGCATAGGCATAGGTAAGGCATGGGAGTCGGCATTAGTCGTTCTGTTTGTCGTCCGTTTGACGGTTTTGTTTATGTCGTCAATAAGTCGTTTGTATGTTAATAGGCGTCTGTTCTAAGTTTGTGTACCAGCTTTTTAGAGTTAGTTCAAGAGTAAGGGCCTTGGCCAAATACGTATGTTCAATTTTCACTGGCTTTCACTGCCTTTCGTGTTAATGATAAGGCTGTAACGATAGTATTGACATTAGCGATACAAGAAGCTTAAGTGTAAGAAGGAAGAATTATTTTATTATTGTTGTGCTTATACCTACTTACATTTTTTTACTGACTATAAGCATAGGCAGAACAATTGACAATGCAATCGACCGCGAAATTGCTCATCATATAATTATAGTTTATGCTTATCCCAATGTTGAGCCCGAGGAAATGGTTATACTTGTGCATGTTTGTGCTTATGAAGTGGAAAGCAGCTCTTATGGGAGACCTAAGGGAGACAAAACCAGAAGTGTTCATCCCTATACTAGACAACGAGCATCCCCTGCTGTTTCGCATAAGAGTCCCCTTCTGGCTTTGCGTTACGTGGTTTTAAAATTCTTGCTAGACAGGGTTGTGAATCGGTTAGGAACCAGTTACTTACAGTCGTCCTTTTATTCCACATAACAGGAGGTAAGTCTATCATCTTAGGAAACTATGGCCCTGAATGGAAGTTTCAGCGTAAACTCTTCACTGCAGCCTTGCGCCAGTACCTCTCGGACATTCCTCTGATTGAAAGCCGAGTCTCAGCCCAGGCCAAGAAACTGGTGCAGTTCATGGAAGACCAGGCTGGAAAACCTTTTGATCCCGCAGATAGCTTGATGCGTGCTGTTGCTAATGTAATATGTGGAATCAGTTTTGGAGAAGGTGAAGACACAACGAATCCAGATTTGGACAGGCTTTTGAAACTGAACGCGGATTTTATAGCAAACGCTGATGACACTCAGTTGCTAGCAATTTTGGATTTCTTCCCGTGGGCACATTACCTACCAATTAAGGCCTATGATCGCGTTCTGCAACCTATGTTTGAGGTACACGATATCCTACGTAACATTTTTAGACAGCGGGAAAACAAATTTGACCCAGCGGCGCCCATAAAAGACCTGATCTCAGCTCTCCTCCATGCCAAACAAGAAGCCGAGTGTGAAAGCGACGAGGGAAGAACTGTCCGCCTTTCAGAAGACTACTTTGTTATCACCATCGAAGACATGTTTCTTGCCGGTTACGAAACCACAAGCACCACGCTGAAATGGGTCATCGCCTTCTTGGTTAGCAATCCAAAGTTTCAAGAGGACCTTCAGTGCCAGGTAGATGAGGTACTTGCCGGACGGAAGCCTTCCTTGAACGATCGCCCCAATCTGCCGCTTATCCAAGCAACGATCATAGAAACGCTACGAGTTGCAAATGTAGTACCTTTTGCGGTGCCTCATGTCACGCTGACCGACACCACACTATGTGGCTACCGTCTGCCTAAAGATACCTTCATCTTTGCCAACACAGAGGCTGTTCATCTGGATCCTAAATGCTGGGAAAACCCCACCGAGTTCAACCCGTACCGTCATATTGACGAAGATGGCAAGCTGGTCACCAACCAAGGCAATTTTTATCCTTTTGGAGCTGGACGCCGGGTCTGTGCTGGTGAAGCCCTAGCTAAAGTTCAGCTGTTCTTGTTTATTTCGTGGATGGTTCAAAAGTTCATTTTTGTTGGAGAGGATGGTCATCCGCCGAAAACGTTGGGAACTTTGATCCAGTTTCCTTCTGCTTACAAGATACGTGCTAACAAACGTCAATAAAGTATAAAGCGAACTTGGCTTTTTCGATCCAACATGATATTTTAGAGTAGCATTATATATGTCAATAATATGTCACATGCTCTAGGGGCATCTACACTTCTCAAATTCGGTTTTCTTTTTAGCTTCTGATCAATAAGAGTATAGACAGTCTAATCAATAAAGGTTATTCCTGTTACCCGTGCTTAAAACATTTAATCATGAGTAATTTATGGTAGAGTGGAAACTGACGAATTCAATCAGGGCAGTTTCCTTCTAAACGTTTCCAAGCAGCACTTTTAAATTGATAAAATACCAATAAACTTGGACCAGACCCACTAAAACGGGGCTGAGAACAGTTTCTTGGTCTTTTAAAATAAATGTTTGTTAGAAACTTTGTGAATTACCCATTGTTGATCGGATGTTTGTTAAGGTTCTGGTAACCAAAGATGTCACACGTGACATCACAAACAAGATGCATGGCGCATTTCAAGATGGCGGACTTTTTAAAAAATTTTAGGCGCTTTTAAATCCGAATAGGAGTATGGAGTAACAGTAACAAGAAACGAAGAAAACACTTCGCAGGAATCATAAGCGGGCTCGGCCCCGGCCACCCAGTTAATTATATTCTACCATTAATATATCATTCGTTTTCGCCTCATTTTTTCTAAAATATCCGTCAAAAATAAGCCTAAATGATTAAAAAGAGATTTTAAAATTTGCGGTTTTTTATGGAAATTTAAGCGTGTTCATTCGGGACATCATTAATTTAAAAATGCTTTATTTTCTTATACTAAGCACTGATTACATACTAAAATGTGCATTGAGACTAATGTTCCTTACTATAATATGTGAAAAAATAACTTTCTAGGATTATGTAACAGCTTTGATTTTAGCATTTCGATGACGTCAGATAAAACCACCGAAAGGTAAAATAAAAAGCTTTATTATGCAGTCATCGACTGCCTTGTCTTTGAAAAATGTTCTTCAGCTTTCCTTTTGATCGATTTTCTATGCTCTATTTCGTTGGTTACTGAAACGTAAACGGCATGAAACAAGACCGGGGGGCCTTTTGAGGCCTGCGCTGACTTTGAACGCTTATAACGTTTTTAAAATTCAACCAAATTCTGCCAAACTTTGCGACTTTATCTAAAATTTATCTGGGAAAAATTTGGTAGGATAAGTTGTTGTGTTAGAAACTTGGCATTACCATGGCAACGGCATTTTGACAGGCATGTTTTCCCAAATTTGTAATTTTCGTGTTTCTATTAATTAAAATTAACTATAGTGCAATTATTTTCACCTTTTTACAGTTTCTAAGCACCGTTTTATTGATTTTGAGTACTTTGCAGCAATTTTGGGTGGTTTTCTGCCGTTTTCGAAAAAAATTGAAATCCAAGATGGCGGATCCAAGATGGCGGTTGTTTTGACATCATGATGTAATTGTCACGTGATGTGACATCATCATCCCACGTGATGTATACCAAAAGATAGATGTTCGGACGTTCTATATGTCCTACAGGTACAGGTGATACAGGTCGAAAGACATTTATACAATGTATTGGTCTATGAAAACATTAACAACTGAATGCAAAAAAAGGAAAAACGACTCCCGTATATACTGTACGGCAACTTCACTAATAAGATTTTAAGCATATGAGGATGTCATACATTTATGCATTGCCATTGGACATAATAAAGTTCTTTTCCTCCGAGCTATTGCTTGTCATATTTGTCCCTTATTTTTCTGCTTTACTGCGGGAAATGGTTAGGAAGCCCGCCAACCGTGACGTGCTGTGTTGTATGTTTTTGTTTGCTATTTTGGGGGTTGGCCCTGCTCAAATTCTGACAAAATACAATAGGCGGTTACGTGTGTTCATGCAACTTACCAGTAGAAATATTGCAATAACGTAGGTCACGCATAGTGTATGAGCGAAAAACGAAAGATGCGCAGGGTCGTTAAAAGTCCAAGATACCTCTTTGTTTGCTGCTTTGATGTTTACCGGGCTTCCTAACCATTTCCCTCTATTAACTATGCTGCGTAGTAAGACCCTTTTCTCTCTCTGTACCTCGCCTTGCTGCACATGAAGGTTGCGAAAATTACTCTTTTTATGAGAATCTTTTTATAATAATATCGTGACTGAAGATTGAAGAAATTTTAAAAACATATTAAGAATATACCCAAGGCTGGGATTTTGTTAAGAACTTTTTTAGTGTGTTAATGAAAATAAAATCACACAATGTTTTTAAATGAACTTTGTTTCACCATTCAAAAGTATGGTGGATTCTTCCATTTCTAACAAAACTGGGCTAACTGAACAAAGCAAAAAAACTAGTACGTTAGACATGTGATCATATTGGCAATTTGGATAAAAGGTAAAAACTATCTATGACAATTGGTCGTTTGAATCATATTCCATAGAAAGTTTGTGAACGTCCATGAATATGACAATTGATACAGGCACCACACAGCCCAATTTGATGGCTCAATAGACCTTTTTAGCTTCGTTTGTTTGTTGTCCCATTGTAGACGACGCCCGGGGGGGTACTCCCATAAATTTTGGATAGGGGTGTGCCGCCAAGGTTCTTAAACCCTTACCCTATTTAAGGATAAAGAAAGCGAAAATTGATACCCTTTTTAAGGCCCACAACTGAAAAATGACACCCTATTCAAGGGAAGGAGAAGCGTTCCGTGACGACGCAAATAACGGCTAACCGCGCACGGCAAAACACAAATCTTTATAAAATCAAAGTCGCTTTACTAACACTTGAACGGATGCCTTTTTACGTTTAGCTGGGCGTTTAATATAGCTGCTGGAATTTAGGTACCCTATCTAAGGATCACACCGGGAACACATTGCCAAAAGGAGCAAAAAATGATACCCTTTTTAAGGACTGAGAACCTAAAAACCATACCCTATCGGGCGGCACATACCTATATAGCCCATATATGGGAGTACCCCCCCCCCCCCCCCCTCGGGAGACGACGTAATGCTACCCTTGAGAATTATTTCTTTCAAATTCATACAAATTCACGTGGAAATGAATGAATAATTTCCAAAAATACAATTTACATACGTGCTGTGAAGAGGTCTATTCCCGGTCATATCCGTTTTACATGTATTTACTGACATGCAATACACGTACGTATATATACTCTGTAATCAAAATCAGCAGAAAAGCGATAATGATATATAGGGGTTCTATCCAGCCTGGCCATGAAAAATGTACATTCTTATATAATGCAATGTTGCGTGACATCTGCACTTCTGCACTGCACATGACGTATAAAATACAATTACACACGCTTGGGGCTTCTTTCAGACACTGTGTGACCGTTATCTACATAGATCATCGCTAAACATGGCGTCGCCGCTTCTTGCTACGATTTACAATTCTCTTAGCGTTGGAAATGTTCTACTGCTGTTTCTTCTGCTACTTATGTTACATTACCTGATGGTGCTCTACGAGTTTAGGAACATGCCGCCTGGTCCGCGTTTAACGACTCTCCCTGTTTTAGGAAACGTGTTTTCCCTCGACACCAAAATGGAGAATCTTACCGACGCTTTCCAAAGGTCAGTGAAATTCTGATCAAGTTTTCATTATACGCAGAATCTATAATTCCTTGTAGTTACCAGCAGAGAATATTCTGAAATCCCTCACACCAAACCTTCAGTAAAGCAGAGGAGAAACATTAAGCCACACGACAATTGAGTTCAACCCGCATGATCCAGACGACATTAATGAAACGATTTCTGTAAACGTCTCAAAGGCTTCTGATGCTGGCAATGCAACTGCTTTTAAGCGGTGCCGTCAATTGTTCTTTAAGTTTTATCTCAGTTGCGTTTCCGAATACGAATGCAGCTTCTTCAAATTCAATTGTTGAAAACAAATTTGTCGTACATTTACACAGCTTTCAGGCCTCGCCCCTTTATCTCCTCTCGTAACTGAGTATTAAAGTAACACTTATTCTTAGTAAATAACGCTAATTCTACGACAGCTAAGACAGCTAAATGCCGACAGTCAAGCTTTGTTTCCTAGCCGGAACGCAAAATAGAAGAGACAGAACAACAGCATGTTGAGATAAACATAAATGGAATAAATGACTTTCATGTTTATACTCTAGCTAGCACATTTAAGGGTAAATAAGACAGAGAAAGGCGAAGTTCTAATAACGGAAGTGAAATGGGCGGAGGCGGGCCTGAAGCCGAGTTTGATGCTTTCAGACTGAGATGGCGAATAACGCATTTAAACGAGACAATGGAAATTCACTTCGAGCTGCTCGTGATTATTGCGCAACCTATACCCTATTGGCTTCGAAATCCCCTGACTGTCTTGTGATTATTGCACAACCCTTTATCTGCAGTATAAAGAGTTCTAAAGGTCAAAATACCGCCAAACATTTGTCGAGTAATTAACCTTGCAATCAACAGACTTCATCCCTTCTATATCTTAACTAGAGTACAAAATAGTTTGAGTAGGACACGTGAAAAGTTTTATTTGCTGGCAAATAAAATTATCGATAGCGTGATGTTTTGTTTATCTCTCTTTTTTTCCGACGAGAACAACACGCGAAGATCGCCAAGGTAATTCCTCTTTCCGCCGCACATAACATTGGGCCCTAAATCGACTTCTCTTGCAACGTATTTTAGCCCTTCAAATTTTTGTCCTAACGACTACGTCTTTGAGAGTTCCCCTTCTATTGGAATTGTTAGATATTAGAGATTCCATATCGTATTTTTGTAGTTAACTGCGAGCTGCTAGGATTGAAAAGAAGCACGAACAGACTTCATTCAAATTTAAAATACGGCGCACACGTCAGACGGCAATGAATTGCAAATAATGAGGGGGCCCTGGCACATCGCGTAATAAATCTTATGACTAGTAATAGTTCTCACTATAAAACTGCCCCCGCATTTTTATAATTTGTTTCAGAGATAGCAATAACCTAAGATTAGTGGAGTCTTTTTAATTTGTCGCCGTTAATTATTGATGCCGATGGACTATACAATTAACTGTGCCATATACGTCACGACATTGTTTGCTGCGAAATTTCTTAATAATAATAATAACTAAGAGGTTGTTTAAGAGGTTGTTTAACCACGGAAGCAGCAAATAAGATCTATTTGTCCACAGTCTTACCTATAATAAGCTATTGTGATACGTGCTTTTGCCCTTTGGGCAGCACTAACAAAAAGTCTCTTGAACGCCTACAACGACGAGCTGCGAAAATAGTATACGGGTTTAAACCTGACATAGCCACGAAAACAATACTCGAGAACCTACGTTGGCCGCCTCTTACAAAAACTATGGAAAAGCACTGTGCACTGTTAGTTAACAAGTGCTTGGTCGGAGACGTTCCCTCATATTTTAAAGACTATTTCCTGTTACGTAGCCAGGGCGACAAGCAACATGTTTTAAATCAGAGATGCACTAGATCGTCTTTTACTGACATTATACTTCCAAACATTCATTTAGATGTCGCTAAAAAGTCTTTTTATTATCATGGTGCATCCATTTTTAATTGTCTTCCGACGAACATTAAGACTATGCAGCCAAAGGAACGTTTCCAAGCTATCTCTGCTTTTTATTCTTAGGTTATTTTTAGAACATTTTTAATTCGTAATTTATTTATTTTTATGAGAACACTAGTACTTCTTTTAAACTTTTTAACTTTTTTTTTAGCATTTTAGTGGTATCTCTTTAAAGTAGTTTTTATAGATAGATAGATATTTTATACATACTCTTTTTTACTTTAATTTGTTTTATTTTACACAGGGCCCCCGTTGATACCAGTCCTGCGACTGAAGGGGTCACCCTGTTAAAATATCGATTATTATTATTATTATTAATAATAATAACAGTTCTTAGCACGCACTTTACATACGTCTCAGTGCGTTTACATTTGAAATTTAAAAGTAAAAATATAAAAACCCGTTGTTGTGTGACACCGTTGCGTCCTAAAACAATTCACAAGTTCAAGTCGAATATATTACCTAGCGGAAATAACACATAACACATTATTCGTGGTGACAACACGCAAGCTTATTCCCGGGCTATAACATTCAAAATGAATTTACAATAATTTACAGGTCAAAAAGCCTAACAATTCCACGAGTAACAAAAATGGCGCAATCGAAGATTCGAGAAAACAATAATTGATCCTTATTCAACCCACTCTTTGGATTAAATAAGCTGACAGCTTGTTAGGGAAACGAATTACCTTGTATTACATGACAAAGTTCACGCTTTTGTTTATTACTCGTTGTAGGATGTATACGATTTCCACTTGTTATCACGACGTTCAGTCGCTGACTAAGATATGAAACTCTTCGACCCTGGATGATACGCCTGTTATGCCTCACATTATTTTCGGTATCATTTCAATACAGCCACTACTTCAAGCAGCAGATGTTTCTTGTGGTCACAGTGCGACAGCTATTTTTATCTTTTGCGGCACTGACTTCCGTTGCTCCTTCGCGAGGGCTCCGGCAATCCTTTGCGAGCATAAGGGCAATCCCTTGCGAGCCGCTCTGAGCAGGATCGAGATTTTTTCCGGTACCGTCCACTGAATGCACACATTTTACTTACCTACGCGGGGACTTCTAAGGTGCCTCCTCGGGTTCTCTGGGCCGGAACCCTGCGGGGGCAATAATAAATGCGCCACACTGGTGGAGTGTTAATATACCTTCTTGTTGATTCTGTGGCCTATTTCTTTACATTTGCAGTCTTAGAAAACGGTACGGCCGTATTTTCTCCATGAAAATTGGAAGTTACAAGTTCGTCATGGCGTCATCTCCTGAGGCTGTTAATGAGATATTAGTAAAGAAATCAGCTGATTACGCCGGAAGACCACAAACGTATGCCTTTAACATCAGAAGCTTAGGTAAGCTACTGGCCTAGCATAAGTAATAGAACGGAAACTTTGCTTTAATTTGAGGCTTGTTTTCACATAAGCATAAACTAAGGCATAAGCATCCAGAAAGTTGCGGTAACATCGGCATTAGCATCAGTGAAATTGGCATCGGCTTTAGCACCGGCATCAGCACAGCATAGCATAGGTGTGAGCATAGGGCATAGGCATTGGTAAGGCATAAGCATCAAAATAAGCGTGGCATAGGCATAAGCAAACGCGTAGGCATTAGCAATGACAAAGATATCGCAACTGGCATGGGCAAAGGGATAGGCATAGGTGTAGGCATAAGCATAACAAAAAGCAAAGAAAAGGAGTAGAAAGGTGAAGGAGTAGCACGTTCGTTCTTGTCACCAGTATTCATATATGTTTATGTATGGTGAGGACGGACAACAAAGTATGGTGTATAGACACAACGCGAAGAGTATTTTTGCACCAGCGTATGTCGCTACTTTGTGCTCAGCACAGGCATAGGCAGGCAGTCATACGGCACAGGCACAGGGGCGAGCAGGGGTACAGACACAAGCATAAGATCAAGCCTGCCCTTAAGGAATGCACATGGCAAAAACAAATAATCGTCAGCAAAACACGATGAGTCTGTGAGGATAGTATCGAGAAAAGCATAACTATAAGCTTAAGTGTCAGAGGGAAGAATGATTTTCTAATTATTGAGCTTAGACTTGTATGTAAATCCTCAACGTTAAAACTGACTTATTAGCATGCACTCGCCAAATAAGAACATGGAGGCAGCATGAACCATCATGTGGTCGACCATAAAACTCCTCGTCCGCCAACTTGCACAATCATAGTTTTCATTTATCTCTATGTGTCGAGCGAGGATATGGTCATACTTGTGCACATCCATGGCGCGTAAGAAGTGAAAAGCAGTTCTTGTGGGAAATGGCCAAATATGATCAATTTTCAATAATTGGAGTGTTAATTATTACAATATAACAACCGGAGAGAACTCTCATGGTAAAGAGACGACTATGCTCTTTGGAAAATTTGAAGCCTTAATGAAGGCAATCATTTGATGTGCTATTCTAATCGAATATTTTCATCGATAAAGGAATGTCAAAAATTTCATGTCAGGTCTATCTACACCATCAACAACGTATGACGGATGTTTTCTTATTTTTTTTTCAATTGAAACTTAAAGTTTAACTTAATGGGTCAAAGGATTAGTAGAGTTCTGTCATGAATACCCTGAAGGACACCGTTACCAACACCTGCAGTGTTCAACCCTAAATGAAACTTGCGCCCCCGCCTCTTTTCACATGAGAGTCCCCCTCCGAACTGTTCAGCCAATCGTTTGCATTACGTGATCTTAAGATTTTTGCTAGAAGGGCTTGCCAGCTACACTCCACAATCCATTGCATGAGTTCGGACCCAGTTACTTACAGTCCTCCCTTTATTCCAAATAACAGGAGGTAAGGATATCATCTTCGGAAACTATGGTCCGGAATGGAAATTACAACGCAAACTTTTCACTTCAGCCTTGCGGCAGTACCTTTCGGACATTCCTCTCATCGAAAGTCGAGTCTCAGCCCAGGCAGAGAAACTGGTGCAGTTCATGGAGGACCAAGCTGGAAAACCTTTTGATCCCGCAGATAGCTTGATGCGTGCTGTTGCTAATGTTATATGTGGAATCAGTTTTGGAGAAGGTGAGGACACAACGAATCCAGATTTGGACAGACTTCTGAAACTGAACGCTGACGTCATAGCAAACGCCGCTGACAACCAGTTGCTAACCATCTTAGATTTCTTTCCGTGGGCACATTACCTGCCAATTAAGGCCTATGATCGCGTTGTGCAGCCTGTACTTGAGTTACAGGAAATCATACGCAAAATCTTCAGACAGCGGGAAAACAAATTTGACGCGGCGGTGCCCATAAAAGATTTTATTTCAGCTCTCCTTTATGCCAAACAAGAAGCCGAAAGCGAAGGCGACGAGGGAAGAGCTGTCCGCCTTTCAGAAGACTATTTTGTTATCACCATTGAAGACATGTTTCTTGCCGGTTACGAAACCACAAGCACCACGCTGAAATGGTTCATCGCCTTCTTCGTTAACAATCCAATGTTTCAAGAGGACCTTCAGTCCCAGTTAGATGAAGTAGTTGCCGGACGGAGCCCCTCCTTGAACGATCGCCCCAATCTGCCGCTTATCCAAGCAACGATCATAGAAACGCTAAGGGTTGCAAATCCTTTGCCCTTGGCACTGCCTCATGTCACTCTGACCGATACCACGCTGTGTGGCTACCGTGTACCTAAGGACACGTTCGTCCTTGCTAACACAGAATCTGTTCATCTGGATCCTAAATGCTGGGAAAACCCCACCGAGTTCAACCCAAACCGTCATATTGACGAGGATGGCAAGCTGGTCACCAACCAAGGCAATTTTTATCCTTTCGGAGCTGGACGCCGGGTCTGTGCTGGTGAAGCCCTGGCTAAAGTTGAGCTGTTCTTGTTTATTTCGTGGATGGTCCAGAAGTTTACTTTTGTTGGAGAGGGTGGTCATTCTCCTAAAAAGATGGGAAATTTGATCCAGTTTCCTTCTACTTACAAGATACGTGCTATCAAACGGCAATAAAGTATAGCACAAACTTGGCTTTTGCCTAATGATTATTTTGGGATAAAGTCAACACAGTGACATTACAGTTGTGACATCTATGGCGCATCTATACTTCTCAAAGTAGATTTTAGGCTCTTTTTCTCTCAGTAAGACAAGTAACCTGCTATCAAACGACCGTAAAGTAAAGCAGAAAGTTAGCTTTTGCGAATGATTATTTTCTAATTAGGTCGACGTAGTTATTTTATCGTTTTTACATAGCATTGGCATATGATATCTATATTACCAGAAACCCATAAGGGTTGAAACGTGTAACTCCCTATGATTCGCATTGTACAAAGCGTTTGCACATTCGTTTACACTAAGTACCATATTTGGAAAATCACGAGAAACATTTAACCAATCAAAATTACTATATTTGGATTGAATTCACAGCGCGCGCTAGCTCGCGCTCGATGGCGTAATCTTGTTTTTGAACAAGCTTGGTTGAATAAAGTTAAATTTAGTTAAATTTTCATCTTGAAGTAGTCTGGAGAACTTCGCTTCGATACACTTAATGTATTTCTTTAGTTTCTGTAAGAAATGTACGGCGTTTAGGTCGAAATTCAAGCAACTTACCGCAAAACCAAAAATTATGTTGCGTGTGTCATTTCGTGTATAAAGCATTCGCGTACAAATTCTTCGTGTTTCCAAATATGGTACTTAGCAAAATGAATATTCAAACGCTGTGCGCGCGTTACACGTTTCAACCCTTATGGGTTTCCGATATTACTCTATACCGGTAGGATTCTAATCAGCAAAAGTGGTACACATGTTCTTGTTATGCGTGCTTGAAACAGCTGACACGAGTGATTTAAAACACGTTTCGTGGAAGCGAACTCCAGTTTTATCCTAGTCTTTACCGAGCAGCATTTAATATTAGATTCATATACGTATTGTATTGTCATTGACAAAAGGCAAATAACGTTGCCCTGGGTAACATATAACAATCCCCGCGACTTTTTGTAGCCATTTGGTAAGAAGGTTTGTGACTGTCTTTTTCATTATTGTTACAATATCCATGAACCAAGTCACCTTTGTAGTGTCAATCATTTTGTAACAGTAAGACTACCCTACTTTGGAGAGTGTCACTTCTGCACATAACGATATGCAGAGGGAAAACAATGAATGTGTTGACAACAACAGCTATGATATTACTGTGATGATCAAACTGACATACATCAATCCAATATAAACAGTACTTACTACTACCTATGTAGTGTATACGTAACGCTAATTAAAGGATCGACAAGTTTCGAAAAGAAGTAATTTCGTGGTAATTTATCTTGAAGGTTATGGAATGAGAGAAAACTTACGGCTCTGAAACAGGAATTGCCGGTACAAAAGGGGCCTGGCCTTTCCATTCTCATGGCTAGTTGTCAGTAAACCAACAAAGCGTAAACAGCTGACAACAACATCTTTATTTCTACGACAGCTACTGATTAAATGTGTTTCGTTTTTGCTAGAAAGCAAAGCATAGCAAGTACTGACATTTTTGTCATGGTATATTTTGGTAAATTTCAAGATATTTCCACAGGGAACCCAAATGCTGTATTAGTTATTCATGATCTTATAATAAAAATGTTCTTATTTACCTGCGTTCCTGTGTTTTTTTTACCGGTTTGGGGGCGATTTGAATCAGAGCGAAAGCGGTTTACCTTGCGAGTTTTAAACGGTAATCGATCTATCGCAATGTAATACGACGCGCCTCAAGTTTCAATTGTAAACTCAAGCTACTAACACCATTAACTATAATCATCTCGTATATTGAACAATGTGGCATGAACTAGTCTTCTTGTATGAGCTGTTACAAAGCCCCCGCATATCTTGTCTACCTTGAATCTCTCAGAGTAATGCATAGCCATTAAAAGTGAGATCTGAGAAGTGCTCTTTAGAGAGTATTGCTCTTATTGAACACTCGCAAATTTTACATCATCTTTTCCTAACTTGACAATCAGTCCGGCAATTGGTGGAAGTGAAACAACTACGAATAAAACAATTTTATTCTATTATTTTTATGAAGTTTCAAAGAAATTAAAAAACGCTGCGCAAAGGGGGGGGGGGGGTTGCAACCCCCTCAACCCCTCCCCTGGATCCGCCTGTGCACGTACGCTTCAGAAGGCAATAAACGTGTCCTGACACATCACACATCGAATAATTTATTTTACGACAATAAACTCGATCACGCAACTAAATGGCGCTACACTGGAAGTTCAATTGCTGCATCAGAAGGCTTTGTTACCTCAAGTAAATGTTCCCCTGTTGATTTCGTTGTCTGTTTCTTTATATTTGCAGTCTTAGAAAACGGTACGGCCGTATTTTTTCCATAAAAATTGGAAGTTACAAGTTCGTTATGGCGTCATCTCCTGAGGCTGTTAATGAGATTTTGGTAAAGAAGTCTGCTGATTACGCCGGAAGACCACAAACATATGCTTTTAAAATCAAAAGCTTAGGTAAGTTACCGACGTATCACACCGAGCAATTTAGATGAACTTGAGCCTTATTTTCACATAAGCATAAAATAATAAGGCATTGGCATCGGACAAAGTGCCCATAAGCCTTGTGGTTTCTTGGGGGTCTCCTCGCCCTATCTATTTAAGTTATTTTGTACGTATTAATTTCTAAAGTGGCAAATAAAATGCTGATGAAATGAAAGTGTCAGTGTCATCGGCAAAAGCATTAGTGAAAATAGGCATCGGCTTAAGCAAAGGCATAAGGACAGGTATAGGCATTGGTAAGGCATGGGCATCGACATACGCATGACATAAGCACATTGTAAGCATAAACAATGACTGGTATCGTAGTTGACATGGTCGGAGGGATTGGCATAGGTGTAGGCATACGCATGTGCGAAGGCATGCATAATCATAAACAACAAAAGGGGGAAGAATAGGTGAAGGAAATGCAGATGTGTTCTTATCTGACCAGTATTTGTGTGCATATGTTGAGTGAGGACAAGGAAGTATGGCGTACGTATAAACACAACGCGAAGAGTAGTTCTGCAAAAGCGTATGTCGCTATTGTATGTTGTACTCGGGAAAGACACAGGCAGTCATAGCTGCAGGCAGAGAGGAAGTAACGAGCACAAACAGAAGCATGGTCTTAAGCTTTACGGCATGACCATAAGCATTGTCCACAAAAAAACAGAATGATAAGTCCGTGAAGATAGTATCATAACTATTAAGCTTAACTGTAAGAAGGACGAATGAGTTTTGTAACTTTTGTGCGACGTTGAGGCACAAAAACACCAACTACCGGATGCAGTCCACCACAAAACCCTAAGGAATGGCCATGCTTGTGAATATTTATACTTACGAACTTAAAAGCAGTTCTTCTGCTCTTTGAAAAGTTGAATTTAAGCCCAAATGAGGGCCTCTCTGAGGTTGGCCCATGCAAGCCTTGTTTTACTCCTTAAAAGCTACGAGGGTTTGTTAATAGATCGTCTGTTCAACTAGAATCCACGACCTATTGCATAAGGTAGTACCTAGTTACTCACAAAGTCGTTCCTTTATTCCAAATAACAGGAGGTAAGGACATCGTTTTTGGCAACTATGGCCCTGAATGGAAGTTTCAGCGTACACTTTTCACTACAACCTTGCGCCAGTACCTCTCGGACATTCCTCTGATCGAAAGCCGGGTCTCAGCCCAGGCAGAGAAACTGGTGCAGTTCATGGAAGACAGAGCTGGAAAACCTTTCGATCCCGCAGAAAGCTTGATGCGTGCCGTTGCTAATGTTATAGGTGAAATCAGTTTTGGAGAAGGTGAAGACACAACGAATCCAGATTGGACAGGCTTTTGAAGCTGAACGAGGACTTCGTAGCACAAACCGATGATATTCAGTTGCTGATCATCTTAGATTTTTTCCCGTGGGCACGCTACCTGCCAGTTAAGGCCTATGATCGTGTTATTCCGCCTGTATCTGGGGTACACAATATCGTACGCACAATCTTTAGACAGCGGCAAAAACCAATTTGACCCAGCGGCGCCCATAAGAAATTTGATTTCGGGTCTCCTTCATGCCAAACATGAAGCAGAATGCGAAAGCAGTGAGGGAGGAGTCGCCCTCCTTTCGGAAGACCATTTTGTTATGACCATCGAAGACATGTTTCTTGCCGGTTACGAAACCACAAGCACCACGCTGAAATGGGTCATTGCCTATTTGGTTAGCAATCCAAATTACCAAAAGGACCTTTAGTGCCAGTTGGATGAAGTAGCTGCCGGTCGGAGCCCCCTCCTTGAATGATCGCCCCAATCTGCCACTCATCCAAGCAGCGATAATAGAAACACTACGCGTTGCAAATGCAGTGCCCTTGGCAGTGCCTCATGTCACTCTGACCGACACTACGTAGCTCGTGGCTACCGCTACGTGGCTACCGTGTGCCTAAAGATACATTCGTCTTTGCCGACACGGAATCTATTCACCTAAATCCAAAATGCTGGGAAAATCCAACCGAGTTCAACCCATACCGTCATATTGACGAAAATGGCAAGCTGATCACCAACCAAGGCAACTTTTGTCCTTTCGGTGCTGGACGCCGGGTCTGTGCCGGTGAAGCACTGGCTAAGGCTGAGCTGTTCTTGTTTGTTTCGTGGAACGGTTTCAAAAGTTTACTTTTGTTGGAGAAGATGGTCATCTGCCTAAAGCGAAGGTAGCTTTGGTCCAGTTTCCTTCTGCTTACAAGATACGTGCTATCAAACGACAATAAAGTAGCACAAACTAGGCTGATGCCAAATGACTATTTTACCGTAGAAGAATTGCATTTGTTATACCGAGGGGTTCGTTATATAGAGGCTCGTTAAATCTAGGTTCTACTGAACTATTAACTAGTAGTCTTTCCTTTAAAAATTACATTTAACCTGATCCTCCCCCTTTGCTAAAGCTACTCCTCCCCTACACTCGCGAGTGAATATCATCTTGAGATTCAGCAGAGATCTATTTCCAGTTTTTATCCCCTTTTTAGGTGTTATGTTATCCTTTTAATTTATCTGGAGTTTTGATCTCTCTTTGTTTCCTTCTGTAAAAAATGTATATTAACAATCGTATGATGAGTAGTGTAAATAACCTTGTGATAATCATCGCAATTATTTGTAATGTAATTAGCGCTAGTAATCGAAGTGTAATGTGTGGGTTATTAAAAAGTATTACAGTAGCGATGTGATTGTATTTCGCTTCGCAAAATTCAATAGGTCAAGAAATCCTTACTAATAACATGTTCATTTTCTCCAACAAAGCTACGGGAATTCCACCGAAAAAGCTTGCTGTTGCAGGTGTAAACATTGAAAGGGGTTTATAATTAAACTCCTTCAACTTGCAGGATGCCATATACCAATGGAAAACAGACTCTCGTCTTCCTAACCTGTGGAACATGAACCTTTCACCTATTGGCCTTGGCACTGCTTTCTTTTTTTCTGTAAGCTTCTGAAGATTTTGCTGTAGACGATATTGGAGAAGTATTCTTATTGCAACAGATACAGAAAAAAGTACTGAAAATGCAGTTACTTGCACTGCTTACATTAAACGTACTTGCGCGATTTATCGACCGGAGCCACATGCCGAAGAAAATTTGGTAAACCCGTCAAGCCGAAAAAAATCATTTTTGACGTAAGCGTAACGCCCATTCGTCCGCCCGTACAGATTCATGGGGCAATCCCAGGACAAAATGTGTTGCGCGGTGTTCACTGGGGGAGTTGAATGAAACACGAGGAAGAGCGAGCGAGGCAGGATTTTCTTTCGAAATAATCTTCGCATAATCTCATCAAAAGTGGCCCCGTCTATAGTTTTCTTCGGGCTAATTCGCCATAATGGAAACATTTCTATTGTAGACTCCGGCAAAGGATAAATAAATGGGGAGCTCCGCTTTTAGCATGTTTAGACTTGCCTCAGTCTATATGTTTTTGCTGGCTCGTTTAAAATATGCCTGTACTGTAAGCTAGCGCTATCGATGTAGTCAAACTAGCATGTATCTTAATCTACTATTAATTTTCGCGCAAACTTTCGCGTATTTCGCGAAAATTAACTTGTTCCACTTAAGAATAAAAAGTGAGCAATGGTGTAATTAATTCTACGATTTTTGACTCTTTTCCAAACTCTAATCAGAGTTAGAGGGTGCTAATGGGGGCACCCAATTATCAATAAACTACTAATTTTTAGGCCAATTGTCAGTTAACTACTATTTTTTCGCCAAATGTCAGTTAACTTCTAATTTTAGTTATCTATTAATTTTCACTTTCTTACATTACTTCAGCATGTCAATGATAAAAAATAAATTGACAGGCATGCACGCCTCACACGCACGTGTATTAGCTATTTTCATGGCTTCGATGTCACAATGATATCTTCGGGAGACCTACCCTTTTCGTACAATATTAGGGATGGTTCTTTGAATATTTTCTTGAGCAATGGTCGTTCTATTAAATGCCAGTTTTTCATGAGTATTTGCTTCAAGTTTTGACTGTGTTTGGTACTGTTGGTTAGTTCTGCGTTGCAAAAGGCAAAATTTTTTCGTAAGTTGGTTGGAGGGCCTGCTTCCTGTTTCAAAATTAACTTCCGTGAGAGTTCTTTGGGCTACGCTTTCTGGGTTACCCTCCGTCGATAAGATGTGATTGCAAGTGCTTGACTTTTCCTCAAATTTTGTTTTAGAGAAATTTGTTCTAAGCAGTCTTAAGGCCTCCCCTTTGATAAAACCTTTCTTTACTCCTGGTGGGTGACACAATGTTTCAGTGGGCTAGTAATGGGTGCGTATATCAAGCACTGATTCGTATAATGCGACCGCCATTTTAGTGCTTCCGTGTATTTGTAGGTAACAACTTTAAGTCAAATGCACCGAGTCCAAACTTTTCCACTTATCGTTTGATTTCCATAAAAACGATCAAATGTTTACAAGCTATCTCCATTGAATTGTGCTTCGCCACGTCAAACGGTACGCGACCTCTGTTTCGTTCGAATGCCGATCCTTTGTCATCATCTCGATAAAAACTCAGAATAACTATGACCACGTCCCACTGGACGCCTCACGGGAGCAGGTCAACGCCCCTCCCGTGCCCTGGTGTCGCATCAGTTATGTGTCACCTGTCTTTTTACTTGTTTCAGCTCTTTTGACTGTCGTCTGCCCATTTCCCCTCGTTTTGCTGAATGATCATATATCAAAGAACAAGTAAATATCCTCGGCGGACCCGCGGAAGAGTGGGTCGAGTAAGAGCGGGCGAGTGGGCTGCGCCAGTATGGGGATTGGTAGTTTTATCTGTTCTCGTCGGTGGCGCGGTTGCGACTCCCTGTCTCTGGTTTGTCCTGCGTGGCGTCGGGTGATGTGTCTGGCATGTCCGGCGGCGTGCTGTGAGAGCTCGGGGATCGTGCGGTTTCGGTTTCGTCCTGATTGTGTTGTTCGACCATCGGCCAATCTGGTTGCCAGGATTCCGGGCGTCATCATTCGCGACGGATTTCGATCTCTACTTCTCCCCATACTTTTCTTTGTTTTGGTAAGAAATAAAAAAGCCAGGTAAAATAATCCAACTACAAAAGCCTACAAATGGAAGATTCGACGTCTGTCCTAGAGACAATTTGGCTAAATTACGAGCTGAAGATAAAAGTGGGTCAGAGGAAGAGAGCTAGTCAAAAACAAGACCAGAAAGATATATTTTCGACGCTAGAAAGTGACAGTTCCTAGCATGCTTGTGACTTACAATTCAAATTTATGTATTTTATAAATTTCGCCTGTTTAATACGCGCAAAAATTAGTAAGAATAAGGCACTAAATAATGTTCTTCTTGATATCTGGATGCCATTCCACCATTTTCGTCATTTCTATAGGCCGAATCAACTGGATCTCTTCGGATAGTTCGTATATAGGTATAAGTAAAGGTATTTTATTTAAAGTTGGTAACGTTGGGAGTGGTTGCCCAATCTCCCGAGCCAGGGGCTCATGCTAAAAACGCACGACTATTTACAATAAAGTTACTTACATTACTATTACATACATTAAAATCATTAAAAAATATAATCTAAAAAGAGATGCTATGATAAATGTAGAATTAAAATATGAAACTAACTAATCCTAATATTAATAAAATATTAAAAATTAAAAGAATTAAAAGTTTAAGTTTGCACAACACAGTCATCCGACTGTGTTCTTCAGGCTGCCACCCCAGTGTTACCATGTAATCATTTAATTGAAATGATTAATCATCTTAATTATATAGCCGTCAGTCCTTTGTCTCCTTTCTCTGTCCTTGGGTTTTGTGTCTGTCCTTCCTGTGCTTCCTGCGCCGGTGCGCCTTGGCCCCTCGGTGCTCTCCTGCCCCCTGTCGCGGGGCCTCCCGCCGTGTGCGGGCCGGCGGGTCCGGTGGCGTCTCCCCTCTCTCTGTGTCCCCTCGCTGTCTGCTCCCCCTCCCTCGTCCCTCTCGTGGCCTCGCGGTCTCCGGTCCCGGCGCTTCCGGCGGCGCCGGCTCGCCGCTGCTTCGGGGCCGGTGTGTTCTCTTGTCTCCGCTGGGTTCTCCTCGCTTCACTCCCCCCCTCCCTCGCCCTTCTCTCCTCTCCCGGGGAGAATCATAATCATCTTATTCATCGTAATCATCTTTGCGCAATACATGGCGTACCAACGTTAGATTTGTGCCGTACGTCACTGCGGACTTTGTTAACTAGTGTAAACTAACTGATGTACCACATATTTAGGCACATCTACCTTAGTTAGTGAAAAAATTACAATACTGAATTACTATTGCCAATGCCGGCTCGCTTTCGTTTAACAGCTCGTATCTTGTAAGGAGCAGGAAATTGGGTGATACTGAAAACTCCCTTTAAATTTGGTGGGCGACCATCTTCTTCAGGGACGAATGTAAACTTGTGAAACAACCACGAGACAAACAAGAAGAGCTTAACTTTAGCAAGTGCTTCGCCCGCGCAGACCCGTCGTCCGGCTCCGAAAGGATAAAAATTGCCTTGGTTGGTGATCAGCTTGCCATCCTTGTCAATATGACGGTACGGGTTGAACTCGGTGGGGTTTTCCCAGCATTTAGGATCCAAATGGACAGACTCTGTGTTAGCAAAGACGATCGTACCTTTAGGCACACGGTAGCCACACAGCGTGGTATCGGTCAGTGTGACGTGAGGCAATAACAGAGGTCCCACGTTACCGAGCCGCAGCGTTTCTATGATAATTGCTTGGATGAGTGGCAGTTTGGGGCGATCGTCCAAGGAAGGGTTCCGTCCACCAACTACCTCATCTAACTGACGCTGAATAGCTTCTTGGTACTTTGGGTAATTGACCATATAAGCGATGATCCATTTCAATGTGGTGCTTGTGGTTTCGTAACCGGCAGCAAACATGACCTCGATATCGTTAACAAAGTAGTCATCCGAGAGAAATGCAGATCTTTCCTCGTCGCTTTCAAACTTGGATTCATTTCTGGCGCAAAGAAGTCCCGCTATGAAATCTTGAACGGGTTGTGCTGGGTCGAAGTTGTCTTCTCGATCTTTCAAGAATTTGCGAATAATATCAAACATTTTAAAGAAGGGCTGGATAAAGCGATCGTAAGCCTTAATTGGAAGGTACTGTGTGAATGGAAAGAAATCTAGAACAGTAACTAACCGAGCTACATCGTCATTTTCCACAACATAAGCGCAAAGTTTCAAAAGTTTGTTTAACTCTGGGTGCGTTGTGTCGTAGCCTTCTCCAAACGTGATCCCGCAAATAACATCAGCAACGCCACGCATCAAGCAATCTGATGGATCGAAAGGCTTTCCATCTTGGTCTTCCATGAACTGTACCAGCTTCTCGGTTTGGGTCAAGAGCCGACTTTCTATGAGAGGAATGTCCGAGAGGTACTGGCGCAAGACTGTCGTGAAGAGCTTGCGATGAAACTTCCAGGCTGGGCCATAGTTACCAAACGCGATATCTTTACCTCCTGCAATCAAAACCGCAGCGTTGCCGTTAGAAACTGAAGAAATAGACGAGAAGCGGTTTTAATTACACCCTTTTAGCTGACACAGTGTTCAATATTCATCTATCCCTCAGAATGCTTACGTAGGGTCCTCATGCATGCAAGTAACGAGAATACTAAAGCTATAATGGCACCCAGTGAACCTCGCGCACCCTGTCCTGTTACGGACATATCATCGAAGTGTGAACTCACTCAAATATCACCTATAAACAGGGCTGTAATTTCGATAAACAAATATAAATTAATGCAGTCGACCCTCCAATAACTGAACGCACCCGAACACTCTATAGACGTTAAACTCCCCCACAAGACTACCTGCTATGACAGCGTTTAACTTTAGGACGGTAGAAAACAGCCGTCCCTTGCCTAATCATATGACATCCTTAGTCACCGCGAAACTACCTTTCTTCCGTTAAGCTTTATTCGAGCTAAGTGTAAGCAGCCATAACCTATACTTGTGCTCAACTTTGCTGCGCTCTCACCACTGCGCCACCCCTTAATAATCAAGTAAGTGCATGGCTATGTCAAAACGTCGGTATGTTATTTTGACGCGGACAATATAGCGTCGACAAACAAACCTTTCAATATTTATCTAGTTCAAGGCTCTACACAGAACTGAAATGTTTCAAGATTTTACCGTGATTAAATTAAGTTCGTCATTCAATAATTGCCTAACCGAGGCTTGCTTTGATTGTGTGAAGCCCGCCAGACAAGCCTTCCTAGCTCCACCCACTTTTCACGTTAGTCCTTTCTAAATACATGTAACCGACTAGCTAGTTGTATGGGAGATCAATAAGAGGTGAACTAGCATACCTAAAGTACGGGTATTTACGGAGTAAGTCTGTGGTCTTCCGGCGTACTCAACCGATTTCTTTACAAGCATTTCTTTAACAGCCTCTGGACTTGACGCCATAACGAACTTGTAACTTCCAAGTTTTAGAGAGAAAACACGGCCGTACTTTTCTCCAAGACTGTAAGGTAAAAACAAGCATATAATAAACAACAGTACATGCATAATCCGTTTTAGGTCAATTAAGATCTCAGGAGATCCTTTGGTATTTTAGAAACTTGAAGTCCTCATATCCCAGTCTTCGCGTTGTTGTAAGGTGACTGAAGTGATGGGGCAACACGCTATACATTTTAGGGAGCATTTTGAATACCACGACAGATGTCGCGGAGTTGCTGCGATGACTGGGCCGGTTAAGCCAGGTCCTGAGGCCTGGTCACCTAAAAACGGGACTTTTGAAACAACTGTTTTTACGAACAATTTGGACATTTCGTTGTTAACTTGGACATTCTAGTCTTGACTTTGTAGTTCCAATGATTTCGTAGTTTAATAGTTGGACTCGGCAACAACTGAGACACTGAAAACAACGTCATCATCAAGAAAAGAACTTCTCTATTATTAAAAGCTTTCATGTCCGATTTGTACGTGCCTCTCTCTCTTTGATGCTAAAGCGCCCGCTTTTTAAACGTGTACAGCATGGTTTCTTTTAAAATTTCTGGCTTTGAGGAGCTTACTTCGAATTTGGCATTAATAAGCGTTACATACCGCAGAAAATTAAAACGAGGGGCATGGTCACGTGAGATTAGTAACCAATCAGAACATTTTTAAAAATGGTGAAGACGGGATCCTTATTTATGCATGATACAAATAGACGGAACGATTTAATTTTACAATTAGATTCTCCGAAGAGTACAGAGTTTGTATGGGACTTCAACTTTGTTATGAAATGCTCGCTTGGCTACAGCGGTCAGCACAGTATTAACCTGAGATCATGCCCTCCCTCCCTATTTATGAAAAAAGGAACGCCTGATCGCAGGTTAGCAAAGTATAAACCTTTATATAAAATATCATTTACTTTTGAAATTCCTGTCTGAGGATTGTTAAGCTCAGGTTCTTAATGTTATTTTAATCTGCGTTCGTTTATAAAATGCCGCTAATACTTCCTATGGTTATTCTTTTGTTGTCTAAAAGCATTGTTTTTAACTTAGCGTTTGTTTTGGCAACAAGCTATATCTTTACAATGGTTAACAATGGTTACAATTCCTGTCTATTTAGCGAATGAATGTTCCCATGGTCCAAACATATGTCAAAGCATTCTTTCTTTTATAGTTGCCAACACACATTGACTTTCGATTGCAGTTTATATGGAAATCAAGAAGGCTAATCCTTATTTCAAACAGTCGCCACACGGGAAAATTAATGATAACTAATTCAGACTAAATGCAGATTAAATGCCATCAATTTAAAAGCCAATTTTCAGAATTACCGGCCCCCGCAAACCACAAAAACCACAAATACCCTGAATTTCATGCTGTGAAGCCGAGTTATTTCCGGCACTGGCGCAGATTTGTAATTGTGAAAGTGAACGGTTTATATGGGAATGTAGACTAAAAATAGCAACCGGTTTAGAAACAAAAAGACTCCTTCGTGTACCGGACAAAAAAAAGAAAACGGACAATACTGACCCAAAAACAATGACTTACAAAAGAATGGTTTGAACAATGTTCTCATTAGCGTCTGGTACCCTGAGTCATCCCGATTTCATGGGTATGAGCACTTCTTGAGGCGATCTCGTTTCAGAGCGTTTCTTTTTCCTTTATTATTTTAGAATCGGCTCTAAGTTTTCTCCAAAACTCGATCAACTGAGCGGAAACTGCTTTTAATCAACTTGATCAGATAAACAGAGCAATGTTATATTCATCACAGAAACACAAAAAGGAACATTTTTACTCATAAATCATCATTTTTTAAGCTCCTAGAATGTCTTTAGTGCATTCCAATAATTCTTTCTTTTAGTTCTTTTTTAACTGTAATGTCCCCAGGGAAACGCTAAGAAGCTCCAGCCACCTGCGCCTTCTGAAACCCGTACATGCAGTGTCGACTGCTCCGGCTCATGAGTTCTGCTATATCTCTAATGCTAGTATTTTTAACTACCTGACACAAAAATTATTACCAATTTAGACACTTTGACAAGTCGAGTGGGCCATCCATCTATTCTAGTTATAACTGATTGATCTATGATTGCATAATGATTTTATAATAAGCAGCAAAAGGTAGAGATTTTTCCAACAACAGAATTTATTGTACCCTTGATAAAATTATTCCTACCCATAGACCGAAGATAAAATGGTTTTAACGATCGTCATCGCTTGATTCAAGATGTACCTTACTATACCATTCACTGACCTTTCGAAAGCATCGGTAAGTTTCTCCGCCTTAGAGTCGAGGGAAAACACGTTTCCTAAAACAGGGAGAGTCGTTAAACGCGGACCAGGCGGCATGTACCTGAACTCGTAGAGCACCATCAGGTAATGTAACATCAACAGCAGAAGAAACAGCAGAAGAACATTTCCAATGCTAAAAGAATCGTAAATCGTGGCAAAAACCGGCGGCATGGCGGGTTGGTGGTTGGCACTTTGTTGTCAAGGCGACTCACTAAAGCGTGACGGTCTAATATTAGACCGCGTCATGCAGTGCCTTGCTCGAAGTATTGTGTCACGCGATCATGTACTGATATAAAAAAAGGTGACAAGTGATCAAATTCTGGAGACCGATGAAAATTTCACAAACGGTAAGACGTTTTTTGGACGTGAAAACTTCGAATTCTCGACCGACTAAAAACGACTCAAGTATAAACTTATTTTTATGTTAATAAGTACACAGAGCAGGCAATTACAAGGCGTCATTTTAATAGCACACTTGAAACTGTTTTAATAATTTCTCAACCGATTAAAAACGACGTGAGCAGTTCAAGTACAGAGAGCAGAAATTTTTTGTCATTGGATGTTAACAGCATAACAAACAATTGAGAGCATAGTAAACTATAGATCGTTTCTAAAAGCATATACATATTAAGTAGTTTCCATAGTTGATGAGCTATTGATTGACAGGTGAACCCTTATGGAATTGTGACGTCATAAGTTTGAATTTTTTGTAAATATTTAACCATAAAAATTAATTATTTTTTGTAAAATATCAAGAGAATAAGAACTAGGATTTTTTGAGGGCTCAAATATATTATAACAATCTGTGACAGTCTGACTGACAAAATTTGTTATTGTTGTCAGAGTTAGGCATTTCCTGATTATACTTACTTACTGCCCTATACGCCGTTGGCGCTAAGGGCAGCGACAAAGTTTCTCCACACATGCCTGTCACAAGCTTTCTTTTCGATGTCTCCCCAGGTGTAATTAAGGGTTTTAAGTTCGCTTTTTATCGTCCGCCTCCAAGTTGTTCTTGGTCGTCCTCTCTGTCTTTTCCCTTCTGGTGTCCAATGAACTGCTGTTTTAGGAATCTAGCTTTCCCTTTCATCCTAAGCACATGTCCTACCCAGCTCCAACGTCTCCTTCTTATGATATTCCTCATGTTCTCTTGGTGACATTGGGCAAGCAGATCTTTGTTGGAGATAACCCTTGTTATTATTCAACACATGCGCGCGCTGCCCATATATGGTCAAAATGTGAACGTTATCTGTCATCCGTACATAACAGATATCCTGCGATATATGTAGGTTGCGAAGATTCGTGCGAAATCGTGTAAAGCGCTGCATAATTACAGTTTTTCTATCTGCAAAATGTGTTTCGTTGACCATTTGTTGAATAATAAAACAATTATCCTGCTCAATCTTGCGGAATATCGTCTGATTTTAGCCAACTCGGCCTACGGCCTCGTCGGCTAAGTATCAGGCGATATTCCGCGCGATTTCGCAGGATAATTGTTAAATAACCCTTCCGCGAATTCGTTATATCGAGGTTTTCGATATAACGAATCCTCGATATAACGAACAAATTTTCCCAGTCCCTTGGCACGTCGTTAAATCGAGGTTCCACTGTATGTTCCTGAGTGTAAAGATTTGATCTATGCAGCCCCTTCCCCTGCGAAAGCCAGCTTGTTCTTCTCTTAGCAATTTGTCGACAGATTCTGCAATACGTTGGATTATTATCTTGCCTAAGATTTTACTTGGCACTGAGAGCAAAGTTATCCCCCGCCAGTTGTTACAGTCGGCTGTTGCACCTTTTGGGGGGATTTTAACTATTATTCCTTTTGACCAGTCGTCAGGAATCACCGCACCTTCCCATAATTTATGTCAGTAAACAGTGGTGTTAATACTGTAGCTGCTAACTCTGAATCTACCTTAAAGAGTTCAGCATTCAAATTATCTGGACCGGGAGCCTTGCCATTTTTGCCATTTTTTGCCATTTTTTCGACGTTTTTGCTTGTTTACAAGCTAAAAACGTAGAATAGGGGTTATGTGGACAAAATTTGGACCACATATTTGTAAACTCTCAAGGGACTTTTTTAATTTCTCAAGGGATTACTTTCCGCTGTGGGTGATCACTTGCGATCTCATGGAAAAAACGTGACTTGTCACATTTACAAACGTTATATAACAATTTTAAAAGTGACATGTCAGCTTTCTTATCTCAACGCACGTGTGTCTGAAAGGCGATCTATAAAAAGCGTCGCACAAACAATGGATTGCGTAACTAAAACACGAATAAATAATCACTAGCACTTACATCGTTTAAAAATTACAAACGTCAAAAATAAACCATACCAAAAAACTCGCTCTTTTCAAAAATATTATTGAAGTTAAAACAAATGCAAGAGATGGGGGCTTCTTTTAGCTTAGGAGCGGTTAAAAATTAGGCCAAATTTGGTCGCTACATCAACCTAGGTCGTTAGGGACGAGACCTCGCGTTGACAGAAATGTTGCATGAATCGGCTTTACAACATGCGATCGTATCTACGCAGTTCGAGTGGAATTTCAGTCGAAGACAGCAAAATTCTTTCGTATTTCATCTTCAAATATAATTCGAAAGCATTCACTGTATATATGGCTTTTGTTTAATCCTGAGTCTTGATATCCGACCCTCGCACAGCCTAGACAAAACGCAGCTTGAGTCTAACGATTTGTTTACGCCGCAATTATATTTTTATTGCACTGTTTATTTGTGTAATTGCCCCCGCAGGGTTTTGGCTCAGAGGCCAAAACCCGAGGAGGCACACTAGGAGTATCCGGGTGTATACATAAAGGACAATGAATATTTGTTGAAAAAGTAGGAAATGTGTCTGTAGTGGGCGAAGCATTCTCGATTTGACGAAACTAGGCGCACACGGTCGTGACGGGTAATATTTTTGCAAGCGCGCACGGTGGTGTCGGGTACTTGCAACCACGAGGTCGCGTTTGGTCACCTTCGCGTTTCGAGCTTCACCATCTGCTAGCAGCGTTTTGTTTTCCGGTTTTGGCCTACGCGTGTTCACAGATTTGTTCGAGCGGTTTCTCTGCTTTGGTTGTGTTAAGTGATATTTGAAGCAAATGTTAGTAATACGTCGAAAGATTTCGAGCAATTGGTTTTGTGTTCTTGGCTACGTGCCGGCTACCTATGTTCCAAGCGTTACATTTGTAAGGTTTGCTTTCGGAGGTTTGTTGTATCGTATACATCTTACAAGTTACAACGAGTAATAAACAAAAGCGTGAACTTTGTCATGTAACTCGTTTCGCTAACAAACTGTCAGATTATTTGATCCAAAGAGTGGGTTGTTTTCTCGAATCTTGTGCCATATTTTGTTACTCGTGGAATTTTTTTAGGCTTTTTGGCCTGGAAATTATTGTAAGTTTATTTTGAATGTTATAAGCCCAGGAATAAGCTTGTGTGTTGTCATCACGAATAATGTGTTATGTGTTATTTCCGCTAGGTGTTATTTACGCGCGCTAGGTAATATAATTCGACTTGAACTTGTGAATATTTTTAGGACGTAACGGTGTCACACAACAAGAAATCCGCATGACAAGTAAAAAAAAGTAATTGTGCAGTCCATCGGCATTAATAATTAAAGGCGACAAAAAACAAATTTTAAAAAGGCGGGGGCAGCTTTATAGTGAGAACTATTACTAGTGTTAAGGAATATGTGTATAAATACCCGGCGCGGACGAGCCATTTTTGACAAAATTATATGGCTGCATTTCCTCCGCGAAGATAGGAAATTGTTAAACTAAACTACAAAGAAACTGTAATGATATAAAGTTCGAATAACAATGCACAGGATAAACCTTCGACTTATACTTCATGCAAAAACGTCGATATCTCGAAGAGACTTTGATTTAAGGATTTGATGGCGCTAATAATCTCTTCTCTGTTGGGTGGGTCTATGTCAATATCCAGATCAGGTGGTGCTTCTGGCTTTCCTGATTATGCTAGTATTAAACACTGGCATTTTATGCTCCTAGCAATGCTCGCATTTTGAAAAAAATGCTCAAATTATGCTCATTTTTTCAAAATTATGCCCTTTTGGTTTGAAAAATGCTTTGCTTTATTTTAAAGAAATGCATACAAAAAAGACACACGTTCGTTTAACGTTAACTGAAAAAAACATCTTTCCAATTCTTAACGTTAATTAAAAAAACATCTTTCCAATTCTTTCTACACCTATATAACACTCGTTTGTGTTTATGTCGCAACACAACGTTAGCTCTTTGCTCAGTTGTCCTTTCCTGTGCTTTCTTCGCTTGTATTTAGCAGACTGCTCTCCAGCTTTTTCTGCTGGAGCTGGCCTATTTCCTGCTTCGCGACTTTCTTCTTTTTCCTGCAAGATAATTCGTGACAATGGCGTGGCTGAAGCCATTTTTTTATTTTGAACTAGGACTGGGTACAACCTTCTTCCAAGTCACAACTACCACACAATTTTTGTGGAGAGCTTAAAGAATTAGAGTTTCCTAAAGGTCTTTGGAAGTGTTTAAACACCAAAAACAAGCAAATGTTTGCTTTTGACGACAAAAATGAAGATAAAATTGGCAAAAATGCTAGGTTATGCTAGCAATCCTTGTTTTGAGAAAAAGGGCAAAAAATGCTCGTTAAGCCAAATTAAATTATGCCAAAAAAAAATGCTTGCATAATCGGGAAATGCCTAGTCAGAGTTTCACCCTGTAGTTTTCATATTTCAATATAATTATGCAAGTTCACAAAGTTGCTCAAAGGTTCACAAATCTATTTTAAATGGTCTCTTCCATATTATAGTTCTTTTGAAAGAGCAATATCTTAGGGAGAATGAGAAGGACAAACGACAGATTTGAAAAAAATTGGGCTGATTTTTTTCTTTTTCCCTTCAAAATGTTTAATGAAGCGGTTTGCCGGCTTTCCAACAATGTTACACCCATATTTAAGCCATGTACAAGCGTCATCTTACATGGGGTGCTAAACGTTCGAACATTGTTGAATCAGCAAACGATATACAACGCGTTAAAACGTTTAGCAGGGGATTACTGCAACAAATGTTGGGGGTGTTTTACAACGTTTTTACATTGTTGTAAAACGTTGACCCAAAATTTCAGCGTTATGTCTTCAGAAAAAAATTAGTGGGTGTAATGTGGGCAACGCTAACTTATCGCAAATTTACATGTTTTGTTGTCGTTCAGGCTCCTAGGAAACAAAAGCCTCGAATTCCGATCCAGACTCCAAAGAAAAATCTTAAAAGCTCCCAGCATCGGTATCACTCCTTTCCGCTGGTCCTCTTTTGGGACCCTGAACTTTTTGAGAGAAAGACAACTGCGGAAACAGAGTATCATGTTTGAAATGCGTACTTCAAAAATTTTCAGTTTCCTGTCCCATCCATTCTTCCCGATCGAATCGGAATTTGGAAGGCAGGGCTTGAGACTAACTTTTTAACTCACTGGTTTACTGGCTAGTGACATGTCAGATTTTACTAACCAAAAGTAATTTTTCACTAGTCAGGTATATTTATTTCTATCAAGAACAGTTGACTTTTCTGAGTTTTTCACTAGCCAAATGGCTAGTAGGAATGCTAAACCTGGTAACCAAAACCTAAATTTTAGTAGCCTTTGGCTAGTTGGCTACCGTTAGTCTCGAGCCCTGGAACGGTTGGTTTTTGTGGAGGGGGGGGGGGGGGGGGGAGAGAATCGGAGAACCAGGAGAAAACCCTCGGAGCAAGGACGAGAACCAACAACAAACTCGACCCACACAAGCGGGTTGCGAGAATGGAACTCGGATCACACTGGTGGGACGCGAGCGCCCGCGTCACTGCATGACTCCTTGATAATCAAAGTGGATCATAATATCTCTCTTCTTGTAGTTAAATTTATTCAGATCTATAATATGTACACATCATTCCAAAGCTAATTTCTTTTTAGTGCCTTACGTTGAAAAACGCCGCTACCACTCGATGAAGGCTCTAATTAATTTACCACGTCTTTACATTGGTTTTCTCTTTATGCTTGACCAATCAGAAACCAAGTTACTAGACACGTGCCGATTGCATGCACGTGCAGATAGCATGCACGTGCAGTTCTCTTTTGACTGTCTGAGAAGTTTGGAAAACCAGCAGAAACATGTCAAAAACACCAGTGTGGAAACGCATTTCAACGCAATGAGTCTCTCGTACTGTTAAGCTAAACACGGTAACCACAACAGACAAACGCCGAGATGTCGGCAGACTACTTCTCATCCATTACTTGGATTGTCACTCAACGTTTCTCCCCTACTTGTGATACAGTAAAAACCCGCGTGTAAGAACCTAGAAATTAAGAACCTCCTGGCAGAAATTTGCTTCCTTAATACCCCAAAAGGTTCTTATATGTGGGGTTAAACTATTTTATTTATAATACAATAACTGTATTTTATCAAAAAGGATGTCTTTAGAGATCAAGAATTGCACAGGGAAGCTAAAAAATGCCAGTAAGTACCCCAAAATATAAGAACCTGTTTTGCCAAACTCTAAAAAAGCAGGTTCTTACACGCGGGTTTTTACTGTACTTGCACCAAAAGGCATTGCGTGACATCCGAATTTTGTCAGAGTAAAACGTTGTTTGTAAACAACAATGCAGTCAACTATACTGTACATGTACTGTACACTTCAATTAATTTTTCTTTGTTTTCAAAATTCATACTCTAATTTAAGCCTTTCTTCATATCTCTAATTGCCTTATTGGCAAAGATCCAGGCATCGTTAACTGCAGGTAATATCTATCCATATAATTATGTTGTCTGATCTATTATCCCCGGGTAAAGTTCTTTGTTTTGTTTTATTTGATCAAACAATAATGTGCAAGAAAACGTCAGTGGGAAATTAAAAAAAAAAATAGAGTGATACATAAACTACTGTAATTAAATAAACTGGAATTAACTGGAAATTTTTGGGACACTGCCATGGAATTGATGAGATGATTCCAATAATTAGTTAATTAATAATTATAGAGCTAGACCATAGGAAACCCAACAAAAATGATTCGGCTTTGCAGAACAGTATGCGATAAAGAAGTGATGCTGACTAATGATGATGACGAATGGTAACGGATTATGATAATAAAACCATGAAAAAATACAAGGCTTACATTTTCATGGTTGCCATGGATACCCTTAAATACCTTGTTGGAAGATAAAACTAATTTTTTGAGTTCACTAAATGGACCTGCAATTATTGAAGGTCTATGAGCCCACTGACAGTGCACTGTGCACCTTAAAAAAAAAACAAACAAACAAACAACAAAACAACTTGTTTACAACTTTTTATAGCTAGTAAAACAAGCACTATCTTTTTTGTTGCTGTGGGACAAATATACTTAAAATATATTATCTTCCTTCAAGAAATACTGAGAACTTCCCTAATAAATGGCAATATAACCTTGCATGTTCCATTCTTATCTACAGTGTACTAAATTAATTCAGCCGAAGATTTGAACGTCCTAGCTATTGTCAACCGCTTTTAATACACACTTGACTGTGTATGCAAAGGCAGCAAAGCCAATGATAACACAAATGTTCACCAGGGTACTACTGATGAGTCCATGTTGTCCATCTCTTGTTCCACCAGCCACCCCACCCTGACTGTTGACATTGTTCTGTGTTGTGGTCTGTTCTCCGTCTCTGGTCTCTCCTCTTTCCTTCATTTTTTCATGGATTTCCTGTATAGTCAAACAGATGTCAAACACATATACATGAAACTGTTGTTCATTGTTGAAATTGTAGTAAGAAAGAAAAAACTGACTCAAAGTATACTGCAATTATAATGTTATTTGCTGACAGGAGGTCCATATGGAGAAACACTTTGCCAAAGTTATGGCAAACACGATGTGCCCAGCTTTCTTTACTTAAACTCACTTCTTCGGTTTTGGGTAAAGTTACATACATGTAACAAAAGATTTTATCTCTTACATTAACCTGCGATCAGGCGTTATTTTTCTCGCGGCGGAGGGGTCAACGGAAAAATGAACGCCTGATACAATTACTTGTCGAGTCGTCTGTAAAAAGTCCAGAATCTGGACTTTTTTCTGATTGGTCAGAAAACAAAAGGCAACATTAAAACTCTATCCTGATTGGCTAATTGAGTTCAAGTCTAATTTCCGGTCCAAAAATATCACGCGTAGATGATTGTTATCATGGCGGGTGTTGAGCGGAATGAAGTAGAGAGCGAGTTCTTCTAGCTTTTAGAAAATCTCTCAAGAGTTTTGTTCACAAAACATTTAAAGACGAACAAAGGGAGTGTATTCGACGAATAGTTTGTGAAAGAAAAGATGTTTTGGCGGTGCTTCCGACGGAATTCGGCAAGAGGGTGATCTATCACCAATGGTGTCGAAGATTATTACATCACACCACCAAAGACGCCAGACGATCGTGCCAGTGACGAAAACTACAACCTTGAAATGTCTAACCTGAGCCTTACGCAAAATCAGCCTTTGCAGAAAACAAATTTTAAAAACCATCCGATCAGCTCGTTCAAAAGGGTTATTCAAACACACGTTTGTGAGAGTAAAAATATAATTTGAAAGCGCTAATCACGCTTATCTGATGGCATCGCCGACATTCTCGACGACGTTGACAGATACTTTAATTAGGGGGCGGCAGACGACTTCACAAGTAATTGTATCAGGCTTTCCTTTTTTCGCCTTCCCTCCGCCGCGAAAAAAAAAAAGAAAGCCTGATCGCAGGTTACTCTTACATTAAATGGATAGCTTCTTACAGCAAGCTGCTCTTTTTTGGGGAGGGGAGGGGGGAGTGTACTTTTTACACTTCCTTCTCTTTGGCTGACAAGACTAAAGAACTACTGCGACTATTGAGGCACTTGTCTTACAATGTTCTAAAGAGTATAATTTCTACTCTTGCCGCTCTCATATCCCAAGCCTCATTTTTTCCACTTATTATTTTGATGCAACAATTTGCATAATTTTATAGGATGTGGGGTATGACTAAAAATATGAAATTGGAACTGAATAAATTCTGCAAAAATTAAAACCATGTGACTTATTATACATACATGTACACTGTACATGTATACAGATATGTTTTTGTTTGCTTTGAACTTATTTGCCTTTTGTCAAGGTTTTGTATCAAACATGCAAAAAACATAATTCCCGCAGCAATAAATTATCTTGATTAGAAAGCTTCTCAGCAAGAGTGTTGTATCAATGCACAGGTCATGTAAGTTAACCTGGTAAATGTGGTCCAGTCTTTCTTCTATTTAACAATTAGACTACATGTATGAGCCCAAGTTTTCTATGAGCAAGTAGTCAACGAGGCGCAGCCGAGTTGACTATCGCTCATAGAAAACGAGGGCAAGTAGTCTAATTGTTTTACTAGAAACTTTAAAGGATTGCAGTCCAAAACCTACAATATTGTGCATTTTGAAGACAAAAATCAAGAAAGGTTACCGCTTAAAGAGCTACTCACGCGCGCGACTGTTTTCTATCGGCGAATAGAAAACAGTGGGAGAACCAATCAGATTCGTGGATTTCCAATAGAACACAGCTGAGTTTCTTCTATTAATATTTAAACTCACCTCTACAATATCGGGGAAAAGTTCGCAGAAGATTTTATCTTTTAAGTTAAATGGCCCACTTCTAAGTGCAAGCTGCCTTTTCTAGAAGTATCAGAAAACATTATCAGGATTAGGTTTGTTTGTCCTTTTCCAGTGGGCATAGGTGGTCAATATACTTCAAAAAGAATCTGTTTGCCAGTTCACAAGAAAGTGTGTGTATTTGAATGGTAATCAATGCAAAATATAACCAAGAAGTTAGAGGCCATAGGCCAAAGGATTAAAGCTGATTGCACAGTCTCAGGGTATGTTTTCATTTTTGTTTTAAATTCATCGATTTGTTATACTTTGATAATAGCAAACATAAAGTTTTTGAGTCTGTCATTTTTTACAAGTCCTTTCATTCAAGAATGCTGGATGAGATGAAAGGTTAGAACTTTTGGAATAATGTCATGGTTCTTCTACTCATTGGAGGCGCGGTAGCCTAATGGTTAGCATGCTCGACTCCGAGTCGAACGGCCCGGGTTCGAGGCCTGGCCGGGGCGCTGCGTTGTGTTCTTGGGCAAGACACTTTACTCTCACAGTGCCTCTCTCCACCCAGGTGTATAAATGGGTACCGGCGAATTTACTGCTGGGGGGTAACCCTGCAATGGACTAGCATCCCATCCAGGGGCGAGTAGCAATACTCCTAGTTGCTTAATGCTACGGAAACCGGGATAAGTTTCGGCTGTATGGGCCTCATGGCTTGGAGACAGACTTTACCTTACCTCTTCTACTCATTATTATTGCATTGGTTTTGCAAAGATATCTGGTACTTATATTAAATAATGAAGTAAAATGTGAGTATGTTCCAGATTTTTTTTATTTTGGCTAGTGAAGATTCATTTGTGTAAGGTTACCTTAAACATTGCAAGTGGAGATTGCATGGTTCCAACAAGAAATCACCTTAAATGTACATGATTTGTATAGTTTGCATGAAGATTGATTGCTGTCAGTACCTCATAGCATGGTAATAAGAAAACCAAAAAAAAAAACTGTAACTGAGGAAACCAGGGATGTACTGTAGCTAAGAAAGCACTAAGCGGGCTCATTAGCACATCCAGCTGGCCTTTCTGGTCTTGGCTGCTTAAAAGTTTACCCAGGTCTTTGTTTTCATGTGAAATTTCAGCCGGATTTTAGTTTTTGTCTAGCTGGTGAAAATAGCTGGCAGACGGCCCTTAGCGACATCCCTTACTAGCAGTGAATACTGTAGGAAATTGTTTCATTTTTGAAGCTGTGCCAAACCAGAGGATCTTAATTTATTATACATGTAATTGTAGTAATTAGTTACTGAACAGTGACAGTACCTGGAATTCTGATGTATCTATGCTGCCAAGGGTAGGAGACGTTTCCACCTGAGAAATCCACAACACACACAATACTTTCATCGTATACTGTTAATATAATCTTACAAACAATGAAATCATAAAAAATTAATGTACATGTTACAGGTCAAATTAAAATTCAGGTTAAATTTTTTTTGATCTAGGTGATTTTTTTCAAACTAGTTTAAAAATTTTTAACCTAGGTATTTTTTTAAAAGTAGTTTAATAACTCCCAACATGAACAAGTTGGGATCAGTGTAAGGGGTAGGTTTTATTACAGGTCACAAGTTTGCTTGCGGTTAGCTTTTACTCTGGTTTGCTTGCGGTTAGCCTTCATTTTGGTTTGCTTGCGGTTAGCCTTCATTTTGGTTTGCTTGCGGTTAGCTATTATTTGTTGGTTGGGGCAGCCTTATCCTGTGACCTGTAAAAAAAACGGCGCTGTAGTTTAAGAGTTAGTTTTTCCATTTGTGACAGGATAAATTCATGTAAGGGTTATCATAATGGTTACTGTTTGGATTAGTATTTTGTATTACACTCAAAATTCTCACAACTGCAATCCATTATTTTCAATGTAGTTTTATTCACTGTCTCATTCATAGTTGTAATATTACATCACTGTTCTGTAGCCATTTTGCATGCAGCGGAAAATGTTATGTCTTTTGAATAGTCAAATATTATGCTCGTTGCTGTGCACTTATTCAACCTGTTTGTTGAAATCAATGTTTTAACTTTTCCAAACTTAGTGACAATTATTTTGGCATAATCATTTTCGACTTCAGTGATTTTTCCCAACAAAACATTCGGATGAAGTGGGGAAGTTTTGTCGACTTTATCTATTTTAATAGAAACAAAGTCATCTTTGTGAAATGTTGGAGCTTTCTTTCTATTCTCTTTCATTCTGCTATTATAACTAGACTGTTTTTCATTTATATCTGTTTTCAGTTTTTTCCTTTGCATGTCTTCTTCCTCATGTTTCCTTTTCCTTTGAACAGGAGAATCTTCTGCTGCTTCAACATTGTGAACTTCTTTTCTTGCAAGAAGGCCAAATACCGCTTCATACGGTGTCTTTCCTGTGGCACTGTGTGTACAGGGTTTTCATTAAGAATTGTAATAGGAGGAGAATAGTGTAAAGTAACCGGAGGATGATTTTTAAAGGTTCCGCATCTTAATAAAAAAATCTCGATGATTTGGTAAGTGCAGAATGCAATTTATGGAAAAATTGAAAGTATGATGTTTTATATATGTTCGTGTTTATTTGCTTTATTTTACTTTCGGAAAAACTGTTCACAGGCTACTTGTATTCTTTCCCAGGTGTTCCTTACGCTAATCTTTGCAAACGTAACACGACACTTTTGTTCGTTTGTAACAAAATACTTTTGTCTTCCTTGAAAATGCGATAACATGAAACTTTTGTTTTTTGTTTGTTTTACGGCGGCATCGACGACTGCATGAAAGACGATTCTCAAAAACTGTAGAAACAAATCTAATCAAAAAACATATTTTTCGACAGGTTTTTTAAAACGCAATACAGCTAGGATATTTGTTTCCTGGTTATCAGGTGTTCACGCCAAAAATCCCGGTGCAAGTTTTTGCATACCTAATTACGAAAGCGCTGTGAAAGTCTCAAAATCTAATTTAATTAATTTGCGGTTTTTACTTGGCGCCAAGAAGTCTGCAGGAAGCCTACCGCAAACACGCAATACAAGCGATGTTCATGATAGTTCCAGAAAACAACGTAGACTAATCTGCGCATGCGTTTGGTGTAAATTACGTTGAGTAGTACCACAAGGAGAGCAAAGGGTTTTCTGAAACAAATATATACGTTTGAGATCTTCATATGGAAGTAACGTAGATGTGCTCCAGGTTTTACCTAGGGGTACGGTCAGGTGCTCCCCACCCCCACCCCCTCCACAAGGAATAATTAATTAATTGATATTAATTAATTAATTGGTGATTAAAAGTTTACACATTAGCGCGTTAGGGGTTTAGGGGTTTATCACACGACTGCCCACCAAACCATCACAAAAGTGCATTCTGCACTAAAAATAGGTACAGGACTTTGAAATTTAGCCGGAGAATTCTATGTAGTAGCCGGAGAATTCTCCGATCTCTGATGCCTAATGAACACCCTGGTGTAACTACATTTTTCTTGTACGCTGCCTCATTTAGTATTTTACACCCCTTTTTCTTTCTTTTTTTTTTCTCTTTGATGATATTGGTCATATTTTCTTTAATGGTACGATGGTTACGCTCTACAATTTTGACCTGTAACATACATACTAGCAAATGCAAAGTATGCAGACAATTTTGACCTGTAACATACATACTAGCAAATGCAAAGTACAAACTTTAAACATACCATGAAACTTAATAGGCCTGTAAGAATGGTCGAGACTGACCATGCTGGATTCCAGGTGTCGGGATGAAAATCACTTATTGATAAACACAACCTACAAAACAATGTTCATATATATGTAGGTGCTTAAGTACAAATTGTACACTGAACACACATTATTTCACAAAAGAGTATTGCTAAAAAGCTATGAAAATCTGAAATTAAATATTATAGGCATTCTTTTAACGTGATACTGTGTGACATTCTGGTTCAAAACTACACATACTGTATGGTTAGGGGATTATCCCTGGATAGACATCTTCTTACAAAATCTGTTCAAGTCATTATTGAGTGATTTAGATTTACAACTCAACTTGCTTACTGTTACTGTGTCTGTCATTGTAGTGATAAATCAACAATTATACTATATTATTGTAACAGCGACTCTCTCCAAAATGAGAGTTTATTTTTGGGATCAAAATAAATAAAACTGACTTGTTAAGTTCAATCATGAGATTTTAGTTTCAGTCCAATGCAGTTAACAGTAGCACTTGTAAAATGTTAATGTATATAAATTATACATGTACATGTACATGAAACCCGGGTAAGTACAGGGCTTTCAATAAGACATTGCACCCACTGGGATCTGGTGGGTATAGACTATGAGCAGCCCCTATTCTGCGAAAAAATAGGGACTGCTTGTAGTCTATTGTGGATATTCTGTCATGAATTGCCAGCTAAGATTCATGTAGAACCCTGTAAAGGGGTGGTACATGTACAGGGATCCATATTCGTTTTTTCTCCAAGTCGTCAGCCGGGCAAGTATATGCAAGATGACATACTTGCCCTGGCAAAATTTTACTTGCCCGTTCAAAAGTGAAGAATGGCGACCGTACAACAAGTAAATGAAAAGTTGACTTTTTTGTTATTATCACATGTATGTAACACTGTGTATACATGAAATCTACAAGACAACAAATAAAGTTTGATTCACAAGTACCGTAAAGTTCCGTGTATAAGCCGCACCCGTAGATAAGCCGCACCCCCGATTTGGAAGCTCAAATTTTGGAAAAAAAAAATATACAGACCATAAAGTTTGAAGTTCAAGTGAAGTTCTATTGGTAAACAATCAAGAGCAAACAAGCACGGTTTCGAAACACTGACACGGTAGTTGTTGCAATGTTTAATATAAATTAAGTCTTACAAAAGCTAAATTTCACTGGTCATACCTCCTTTTTAGTTTTAGTTCACAATATCTTAAACTTGGATGCTCTCTTGATATCATTTTTTCGATATTTGCACTTCTAAACACTCCTGAAACACTTGTAATTCGTTCAAATCGTTCGCGAATGATGAATGCTTAGTAGCCAAGCTCTGAATTGCAGAGAGGAGTATGGGCATTAAAAACAAACATGGCGGCATTTTCTTCGGAAAAAAACATGTTTTTATTTCAAGATTCTTGGAAACTGCTACCCGCAACAGGATAAAAACTTCATGCAGAATAAGAGTTTGTTAATCCAGCAGATGTATTTGCTGTGAAGGTCAATAAAAAAACCGAAGCGGTCGGCCATTTGCCTTGTGAGTATTTGCGTTTATCTTGGTGCCTTCTCGCACGAGGCGGAAAGACATGATTCGAAGTGACTGGCACGCTTCACTGCAAACAGCTTTGCAGAGGAACTAAAAGGTAGTTAACAACAACAAAGTTTTCAGGTTGTTATATGTTTATTCAATGACGTCTTGAGAAGTTTTTTATGAATATTTATTAGGCCTTTGAGAACTCCAACCAGAGATGTTTCCGTAGATAAGCCGCACCCCCGATTTTTGACTTGAATTTAGAGGAAAAAAGTGCGGCTTATACACGGAACTTTACGGTATTTGTTAATGAGACTCTTTACTTGTCTACCTTGGCTGCCGGCTTACAAATTTCACAAAACATCACGCCCCCAAGCGGCTTGTGATGTTGACGGAAGCGTATGATGGGGGCACAAATGAAAGCCAGGGCCTCTTCGACTGCCACAATGGAAGAAAAGAACGCTTTTGCTCTTCTTATTCATATTTGGTTTGTTTTTCTGAAGTGTTAACATTGCTTTTTCTTCTTTGCTGGCGGTGCCACACCAAGATATCGGCAAATTTTGATCAAAACATCAGCTGATGCGATCGCCTCGTGTTTTCGCGGATGCAGCTGCAGTACAAAATATCAGCGGTTGACAGCTTGAAAATTGAGCCTGCAATGATTTCATTGGTGGCAAATACCGCATCAGCCAAGATGGCGGCCAAAATTATGATTTTATCGCAACAGAAAGTTGCAAATTATTTTCTGTTTTCGAAAAGTTATGAATGGATGACAAGTGGTCAGAACGCAAGTAACTCATAAGAAAACTTAATAATTGTTTTTTTTTTTTCATTAAGTCAAACTTAAGCCGTCCAGCGGACGAGTTTATGTAATCGTTTGGTCGTCCATATGATTTTTTAGTCGTCTCGGACGACCGGACGACTGGGAATATGGATCCCTGCATGTACATTGCATTTTCTGCTTCTAACTTATTGCTCCTAGGCAGATGCTACACAAGAGCAGCCAGCTTATTCAAATCTTATTGAAAACCCTGGTGTGGGTCACTTTGCCTACAATAATAATTAGTAGACTATTGTGTTACATATAATTATACATGTTCCTACTGGCCTTATGCTTCATCAAAGATAAAGAGGAAAACCAAGTACCTTTGTGTGTTTTAATAGCTGGTGTCCCATACTGCTTACCTTGTATTAACTTTAAACCTTCCATTAGGTGTGATCATAAATATTCTTGGCGGTTTAAAAGGAAAGTCTTTGGGAAATACTAGTTTGCCGTGATAGTATCCACCTAAATAAAAAAAGCAAACAATGTCAGTGAAAGTTATCACATTATCTTTCTTGTCCCCAACTGGATTTTTAATTTACATACAAGTGATGCACCTTTCCAGTTACAACTCCTAGTAAAGACAGGTCCACACTAGTGACAAGATGACAATATGATGCCAATATAAGGGGAAAAAACTTTCATGTCAATGTTCTATATTACCAGTTGACCTTTAGTAGAAGGAACATGAGACAAAAAACCTGGCGTATCCAATCCAACAAAATCGAACCAAAAATCAATCAAACCCAATTGTGCAGTTCCAGAAAAATCATACCCACCCCATGGAAGGTCACTGGAAATTCCGAGGGGTGGGGGGTCTCAAAAGCCAAAATTTTTAAAGGAAAGTATGGAGCTTAAGTGGAATTTCCAGAGGGTGGGGGGATGCAAATCAAAAAACCTTCCGTGGGAGGGGTATGGATATTTTCTGCAACAACACATAGAAACACCAATCACTTGATTGGGTTCGGTAATCAAACAAAATTGAACATCTATTTTCCTGTGAGTTTGATTTTCGAACTAATCAGGAGGACTGTGCACCATGAAAAATTCGTGCACTGTACGAAAGTTCGGTAATCAAACATTCCATTGAGTACAATTGTCCACTGTTTAGCAATCAAAACATTTGATTTTGTTTGATTGTCGGCTGTTGGGTAATCAAAATAATGTTTGATTTTGTTCGATTGACCAAATTTTATTGCGAGTTCGACAATTAGTGTTTGATTGGGTTCGATTACGTAACATTCGATTGGATGCGCCGGGAAAAACTGATCTTTTCTTTAATATGTCACATGTCTATATCATTTTGTCACTAGTTTAACAGCTGAAATTGGGCAGTGCACTTGAATGGGTTTAAGGAGCTAACTGAGTGACAGCCAACAAGTCTGACATAAAGTTAATTTTTGTTATCGGCTATGATAAAAGAGCAAAGGTGCCTTTGTAATGCAATTTGTCAGTAACTAAACCTGTAATTTTTAATTTACAATTAGACAGCAAGGGAAGGTCAAGGTTTCTATCCGCTGATAGTTGGCGAGGGACAAAGCCCCCGAGTCAACAGCCAAAAACTGAGCGCGCGCAGCAAGAGCCATCTAAGGATTGATAGAAGGCACCTGTGTAGCCAATCAGATCTCGCGTTTTGCCAATAGACGGCAGCTGGGTTATGCTAATGAACCTTATTGACAATTGTACGCTACTCGATCAGTCCTATTGCTACATACAGTACATGTATAACCAATGAAAACTACAGATAATTATACGTATTCTATTATGATCATCTGAACTACAAACATGTACATCATTCATGTGTTGTTATAAACTAAAGATCTTGGAGATATTCAATATTCCGAAAAACGTTAGACGTCCGTACGTCTATAATTTACATGAAAGCTTACATGTACATATACTTGAGTCTTATTAAGCTTGGCAAGATCTATTTATATCTTTCTAAATTGCAATTTAAACGTTTTCAATTTTAAGAGTCTATACCTGTGTAAGGCGTATTCTCTGGACCTCGAACGACATAATGCCTGTCACAGGACAACAATTGAAGAAAATAACATTAAATAATATGACAAAAAAGAAAAATAACGAAGTGAATGAGCTGCCAAATGATGAAATAGCCCAAGCTTGCAAAACAAATCATACAAACCATTCTAGTATATTTGAAGGCAACGGAAGCGCTGTTATGTACGGAACAGGGTCTTTTACAATACGCAGATAATCTTGTCGTAATCTCGAGGCTGCTGTTGTATGAACACGCTTATGGGATGCCATACAATCGCAAGGAAACGCCAAAAGAAAGCGACGAAATTTTGTTGACGAAGTGAAAGCCTTCTTTCTTACGTATCTGCACTGATGTGAGTGACAGCTGATCGATCGCGGGACCACGTCGAAAGGCACTGGGGCGAGCGTGCTCTGTTGGCCAGGAATGCATATTTCATGATATTTCGTCCATTTTTAAGCCAGTTTACAAAAGTTCATATTTTATTCAGTCGATTTAAGGTTAAGAATCCTTATTTGCAGTCCTCAAAATTGTTTGAATATTAAAATACCGCAACATTAATTGCCTCCGTCGAAATTTGCCCAGTCATTCAAATTACAGCGAGGAGTCTGGTACCAAGAAGAAATCAGCCATGGTGGATTGCGATTTGCGATAAGGTAAAATTCATGAAGTTGCTTTTTCCGTTTTCAAGGTTGAACATAGTTTATGAACAGTTTAACTGAAAAGCTTTATTGCTATTTTCTCTAGTTATAAGCGCAACATGCAGTAGTGTTAATTTGGTTTTCGATTGTAGAACCTCAAATAGCGTTTTATCAGTTTTGAGGAAGCTGATCTGCAAGAAATTATGATCTACAGATATTGAATAACATCTTGTTTGCTCCAGGAAACTAACTTTTCTGCTTTGATACGGACAAATGAAAGATTTTTACTTGAAATTACTCATATTTCGTTTTCTTTTGTCTTAGAAATAGAAGAATATCCAGTTTGGCTTAGAACTTCCTGTGCTGTTAATATTCCAAGGCTGAAGAACAATATTTAGCTTACAAGCGGAACTTTACAACCTCTGATTAGAGTTCATCGGGCTTTGTTGAATATCCGGGTCAAGTATCTTCGGCTGTCTCGTAAAAGAGGCAAGCATCTTTGATCTGAGCCATAAACCAAGGCTTAATAAAGGTATATATTGCTAACTAATTAAAAAATAATAATTTAATTTTATTACTTTTCTTTAATTTAATTGATGATACTAGTTTACACAAGTTAATTAGTGGCACTTTGTACCAATACCCGATTCCCTCTACGCCGCCTGCAGGGATCACGGTAGTTGTATTCATCTCCGCGACTCAGCAACGATGCACGTTGCTGGTCTCGCATGGTTTGTGATACATACCGTGATTCCCTCAGGCGCCTGGGGAATCGCTATTGCTCCCTCTACATAAAGGTGGACAAAAACTGCACACTTAGTTTTCTTGGCAAACAATACTCATTTGCAGTCAGAGGAAAATGGTTAACCATGTTCAGTCTGTGTTGCAGTTGGGGGTATTACGTTACTACGCATATACAGTCCACTCTCACCTTGCGGACATCTCGCTATTACGGACACCCCGTTATTATGGACAGGAGCTGAAGTCCCAGCGAATAAGAATTACTGGAAATAACTCCCGCTACTATGGACTTTCTCTATTGCGGACACCAAATTGTGGTCCCAAAGGTGTCCGTTATAGTGAGAGTTGACTGTACTTGTATGCGATGCAAGTCTAATGAGGAGAATTGCTGTATGTTCGCCTGAAAGCCTGTTTGCCCGAAATCATTTCGCCTGGACTAAAAGCCATTTTGACAAGTCAAGTGGGAATAAAAGTTGGTTCCTCCATATAATTTTTCTAACACGATTCAAAATGTTCTGGTTCAGTTGTGTTTTTATTAACATAGCCTGAAATGATTCACAAATTTATATTTAATTTTTAATGGAAAAATAAAGTTTTCTTAAATATGTGAGCAGTGAACCCAAAAAGAAAAAAAGAAAAACCAAATTCTTTCTATAGACAACGCTGGACATTAGAAATGAGTGATAAATTGTATTCAGCGATCAACTTGCAAAGGAGATATTTAATATTGTTTGTTTTTCAAATTATGCCACCAGTTGCTTCCTGAATCCAGTTATGAATTATCTGGACCAACATAACTTAGTCTGAGCAAACTGAATTTTTTCTTGGGCAAAGCGACTTTTAGTCTGGGAGAAACTGTTCCAAGCAAAAAGGCTATCAGGCGAAACAACTGGTTACTAATGAGGAGACGTACCTCCCTACTCTAACTTGTATTTACTAGCCTGTAGAATGGTAAGGTTATCATTTTTTTAAAAAGATCCCTTCTTAAAAATAGTGTTTGACTATAAACATTAATTTATGATTTCATTACTCTTTGCAGTACACCTTTCAAGGGTACCATGGCAGAAAAAGAAGTGAAAACATTCAGTCACAGCCATAACCTAGAGCAGTATGTTTTACTGGCCAAGTCTGCACGAGGAGCTGGATTAGTAGCACTTATAAACCAGACATTAGAGGCACCAGGAGTGTATGTGTTTGGGGAACTTATGGAGATGCCATCTGTTAAGGCAGTAAGTAACTTACGTGTTTGTTTTTTTAAAGTTTGTGTTCGAGCCTAGTGGCACATCAGACTGCTGCTCACTGCTGCGACTAGGAGTAGTTTTACTTCTCCCTGGATAGGATGCCAGTCCATCGCAGAGTTAGCCCCAGCATTTAATTTGCTCACCTATGTGTTGAGAGAGGCAGTATGAGAGCAACGTGTGTTGCCTAAGAACACAATATAATGACCCAGACCAGGCCTCTATGCCTTAGCCCTTGTCAAAATAATATAATTGCTCATGAATATTTTTCTTGTTGAGTACTGCAAAATTCCCTCGGGGGGGGGGGGGGGGGGCACTCTGTATATTTTTGGGTGGGGGTGTGCCGCTGGGTATTTGAAGCCCTTGCCCTATACCAGACCATGTTCAGCTGATTTTTGCAACCCTATCAGGGTTCAAAATAGCAGCCGGCTGTCGGCTGTAGCCGACACTTTCATGACACTTGCTGGCTACTTTTCACCAAAGAAATAAAAAATATCATGCCTTGATCGACCAACTGAAATCAAAGTTGCTGTAATGTTGAAGTAAACATTTCATATCAGACAATAAAGCAACTACAGGGCTAGAAAGTATGACTCACTGATCGCTAAAGCGACCAAAATTTTATATTTGGCGACTAAAACTTCTGGTTTTACGGTTTAGTCGCCAATGTGGCGACTTTATTTCTGTGTTCAGATGAATAACGGGCCGCCCCACCTTCTCAGGTATTACTAGGGTTGGTTGTGTCCCTCCAGAAAATTATATTGAAGATCTTATTTGCTTCTCAAACATTCAAAATAAGAAAAGAAGTCACATTGCTCCAATCCATTCTTTTGCTTTGCCGTAAAATATTGTATCACTTCGGAAAACTTACAAATGGCCGACTGTGTTTGAAATCGCCCCAGAATGCATCTGGGTACATCATGTATGCAGATGGATTGTGTCCCTTGAAAATGCATAGCTCTCTAACAGCCGGGAAAAAATGAGCCTTGACAAAAAGAGCTGACAAATTCAGGCTAAAAACGAAATTTTATTTTGAACCCTGCCTATACTAGACTAGACACCGTAAGTCCCTACCCTATCCCAGACTTGCATTTTTTAGAACTGTATCACTATCAGTGTTTTAATGGAAAACCATCTGTCAACAACGATGCTGCGATGATTTTATTTGCGTTTAGGAAAGTCTCTTTCTCTCCTGAGTTTCTATTCCTATTCTGGACTAAATTCGTCATAACACAGAGCAGTTTTCCGGCAAATGCTACCCTTTTCTAGACCAAAACTTTCTGATTTCTATACCCTATCCCAGACTAAACTGCTTGAAAACCATACCCTTCACAGTGGCACATACCTATATAGCTCATTTATGGGAGTGCCCCCCCCCCCCCCCCGGGGTCCCAACAGACAGTGCAACACTTGTGATCTTTTCCAAACTCACAGTATCCTAATTTTTACAAATATCTTCTGTTTGCAGTTAGAAAAATCAGAAAATGCATCACATTGGAATCTTTTGAACATATTTGCATTTGGAACATATGGTGACTATAAAGGTTAGTACACTGTAGCAGGAGGGAAAAAACCTGCCTTGTTGATACCACTGATAAAGGTGAAGCAGCAAAGGTTATACCTTCATAAGTCCCCCATTCAAATGGATAATACTAATATTGTGCATTGTAAATGTGCCATTTGACTGCTTCAAATGTGTCAATGGTTCCCTGTACTTTTTGATAATTACATCATTTTGTATAGAGTGTCTGCACTTAACCAATTGACCATTTTACAGTTGTCTGCTCAGTGACCTAGCCTTTGAATGGAAGTGAGGCTGGAGGTGACCTTGTTTTGATACAGACCTCACTGCTTTTGTTGTGTTAATCATGTTGTTTTGATGCAAACTAGTTTGCATTTACATAATAAAGCAGAGAGGTTTGTATCAATGCAAGGTCACCTCCAGCCTCACTACCATTCAAAGGCCAGGTCACTTGGTAGGCAACTGTAAAATGGACTATTGTGAAAAAACATAATCAATTCTTTGACCTCCAGTGCATATCTGGTGGGAATTACATGTATAGTCAATCAGAGGTACAGTAGTGCATCTAGATCATCAAGGGTACGACTGACTACCTTATTGTTACTTATTTTCGCGGGACTTAATTTTCGCGATTTTCGCGATTTTCAAAAAATCGCGAAATTAAAGACCCGCGAAAATTAATTCCAACCGATTTCTATTGTATTTTTTATGCTAATTACGTATTTTTGGCCAAATCGCGAAAATTAAGACTCGCGAAATATTCCTGTTCCATTTTCGCGAAATCAAGTGCCCGCGAAAATAAGTAACAATAAGGTAGCTATAAAGTACATTCCTACATGTACGTGACATAATTTAAATTGCTTATCTTCTGCAGCCAATGCCAGTTCATTACCAGCTCTTACTCCAGCACAACTAAAGAAACTACGGCATCTAACAATAGTCTCATTAGCAGCCAAATCAAAGGTACTGTAGCATTTTATTTGTAATTATTTTAACCAAAAATACTATGTGATCATTTCTATGGCTCATTTTACATGTAAGGAAAGCCTTTACCAAGCTTGGAATCTAGTGGTTATTGGGGTATAACTGATGGTATCATTCTATGTTTGTTTCAACAGTTCATACCCTACAGCTTGTTATTACAAGAACTGGATATCAAGAATCTCAGAGAACTAGAGGTACACATAATACAATGTACTATGTATGGTAGCAATTAATTTTTTACGTTTAATGGGATTTGCAATCTGGCCAATCCCGTCTTTATGAGATGTTGAAGAACCCCAAAACCCAGGTAGCATTTAATGGGATTTGCAATCTGGCAAATTTGATTTTGCAGAGCCAAAAATCAGTTTTTAGAGTCTGAGTCACATTTTAATAATAATTCTGCTGAAGATCAGTGGCCCAGCTAAATGCCTAGAGTATTAACTCTCAACTAAACAAGGTAAATATGGAAAAAAAATGACTAATAAACAAAAGAAGACGTAATAATACAATCCACTAAGCTATCAAGGTCAAAATAAATAAATTGACATTATTTTTTGAAGGTTTCACTTAATAGCTAGTCTTGGGACTAACAAACCTGTGTTCCTCGGATTCCAGATCAAATTGGATTTTAGGTGTTGGTTTTTGTGGAGCATGAGAAAAAAAATTGGATAACCTGGAGAAAAACACTTAGAGCAAGGACAAGAACCACCAACAAACTCAACCCACAAAAGTCATATGACGAGGGGTCCGGTAATCAAACCCAGGCCACATTGGTGGGAGGCAAGTGCTCTCACCACAACGCCATCCCTGCCCCCAAAATTAGTGTGGAGCCATTATTATTCCAATTGCTATTGCCATAATTGTTTTCAGGATTTAATCATTGATGCTATTTACGCTGATATTATCCATGGAAAACTAGATCAAAAAAATAAACAGGTATGTCTTCAAATGTGCTTACTGTATTTCTTGGAATGTCAAGAGTAAAAACAGAGAGAATTATTCAGGGCTGTCATTAAGTTTTTAAGCAGCAGCACCATTGAAGTTATCACCTGTAGCATTTAGTGCAAGTGTAATGTAATACCAATCAACATTTTCACCCGCAAAATTGAGTGAACTCAGCCACAACGGCTGTTACGGGTTGCAGCCCTTGATGACAGCCCTGTTATTTATTGACTTTATTGGAAGAATTGCTGACTTCTCTGACTTGACTTGACATGACATGACATGACATGACTTGACTTGACTTTGTGCCTTTACCCCAAAAAGGGAAATGGGCCAGAAATTCATCTTCGTCATGCCACTAGGTCACGTGCAACCACTGCCACTTCATTCCTTATATCTCTGAACTTTCACAATATTACCGTAAAGATCCATGTATAAGCCGCACCTTTTCCCTCTAAATCCAAGTAAAAAATCGGGGGTGCGGCTTACCTACGGAAACATCTCTGATTGGAGTTCTAAAAGGCCTAATTAATATTCATTAAAAAACTTCTCAAGACGTCACTGAATAAACATATAACAACCTGAAAACTTTGTTGTTGTTCACTGTATTTTTGGTCCTCTGCAAAGCTGTTTGCAGTGAAGCCTGCCGGTAACTTCGAAGCATGTCTTTCCAACGCGTGCGAGAAACACAAAGATAAACGCAAGTAATCACAAGGCAAATGGCTTACCGCTTCACTTTTTGATTGACCTTCACAGCAAATGCATCTGCTGCATGAAGTTTTTATCCTGTAGCGGGTAGCAGTTTCCAAGAATCTTGAAAAGGTGGTTTCGAAGAAAGTGCCGCCATGTTTGATTTTAATGCCCAGATTCCTCTCTAACATTTCAAAGCTTGTCTACTAAGCATTCATCATTTGCGTGTGATTCGTACGAATACAAGTGTTTCAGGAGTGTTCAGAAGTGATAATCTCGAAAAAATGATATCAAGAGAGCATCCAAGTTTAAGATATTGTGAACTCAAACTAAAAAGGAGGTACGACAAGTGAAATTGCGCTTTTGTAAGACTTTTAAAATTTATAGTAAACATTGCAACAACCGCCGTGTCAGTGTTTTAAAACCGTGCCTGTTTGCCCTTGTTTGTTTACCAATAGAACTTCACTTGAACTTCAAACTTTATTGTCTGTATATTTTTTTTTTTTTCAAAAATTTGAGCTTCCAAATTGTGGGGGGCGGCTTATCTACGGGTGCGGCTTATACACGGAACTTTATGGTATGGCATTCTCGGTTGACTGATATCCTCTGAACAATTAAAGGACAATTTTTTTTGAGAATAAAGTTCATTTTTTTAACGAAAGTTTTCCTTCATTTGAATTTAATTTATAGCTAGAGGTAGATTTTGCTATTGGTAGGGACATTACTCCAGAGACAGTAAACAGAGTCACAGAGGTATTACAAGATTGGTAAGTACTTATCAGCTAACACTTTATCACAGACAGTTTGGGATAAGCTGATCTCTTTGATCCTAGAGATGGCAACCCAAGCTCTGCATACATTTCTTATAGTATTAGTTTTAAGAGAATGCATGAAATATATCAAACACAAGTGAGAGAGCGTTTCATCATGCAGCGGGGTATATTTTATGAACTTTGAGGTGTTTGGAAATTAATTTTGATGAAACGCTATCTCAAATTTTTGATATTTCTTAATCCTCTCAATAAAAACTAAAGCTAAGGGGTAAACAGAGAAAAAAAATCGTAAATGCTAATTAAGATCAGATTTCCAAACCACTGTCAGACACGATTATAATTTCCTTTGTTTTAACTTGATTAATTATCAAGTCATAGTTAGTCGCCCTCTACTAACTATGATCACTTGAGTTGAGAATTAGGTGTTAATGTATGTTCACTAATTATGTGGTCTTGTTTGTCAGAATTTGGTCTTATTGTAAGGTACTAGCCAGTGTTGAACTGCAATATTGTGTTATTATTAATAGTAGTAGTCTATGTGCAAGAACCTTTGACTTCGCCTTACGTATAGTCCTGCCCACCCCCTCTCCTGCTGAAAAACAATTTTTTTCATGTTGGGGTTTCAAAATGAATTTAAGGTCAAGATAATTTCAAACTAGTTTGATTTGTATTTTTCTTTGTTTGAAAATTATGGTAATAAAGGAAAATGAAATCAAACTTGTTTGAAAGCATTTACAATATAACTTGCTATTTTATATGACTGATGGCAGTGGATATTCGAATAAGCAGTTAGGAGCTTAGAACCTTAGTAGCTTTACAGCTCTAGTAAGATGTTGATGGAACTGGGCAAGATGTAGATTTGGAGGCTTTACAAGAGTTCCTTTGACTTTCTTTATTGCAGGTGTGATGGCTGTGAATCGGTTCTTCGTAGCATAGAGAAACAAATACAACGAGCAAATTCACACAAAGAAAAGAAGCAAAAACAGAAAAGTCAAGTGGAAGCAGAGGTAAATATGTGATGCAACTTTGACCAAAATGTAGGATTTATGGCGAGTGTGTGTTTGTTTGAGTCAGTAGACAGTGTCGTGATATTTTTTTTTTTTTCCTTTTTTTATAGTGTTCCTTTTCCCCAACCCCACCCCATACGAACAATTGTCGGAAGGAAGGGGGGCGAGGCCGAGCGGAGGGAGCTGTTCTTCACAATATGGAACATCCGTCCAAATACATTGCCCCTCTGTACCAAAACACTTGTTATCTCATTTAAATCTTTCAGTTTAAGTGTTCCTATTCTTGGGAAGGTTTGTAGCTTTGCCTTCGCCTTTTCTGATCATTTGAAAAAAGGTTTATGTAGTCCTTTTCAATTTTGCTTACCTTTTAAAACATTTCAAGTCGTTCGTTTGAAAATAAAACTAACCGTTTCATGTCATCCGTTTGAAAACTTTTGCTAGCCGTTGAAATGCTACTGCACAAGTCATCCGTTCGAAAATTTTAGCCAACCGTTTAAGGGACCGGTCATTATTTATGAGAGGGGGGGGAGGGAAAAATATGTTGGAAGGATCAAAATTTCTGTAAGGCCCCCCTCCAGGCCGTGTAAGTAGCAAGTGACCCCCCTTCTTTATTCAATATTTACGTGATGACCCCCCCCCCCCCCCCCCTCACCTCATATCTCCCTTTATATGCCTTAAGTAATTATTAAATGCATGTTACATACAATCCGGCTTAATTGCACACTTGTTCTGATGCACAAAGGCTGGATCAACACTTAGTCAGCCAAGGCTTCTTTGCTATGGATACTCTTCCAGCAATAGGGCAAATTTTGGATGAGTTATGTGTATAGTAAACATACCTAATTATTAACTCCTTAACTTTGGAAAAGTGATAGTTTTTACAAATTATGCTCTCGTGGTGAACACATATGTAATAACCATGCAAAATATAATTCTTTTCCAATGATTTTCCTAAAGTTGTAAAAGAACTTCTTTCTTGTTGTTATATCATGTTTTATTACTTCTTGGGCTATTGCAGTGATAATCATTTTGTAAAAAGAAATAATTTCAGTCAAACCAGATGTTAAAGCAGACAGGTCTGGATTCTTTATTTAACTAAAATTTGAGATAACAATGGAGTTTAGAGTCAAACAGTATTTCTGTAAAATACAAATCACTAAAGTTGTACATAATAGTGGAGTTTAAACAAAAGAAAACAATAGAAATAACATAAAATTGTACAATTTAGCGTCACTGTTTCACTTATAGTGTTTGCACTCTTCTATTTAACTGTTTTACCCACCTCAAACTGCTGATCCCCCCTAAACTTCTTTATAAAAAATTTTAGCCCCCCCCCTCTTGCCACTCTGAAATAGCCTTGACCCCCCCTTCTTTTTTTCCCTCCCCCCCCCTCTACATAAATAATGACCGGTCCCTAAACGCAAGCAATCCGTTTGCCGAAATTCGTTACCCGTTTACACGTTGTTAGAAGCATTTTAACGCTTTCAAAAGCGTTTACTATCCATCAAACGCTTACCGTTTAACAGATAAGCGTTAGTTTACATTTTCCCGTGTAAAGTTGCAAAAATATCATTTTATTCAAAGTTCTAACGCATGTGCCAAGAGTGAAGTATAACGCAGTTGTGCATTTTTTATCCCAAGGTTGAAAACCTGAAAAAGGCAATAAAGGCATCGTCACAGTCAGACCTAGATAATGGAGCAGTATCAGGAATGGCGGCAGCTTACCACAGTCAACAGTATCAACAGAAAGCACCTGCTGCCTCGAAATCTAAAGGGTAAGATAATCCAGTTCTCTTATGTTACAACATGCACGTTCTCCTCAAAGGTTTTCATACATTTCTTGTAGTATTTTGCTGGGAGAATTTAGAAGTTGATGATGCATCAAGACCATCAACCCTGATTATCGGTCCTAGGGACACCGTCACCTAGCCTCTGTTATTGTTGTTGTTGTTGTTGTACCATAAACATATCAGTCAAAAGCACGTCAATGACTTATTTAAACTATTTTCTAATTCTGGAGATTATAAGTGGGCGTAAAAAACACAACATGAAATCTGATGAAAGTTTCCTCTTCTGCAAAGATCCATAATTTCTGTAATACACTATAGCTGATGGTGGCCATTTAATTCTAATGACCTGCATCCATGTGTTGCTTCTTCGATTCGTTTAATCTCAACAATTATTCATGACAATGATTTCCAATTGACAACTGATAAGATGCTGATGGTAGAAACTGCTTTATTTCTTGTCCAATTTTGTGGCCGCCATAATTATTGATTCCCCAAATAATGACAATGGGCCGGCTTTCCGCCAATAAGTCCCAATAAGTCAGGTGCATACCAACCTACAGAAATTTCTGAAAATTACTTTGGCAGCAGCTCGGTTATGAAAACCCTTCTGAGCTATAATTTGGACAAAGCGTTTCTACCTCTATCCATTTTTAATAATTATTGAACTAAAAATGCTAACTCTAAGCATTTTTTCTTTGCAGTTTGCGTGGAAGTGGAAAAGTGTTTGGTACTCAAGTTCGCAGATGACTGAAATTGAAACGAAGCAGCCGTTATAGATAGACTTGTTCACATTTTTTGTATTTCCTCATAATTCAAGCCTGCATGATTAATTGGCCTTTAATGGAACCCTGGAGAACACTGTCAGCTTTACCTCAATCGTAAAGAAAGGAACTACGGGGACCGTACTTAGCCGAACAATTCCGAAGCACGACGAAGATTTCCGAACTAAAGCTTGATGGTGACGTGGTAGATAGTTCGTTGAATGAGGCCTTTAGTCTGTTATTTCGCTCTTTCTCAAGTGAGGTCTTAAATACTAAACAGCAAAAGACTGACTCATTCCAAAAAAAAATCGTTTAGTTAAAAGACAAAGTAACGTGTTCTTGTTGTGGCATGGAAGACTAGTAAATGAAAAACGTTGTGCTGTTTCATTAAATGGATTAGCTGATTTTATTCGATTTTGGAAACCCCCCGCCCGTCCTTTTTATAATTACATTTATGGGGCAAACTTAAAATGATAACGAGAACTTCATTTACTGATCAAATCTCTTTTTTATAAAACAATTAATGCCACTTTCTTACAAACAAGCCTAAACGTGTTTCCTGTCGGGAAAGTGTACTTTGGTAGCTCAATGCAAGTTGTTATAATCTCGCCGATCTCAAAACGTTCCTTTCTTTTTTTGCCTCTTTCACTTGCATAAAACTGCATATACAAACGGTTTAAAATCAGTTTACACACAACAGAATCACCTACAAATAGTATAACCTTTAGCTAGGCCCTGCAAGAAAGCATACTCGTCTTCAGATACATTAGCAATATTTTGTTCATGAGCAACGAATGATTGAGGAAATGATGAACGTATTTCAGCTTGCGTGGAGCTTATGTATTACCGTAATGAATAAGAAAAAAACCTCAGTTTCTTGAATAAAAGAAAAGGTAGGCACGTTTTCAGATAGCTGTTTGAAGTCTTGTAAATAAAAGTTGAGTACACACTTTCTATTAGCATCGCCTTTGATCGCTAATCAACGGTTTTCTTGTGGCAAAGTTGTGCCACAGCCGATACAGCCAGTGACGTTAGGTTGTCACCAGACTAGTCCTCGGGCGTTCTCAGTTCAGGGGAGTCTGGACGCTACCCTATTAGGACTACCTTATTATAGGAAATTAACGCGAATTTCAAAAATTCGCGTTAATTTAAGTCGCGATACAGTTTGTTAACGTTAATTTCCGCGCCGTTAATTAAGTGGAGCGTTAATTTCCATAACCTAAATTTCCATTATTTTGGCCCAAATTTCTCGATACAGTCCAGCCGTTCTTGACTTCTAGGAAAAGACATTATTTCATCAGGGTGGAAGTCTGCCGGTATCACTGAAACTACGAAGAACGATCGAGGTGGTCAGACGCCTAGTGGTAAAATAAACTTGTTCCTGTTGTCTCAACAAGTGTTTTTCTCTGTGTTCTTCGCGTTAATTTCCTTCATTTTAAAATGTTCCCCCCTCTTTCGCGTTAATTTCCTTTATTGGGAAGTAATTTTTCATTCAATTTAAGTCGCGTTAATTTCAATACCTTTTCACAGCGTTAATTTCCTATAATAAGGTAGATGCTGAACATGTAGGCTGGGTAAAAAACATCCTCGGAGACCCAGGGGCAGTTAGTGGGGCGAGGGAAACGCGAAAATGCCGGTAAAAAATAGCGCGAAACTGCGAGGATGGGTAAAAACTACAAAGTATCCTACTGTCTAGTTGACAACGTGTCAGTCACAAATCCGAGCTATAGATAGGGTGTGCAGAACTTGCGCACATTTATTTTCCTCGCGCAAAAAAGTTCAAGAATCGGGTCGAATGACTCACAGCAGGTGAAGAACCCTGTACCGCTACCTCGCTGCCTAAGCTTTGCTAAATTAAACAGATTGTCACTTTAGAGAGAAAACGAAAAACTTTAAAAAAGACCTCAGTAACACTAGCTAGCCCCAGCTCCGCACGGAACAATTTACTAAGTGTTTAAAATACACTATTAAACTTTAGCTTTTAAGGTTGCTTAAAGAAATCCATAAAAACAGGCCGTAATTATAAGCAATTACCAAACAAGTTACAAAATACGCTCAACTAAATTCCGCTTTCTACTTTGCGTCATTTACAAATATTCGAAAATGGCCCTTATAAAGGTTGCATTACCGATTCTTTTTAAGGAACGCTGCAATATACAATAAGCATGGATTACCTCGCACGAAGAACATTCAGACTTTTTTTGCGTTTATGCTGAAAAATCAAGGCAAAACAAAATGCATTTCATCGACCTGGCATCATCTATCTATCTACTTGTCTATCGATGTTTAAATTCGTCCTTCTTTCCCCCCGTCTTGACTGTTTGTTCGTCTTATTGGCTTACTCCACGTAATACTCAAAGTTCTGTATCATCCAACACATAAACCTTAAATCTCAGACCGTCCAGTGTATATTCTTTAGCCGTGTGCAGTTTCTGTCGAAGTAATATTTCCATCAATATGTCCACAAGGCTAAGCTGATCGCTGCTCTCCGCTGTCGAAACCGGGTCCTGTGAGATCGCGCTCTCAACACAGTACTTTTCCACTTCTTTAGCGCTATCGTCCGAAGTGGTCGCTCTGTCACCAGAATACTCTTGTAAGCTTCGCAATATTTCTTCTAATTCGTGGAATGAATCTTGACTGTGTATCATTGTTATTGATTACAATATGCAAGTTTCTATGACGTCCAACAAGTAAAGACCGCCAACGCCGAGAAATGTTCAGTTCTTTGAGCTCTGAGCTGTTTCGATTGTGCCGCCTTGTTTCTAGGCCATCATTTCCTTAAAATGCTTAGAAAAAGTTGTCGAATAGTGCAGAAATGTTAAGCAATGCCTTGTTCATATCTGTTGCCCAATACAATTAAACACGGTGATTTACAATTCAGTTCATTAACATGAGACCCATTCCTAATTAAACACGCTATGTCAATTCAGACCCGTCAATTCAAGTAAGAATCACGTCAATCTCATTCAAAACAACTCGACTTCAAACAAAGGAAGTCTACATAAACTTTTGTACAAAATTCAAAAGATAACGCGAACAGTAGGCATCTATGTCAATTAATTAATCGTAGATAATCTCTGAAGGCTTTTTCCCATGCATGTAGCTATTTATAAGTTGCGAATAAAAATGATCCATTTAATGCGGTGTAGGCAAAACTTCTTGCTTGTTGGGCATTAAATTGCTCTAAAAGTCTACGACCAAAGCCCAACAATTCTAATTATGTTAGCGAGAACAACGGAATTCAATAAATGGATTACACAATGTGTAAATGAATAGTTCTATCAGCGTGTGAAAGCCTTGCTAACTAACGATATATTAAAAGACCTCCCCGAGGAACACTAAGTTCTTTAGCAAATGACACAATATATAGTTTAAATGACTCTATCGGCCCTGATGCTTACAAAAGCTTCAAACCCCCCTTCGACGTTTGCTAGAGCACAATTCTCACCATATAGTTAAGAAACAAAGGAAATCAGTAAACCATTTAATTGAAGTTACGAACTTTTCTAGTTACCTTTACGTACAAAGTTCGGTTTAAAAAACTTGATTTATCAACTATTAGCTGTTAGCTCAATAGCGAGGAATAAACTTTTAAGATTTTCAACTTTTGTAAGACATATTAAATCATTCATGCGAATGGGAAAAATGCAAATCAGTCGCCGTTTTTGAAGGCAGAGTTCAAAAGGCCCAGTCCCCTTCAGTATACGTCTCGGCGTGGTACAGGTACGAGGCTGTAACCAAAATGGTATTGGAAGAATGCAATGACCGCATTCAAGGTTATTTTTTTGGGATTCGGCCTGGTTTTTCAATGGAACGGAAGATTCAGCTGGTCACAAAACACTGAGCTCGCCTGTAATTCCGAATTCGCTGTTTTCACCGTTCCCATAATACATCTTGTTTACCCCCCAAAATTTTTGCATAAGCATTGTTTTCAATTTCTCTTGGGATTTACAGTGACGTGCAATCGTCCCCAGAGAAATTGAAAACAATGCTTATGCAAAAATTTTGGGGGGTTATTTAAATAAAACAAGATGTATTATGGGATCGTGAAAAAAGCGAATATGAACGACTGATAATTCACTGTCAGAGCTATAGCTACCTCACCCAATCTACTAATTGAGATTGAATGAACTTCCCCCCAAATTAAAAAGAAGGTTTGATTGACATCAGTATTACCATAGCAAGTGATAACCTCGTAGTGGTGACATCGCATATTTTATACAACAAATTTCGCCAACTTTTAAAATGACTTAATGTCTCTTGCACGCTACATATGCACGTCCGTCAATATATAAGAGCGTTTTTGAGAAAATTGAAATTGACTGGGAAGTTTAAATAAGTCTCAATTGTTCTCTTCCTCTAATTCGTCATGCGGTTTGCCAGCGTTAACGGTTGAAGCGTCGTCTACACGAGCAAGTTTTCTGTGCCAATTTTTTTTTTGTGACAAATATATTTGATCGTGTAGATGACACAACAATTATTTGTCAACAGTTCAAAGTTTAGTGCGCCAGTAATGACTTTGGACAGCAGAATAACGCATATACGCAATACGCAATGATGTTGCAATATTTGCCACACAATGTGACGAGTCGTCTACACGAGCAATATTTCGTATGCGACAACTTTAATTTGTTATAAAAAGCTAACACGACAGCTTCTCCCCAAATATATTTGTCACATAAAAATTGGCCAATTATCCTCGTCTACACGAACAAATAAAAATTTTTTACATAAAAATTGGCACATAAAAATTGCTCGTGTCGACGTAACTGGGCACAAGCATAAGCGCATAAAAGAAACGAACACACTCGTTGTTTTCCTGCCAGTAAATACGGATAACTTAAAATTTTTGAACTTAAGAAGAAAAGTATTATCAATTTTAAAAGGTACCACGGGTTGACAGCAGTCAGTTGAAATGCTACCAACACAAATATTAACTCAATAACACTGGGAGTTAAGGTTTATAAATATTCCATAAACAGTTTGCAAAGCAACACCTGCTCTAACCGACAATATGTGCCGAAGGACATGCGGACGTGACCGTCAAAATTAATATCAACATATACCTTTGAGGCGTTAAGCATGCAGTGAACGGTACACTGCCGAAACGGAACACAAAACATAATAATTTCGGCGATGGCTGTTAAGCGAAAAGTCACACCTATGGTTTTCGTACTATTTTCCATTGTCGCCGTCTTCCGGTCATGTTGTGGGTGTTCTGGTAAGAATTTATTGTTTCGTCCAACTTTATTTTATTTTTGTTTTCATTGCTTATTTTTCGGTTTGGAAAGCCTGAGGCTCTCTATGGGTACCTACGGTCTTCGTTTTTTTCGCAATGTTTTTGCAAATCTTCGTTTTTTAAAGCAGATCTTCGTTTTATCTTCGTTCGTTTTATTTTCTCGAAATGTGGTCAAATGCCAACCTTTGGAAATTACAGATTAGCTTTACTTTTTGCGCTCTCTTGGATAGTCATTTCTTGAATCGCAAAACATACATTCATATAAATTTGTTAAAACTAAACGCACTGAAATAGTTAAGTAGACAATACATGTGTCCATGAAGCACAGAGATGAGTACAACATTTGTACAAAATTTCACCTTATTACCGTTGTCTTTCCTAAAATCGCATGTGATTTTTCATCTGTGTACTGAATAACGATTGGGTTTTATTTTTCATCCTCTATTATAACACGAATGAAACTAGACAATAAGTGGTGTTTACTCGTGTTAATTTAAAATGGAATAGTTACGACATTTAGGTGTCATCCAGTGGAACTGGTTTGGCGAATGTTCCACTAAATGTCATAATGTTTTCCAATTTTAGTAAGTCGTTCTCATAACAGAAAAACACCTAAACTCAAGGCGGAACGCATTCAAAACCAGTAATTAAAAGTAACACAAATTAACGGCCATGCGACATATTGATTTGTTGAAATTTCTATGAGTATCGAAAAACTATCGTCTGAGTGCGGGCTGTTTTGCAGTATCACTTCAATTACGTTCCATTGTTTCGTTTGAAAGGTTAACCCCATACGAAAACAGGACGATTTAGTCGATTAGAATCCTTTGAAAAAATAGTTGCATATCTTTCCGTGTATTGTCATTATCATTATCATTATCATTATCATTATCATTATCATTATCATTATCATTATCATGATCATGATCATGATCACGATCATTATCATTATCATTATCATTATCATTATCATTATCATCATTATTATTCAAAAGCACTGATCTGCGCGGTTTTAGACTGACACTAGTTACGCATGCACATTGACGAATCGATATTGTCAAGTGTGCAAATCTAACATTTCTCCCCGCGCATAAATAATTAACAATTATTCCATGAGCCCGCGTTGGATACGAGGTGGTAAATAGCCAACGAGGCGCGAAGCGCCGAGTTGGCTATAACGACTCGTATCCAACAAGGGCGAATGGAATAATTGTTTTATTAAATTCTTCTCAAGTTTAAATCGACTGGACATTTCATTTTGATGTAAACGAAGTGATAGTATGAGGAGGCGCGAAAATTTCTGGCGCGGTGTTCACTTCTTGAGTTGAATGAAACATACGAGGAAAGCGAGCCAGAGAGTTTTCTTTCCAAGATTTTCCTCGAACAATCCCCTCTAAAGTCGTCTAAATATCCTGGAAATTGTGACAACAGTTAAGATTTACGAGAAGATCCGAAGCAAAACCTTTTCTGGAAACTACAAGTCTTGTGCAAGTCGAACGAAGCAAGTGTTTACATTGTACTTCTTTACGGCTCCACGGCTGTCATCAAGACTGCTATATTATTTGAAGCGAAATTCAGCTTAAAGTGGAACAGGTTTGTTGAAGTATAAAAGGACAAAACCAAGATTGAAAGGTAACAAACTTTACGGAAGTGCTGAGCCTAGTTTTATGACGTACACTGAATGAAACTGTGTCAGTTTGCCGTTCTTTCGTAAATTATTTGCTGCTTTTCTACTTTATTGACTCGCTCTTGTTGTGTGTTTACAAGTATTATTAATTAAACTTTTCGCATCAATCCTTTTGTTTTGCGTAGTTAATTTTACTATGGCATTTCTGTGGTTGTGGTAGGCACCGCTGATTATTTCTTGTTCATAAAGTTCGCCAAATTTGCTGTTTTTCAACCATTTTTCCGATGGAACTGTCGCTTCCCGTAGAAAAATTTTAGCTTGGCAAAAGTAACGCAATCATTTTCCAAATAAGGTCAAACTAAGGTATACGAGCTGACAACCGGGATTGAGTGAACCAATCAGAATGCTAGAAATGCAATATCCGTGGCTGAAAATTTAATAATAGCTTTTAAACTGGTGTCCCTCGGGAAACAAGTCTAGTAGCTATGTCACGGTATTTAAGTTGTTTATCTGATTACTTTCCAATTGAAGAAAACATTAAAATAATAGTTTTACAACGTAGAAAAACAGCAACGGAGAAATAAAAAGCCGAAAATAAACAAGGATGGTTTCGACTGACCAAGATTAAGATGGATTACGATCGAGAAACTTGAAAAAACTTGCCAATTTTTAAGATGCGTTGTTCGTGACGAAGAAGTTCCTTTAAAGATTACCTCCTTAAAGGGACACTGTCACGGGGATTTTAATGCTTTTCGGTAAAAAGTACTAAAATTTGCAAATAGGTCTTCTCGTACACGAAATGCACCTAGTACATCAAGATGAAGATGGAAAATGAATTGTTGTTGAAGAAAGAGGGGAGCCATAATAATTTTTAGGTGTTTTCCAGTCCACAGGGACAAAACTTGAAAAAATCAGCCTGATTTTTTCTATTTTTTGCTTGTTTACAAGCAAAATGAAGGACAATAGCAGTTAAGTGGGGGTAAATGTGGAACCACATTCTTGTTAACTCTCAAGGGACTGTTTTAATTTCTCAAGGGAGTATTTCCGCTGTGGGTGATCACTTGCGATCTCGCAGAAAAAAACGTGACTTGTCACATTTACAAACGTTTTATAACAATTTTAAAAGTGACTTGTCAGCTTTCTTATCTCAACGCACGTGTGTCTGAAAGGCGATCTATAAAAAGCGTCGCACAAACAATGGATTGCGTAACTAACGCTGAAACACGAATAAATAATCACTAGCACTTACATCGTTTAAAAATTACAAACGTCAAAAATAAGCCATACCAAAAAAACTCGCTCTTTTCAAAGATATTATTGAAGTTAAACCAAATGCAAGAGATGGGGGCTTCTTTTAGCTTAGAAGCGGTTAAAAATTAGGCCAAATTTGGTTGCTACTTGCGCCATTCTATTTCGTCATCAGCCTAGGTCGCTAGGGACGTGACCTCGCGTTGACAGCAATGTTGCATGAATCGGCTTTACAACGTGCGATCGTATCTACGCAGTTCGAGTGGAATTTCAGTCAAAGACAGCAAAATTCTTTCGTATTTCATCTTCAAATATAATTCGAAAGCATTCACTGTATATATAGCTTTTGTTTAATCCTTCTTAAGCCCACGAAGAAGCTGTCTTGATATCAGATCCTCGCAGAGCCCAGACAAAACGCAGCATGAGTGTATCGATTTGTTTACGCTGCAATTATATGCGCAATGTTTTCTCCGACAGTAGTCGGAAATATCCGTAGTTTTTCGTACTTTTTCGTGGAGCAATCGTAACGATACGGCCTTGAACACATTGAACAGCGGTCTACCTATAACAATTCAAATATGGCGTCGCAAAAACAAAGCGTCGAACGCATATTTTGCTGTTTCATTTGCTAATTTCGCTGCGGTAATCGACTGCCTCGAAAGGTCCTTGCAATTTTAAAGTATACAATTGTCAGATCTCGGTGAAATTTGCACTGTTTATTTGTGTAATGTTGAGGAATTTGTGTATAAATACCCGGCGCGGACGAGCCATTTTTGACAAAATTATATGGCTGCATTTCCTCCGCGAAGATAGGAAATTGTTAAACTAAACTACAAAGCAACTGTAATGATAAGTTCGAAGTACAATGCACAGGATAAACCTTCGACTCATACTTCATACAAAAAAGTCGGTATCTCGAAGAGACTGATTTCAAGATGAGATCGAAAGTTCCTGATGGCATCACAATAATATCACTTGATTATCGCTTCAGTACACTTGCATGGTGATTTGTATACGTAATTATGTAGTTGTCAGTAAATCCTATATTGTCAGCGCAGCTATTTTTCCTTAATTTCTGAGAACCGTCCAATTTGGGATTAAATTTGGATAGTTCCAATTAGGACCTCTCTCCTCCGCAGAGGCCTCTTTCGTGGGGGAAGGCGAAAAAACACGGGGGAAGAAGGCGAAAACACGAAAAATGAAAAATAGGGGGAGCGCGGGGGGGCAACGGGAAGGGCGAAGGAGCTTCTTTCCTTTCCCCTTCCCAGTGTTCCCCGCGCGCTTTGGTTTCGATTCTCTCCAGGCTACGCGTACTTTTCACCTCTCCCCGTTCCTCTCCCCATTTCCCAGCCCGTACGAAACACGAAAGAGACCTCTGCGGAGGAGAGAGAATTAGGACTTCTAGGTAGATTCACAAACTGTCCAATTAAAGAAAAATTGGACAGTTTTGTCTGAGCCTTGGAATCAAATCGAAGAAAAAACAACATGTGACGGATATAAGCCAATTAGCACAAAGCATAGCGTCAGCCTTGTAAACTTGTCGCATTGTTAGTCGACAATGGCGGAATTTTATAAGGCAAGTTTGCTACGTTTTCCCATTCCTTTTAAGCTTTTCAGCAATAGTAACAACAAAGAGAAATTTTCTACGTTGTCAGAAAAGGAGAAAAAAAAAAACAAGAAAAAAACCAAGAGCAAAACACCTCCAACTTGGGTGAACGTAAGTGCAGCGAAGCGAAGCAAGAAATCTGTCAGATATTCATCGCCATGAGCTAGATGCGACCCTTTGTCGTTTTTTGCTGAAATTCGAAAAGAAAAGACGGCGATGAAGTACGAACGAGATAGTGGAAAGGAGTATGTCAAGAAGAGAAAAGAAGAGTGCCTTTATTTAAACAGGGTTGCTCTTTCAGTGATTATAAATTACAAAATTACTGCTATCAATAGAGGCCCTATAAGAATGAAAACTACATTATTACATTACAATAAGGATAATATTTAAAACGACATTAAAGCTAATTGAAAAAAACCTTAATTAAGAAGTTGTAAAGCTCTTCGGATACTTTGTTTACGACTTTCATTGATTGATGCAGTGTTTTCACTCACTTTGTAGCAAGCTTCGCAAACTCAGATGAATAAAATTGCACTGTTTTGTTTAACTTTTATTTGTGTAGACAATGCTTTGAGTGAGTTGCATGTGCTGTGTTATGCCTACTATTGCTGAATGCTTTTCTCGTTCTGGACATACGCTTATTGTTTACGCTGGATTGACTGACTACAAGCTATATAATTAATATGTAACCGGACTACATGCTTGTCCAATTTGAAAATAATTAGATTCAAAAAATTTTCAAAAATAATACGACTTTTTTAATTTACACAAACATGTTTCGACGGTACATCCGTCATCGTCAGTGTGACGGTTATGAAAGTTTACAGTGATTTAAAACGTGCCTGTTACAAATCATACGTTACATTGCGTTGAAAAGCAATACACTAGATAAATTTCGAAGTTAACGGAATTAGAAAGAAGCGCGCGCGTGCAGCTATAGGGAAAGCGTCAAATTAATGTGTTTGACCTGTTGATTAAGGTCCGGCTTTTCCCACTTGATGTACATAGACTCCTTAAGCTTAATCTGGTACTTAGTAGGCGCAGAGTCTAAGATCTTGAAGCAGTCTAAGTTACAAGAGGTACGGCATGACTCTGAAGCCTGCATATGCTTATAAACGTGAGAGGTTCTGTCCGATGACAAGTGCATTTGCAGGCTTCAGAGTCATGCCGTACCTCTTGTAACTTAGACTGCTTCAAGATCTTAGACTCTGCGCTTACTAAGTACCAGGTTAAGCTTAAGGAGTCTATCCCCCGTACATCAAGTGGGAAAAGCCGGACCTTAATCAACAGGTCAAACACATCAATTTGACGCTTTCCCTATAGCTGCACGCGCGCGCGCTTCTTTTTAATTCCGTTAACTTCGAAATTTATCTAGTGTATTGCTTTTCAACGCAATGTAACGTATGATTTGTAACAGGCACGTTTTAAATCACTGTAAACTTTCATAACCGTCACACTGACGATGACGGATGTACTGTCGAAACATGTTTGTGTAAATTAAAAAAGTCGTATTATTTTTGAAAATTTCTACAATTTTGCTGCTGTCTCGACCATTCAAAAAATTCCTCTGACAGCCAAATTGGACTCGGCCTACGGCCTCGTCCAATTTTGGCTGCCCTCGAAATTTTTTTCATCAAATTATTTCCAAATTGGACAGCATGTAGTCCAATTACGTATACTAATTGGACCACTATTTGTAGTTTCCATATGTCTTTAGGCTCTTGAGGTTTTAAAGTAAAACTGCTGACAGTGTCCCTTAAACTCAGTACAAAGATCAGTCCACAAGTAAATAAGTTTTATAACTGCCCCCAAAAATCCATATTTATGCCCAACCATTTAAAATTCTAATTTCAACTGTTCCCTTTACAGATGATGAGTGTCGCATGATCATTTTTAAGGAACCGATATCAGACAAAGCAATGAAGGGCCACGTAGTTAGAAAGGAAAATGTACCCAATGAGGGGAGCTGTCGATTGATGTGCTATATGGAACCCAACTGTTTCTCCATTAATGTAGGACCTTTCAAAGGAGGCAAACACAAATGTGAGTTGAATGATGCTACGGAGGAAAACAAAGTTGCCCTACAAAGCAAGAAGAATTACATCTATCTCGGAATCGAGGTAAGAGAGACCCATAGATACATAGATTCTTTTGGATTTTTACAAAACTTGACTGTCAGCATGGCATATGGTGCCTAAACGGCAAAATTAAATTTACAATGTAATTTGCTTTTATCTCGCAGAGGCTTTCGAGATAATCGATTTGTTTCCAATTTAGCAGTCAATAAAAGAGAAAATTCTGGTCAGTCATGTCTTCAAGGCAATATGTCATGCGCAATTCTGCCACGTCGCTACTTAGCTAGTCTTGACCAGAGTATCTTGTCCATGCCAACCTCGAGGCCACTGTAAACAGTCCCCATCCCTTAAATTCCTCCAGAGGGCCATGAGCTGAAATAATGGTTGACGAATTGGTCCATGGGATAGGGAGTACAAAAAAAAAGAAATTTTTAGGTGTTCACATTTGCTATTGTAACACAGAACCTTACGATGTGTATTTAATTAAACAAACCACGGACTTTTCCAATTTAGTAATCTGTATCCGTTCCATTTTCTTTCTAACCAGAATCCCTGCAGCAGACGCCCATGTATGAACAATGGCACCTGTCAAGTAGGGTACACTGCTAAAGGATTTCGTTGTAAATGTGCCCAAGGATTCACCGGACCATTCTGCAGGGAAGGTAAGTATTTATAAAAAAAAAAAAAACAATAAAGAAAATAACTTAAAGTTGTTATCTTTCTATCTATCGATGCGGAGCATAAAGAGAGCTGGGCAGATTACATTCTCGCAATCTTTAAAAAAAAATTTGGTATTAGTTGTTCTGGATGAACATTTTATCTAATAACAGGGTTTTCAACAAGGGTTTTCGATGGTAACTATTGCTGATATCAAGCCTCCCATTTCCGTCAACAAGAGACAAACAATTATTCGACAATTCAACAATCCTGGACAAAACCAGTTAAGACAAACGACATATCACACTTTTCGCGAACGTCTTTTCTTATAAGCGCGTAAAATATTTTTATCTCCCCCTTCCCCTGCTCAATGTTGTTTCATGGGGTCTGCAATTCACCCGGCTTTGTTTTCACAACACGACAACATTGACAACATTGAAATGGGGGAGAAGAGATTGAAAAAAAAAAATAAACTATGGTACCCTAATTAGTGGACATTTGGCCAGGTGTCACAACAGTTTTGTCTAGAATTGTTGCTCTTAAAAAAGAAATGTCGTGACTTGTAAGCGGTGAAAAATGGTAGAGGAAACTTGCCAATCCACGATATTCTGTGAAGTCTCTTCTTTCGAAATAACCTAAAACGTTTAAGACTAATGCAGTAGGAAGTGTGTATAGCAGTTACCAGCATAAAAGTCGGATCTGTGGATTTGAAGTCCGACACATTAGCTATTTGCGCTAGCTATCGCTTAAGTATTATTCTCCAAGCTTGCTAAGCCGCTGACAAGTTTGTTAAGATCTGATTAACGTGCCTTGGAAAACAGGTCAATCGCATTTGCAGAGGTATATTCAGTCTCATAGACTGAGGTTCTTGGTTTTCGCACAGCTTGCAGCTTCAACTTCGAACAAGGGATAGGAGGCTGGCAAAAGACGGGTACAGCATTTGATAAACAGCCGACCTTTGGTGACAATCCTGCAGCTCGCAAAAGAGAGTCCGCCAATCAACAGGGGGACTGGTGGATAGGAGGAGCCGAGGTCCGACCCTCTGAAGCAGACCCACCAGGAAGAAATCAAGGGGACAACGCCCAAGGAACTTTGACTTCCCCGTGCTTCCGTATCGTTGGCAAAAAAATCACGTTTCTTATTGGTGGAGGCTGCGACAAGAATTTGGTTCGCGCAGAGCTAATTGTTAAAGACCAGGTAAGGGTTGGATGGTATTTTATTCCAAGGCGTCTTTTTGACTATATCACTTTTCCATTCGATTTCCTCTTATTTTCACCCCTCTAGGGAAACAAAAACAACAACAGTCGAGGTCTGGAAATGGGATAGATTTGTAAAACCTTTAACTTTATGTTATCGTCGCATTTACTTCAAGAACAATAATTTGAAGTGCCGTAGTTAAGCCCCGCGAATTATCGTCACACGAATAAGAGATCGGTCAGACTTATTTATTTCCATACGATTTTATCTATCTTTTTTTGAAAGTTCGCCGCCAGTTAATTTGCTATATTTTCTCAAAACTATGGTATATAATCTAATAAACTGCACGAAACTGCCCTATCAACTACCGTGGCTGAGTATTTGTCCAACATGTGTATACAAAACCAAAGTGGCAAATTACATTGCACGTTTGTCTCGAGGGAAAGTTTATTTAAAGTGCACCTAACCCCCGAAACAATACTTTCAAAATTGATTGTACATGAGTTAGAGAGGTGAATGGTTAATATTTCTTCATCTCAATGTTGCGTTTTTAAGTTATGAAGGTTTATTTTTCCAATATGTTATTGAGTTGACGTCTACCCAGGCTTTTAAGCATACTTGTTTTGCTTATATCATTATTTACTCGCCATTACCAGACACCAAACTTACAATAAAAAGTGGAAATTGTGATAATGCTTTTTAAATACTGCTTGTGTAAACCAGTCAAAATCTGTATATTGAATGAAGACTGGGTAGACGTCATATTCATTAACATATTGGAAAAATAAACCTTCATAACTTAAAAACGCAACATTGAGATGAAGAAATATTTAACTATTCTAACTCATGTACAATCAATTTTGAAAGTATTGTTTCGGGGGCTAGGTGCACTTTAAGTTTCTGTTTGCCAAAGCAAATTTACATCCCTGTCCTTTTACGTTCAAGGCTTTCGCGTTTCGCTCCTAAGTTTTAAGACTACTTCTTTTTAACTTCTTTTTATCCCCTGACAAAATATATCTGTTTGCTTTAAGGTTATCAGAAGTGAGACTGGTAACTGCTGGGAGACGATGTATCGTAAGAGCTGGGACGTCCAAGAATACATTGGTCAACATGCTCGTGTAAGGCTCGTTGATGACAGCTCTGGTGGGTGGGGCCACATCAACTTTGATGACCTCAAAGGGGATATTATTTGTCCACAAGACTGAAGCAAGCTTCCAGTTCTTTTGCATTTCTTGGACAAGTTATTGCTGGATTAATTGTTGTAAACTGAAAAACGACGCGCGTACATACAGTTGTTTGAAATCGCTGTAGTTTAAAAAGCTTAAGTAAAAAATCAATACGGCTTGTTTTACTTTCCTACATACAATGAGTACATAGACACGTGGAGTAAATAACGATTTCGATTTAATATTTGCAAGATTTTGTCTGAAGCCTGAAACATAAACACAAATTAGGCCGCAAGGCGTACATATCTACATGTTTGGTCCTGTACATGCATGATCCATACATCAATCACGTATCTGTAGGTTAAAAGTCCAGTGTGATAGTCACTAGACCATCTAAGTCACACTATTAATTACAAGACGGTCCAAGCTTTAGGCGTTGGCACTTACTTATCAAATTTAGATCTATTTGCGAATGTGACAGTCTGGCCAATCACCGAAGAACAAAGAAACTTCAGCAAGCCAATCAAACCTCGAAGCAAAAACACGTAGCCGGCGCAAAACGCAGAAAACGTATATGAGTGAGTCAAGATTGGGTTTGGTTTTACTTGTTCTGGTTGGTTAAGAACTGACGACAGAAGTTTTTTTAAACGAACCGCTGGATGTAGTAATGCAAATCCAAAGCAAAATTAATGCGAGTTGCTTTCGACACTCAAGTGAAAATCGCTCTTCTGTAATTTAATTTTCTAATCCCCCCCCCCCCCCCCTGGTGCCCCCCGCCCCCACCAAACGGGAATCGTGGCCACTTTAGAATTATATATCTTTTCCCCCTTCACGATTTTTTGGCGCGAATCCCACAACAAATTTAACCAAACCAAATTAAAAATTTTTGCGCGTGCGTCACAGGTAATCAATCACGTAATTTCAGGTTAAAAATGCTTTTTTGTAAAAGTATATTTAGAAAAGAATAAACATGGATACTTTTTTGGTTCATCACGGTGCTCAGTCTGCATAGCAGCAGATCCCAGGCTTGACTCTGGACCGAAACAACAGTCGGAGTTTCAGTTGAAAAGCTGAAGTTAAAGTTGCATTGATTGCAATAAATGTTAGATGGGGCTCGAAGAAAGACGAAAAAAATGAGTGTCCCGGCCACGTAAAGGAAAGTAAAAGAACAACCGGTCACGTAACGAGCCATGGCTGTGATCACCATCAAAACTACCAGACGGCAGTTGGTATAGCGGTAGTGGTGTGAGTGAATGGGTGCTTTTCATTTAGCCCTAAGTTTCGGACATGTCGGTCGGTTGGAAATTACGTGAAACGGTTCGGCTCGACTACATCACTGTCAGAATATAAGGAGCGCCTTTGAAGGTGGTTCACATAGCAGCGTCCCACTTTGATTGGTTGAACTAGTGGAATTGGTTGGTCTGGAATTTACCGTTCCATTTTGACAAACGAGCTCGTTGCTCTTCTTCTTTTCAGATGATTTTCACAGATGCGAGGAGTTGAATGCGAGAATGAAAAGGAAAACAGGTCATTTGATTGGCCCTATTTGATCTGAGGAAGGTTGGTCAGGCTAGTTCATCTGATCAAAAAAAAAGCACCTTATCACACGACAAATTTGCATAAAGCAAGAAGTCAGCAGGAACTCCCAGAAGCTTGCCTATTTGTAGACGTAAAGGTTTTACAAAATAGTTCGTTTGCTTTTACTGATCTCCTTCAGATCCGCTCTCGTCGGAGCTGGAGTCAAACCTGTAAGCAAAATTTGGATTTTCCGTAAAAAACTGTTGGATTTCATCGATTATTTTGAACTGCAAATGAAGAAACTTCAACTCAACCTCAAGCTCTTCCAAGCACTCTTTGTACTTCTCTGGTGTTGTGCAGGATTTCTCCAGGAATTTAAGGAGCTGTGTGATCTTCTCGTGCTGCAAAAGGGACTTAGGAACTGGTAGAGGCTGACCATAAATCTCATCTGACAAAACAAGATATTTCAGAATCTCTGTCATCAGGATTGGATGTGTTTTCGAGCTGTCCAACAGGTCCGCCAAGTTCTGCTCACTTGGGACTTTTTTTGGTGCATCAAGTTTCGCCATCATCTGCGCATTGAGTGATTCTAGCCAAGCGTTAATTGGGTAGAATGACTTGTATGTAAACATGAAGTTCACAGGAAAGTCCGAGGTCGTTTCAAATGTGTCTGAACCCAGAACCGGTGCATCGGCCATGTCTTCGTCAAACATAGAAAAGCCAACCTCCAGTGTCACTTTGCAGCTTTTGTCATCCATCTGCTGGAGAGTGTTGGAATCACCGATGAAGTAATGCGGGCAGTACTTTTTTTTAACACAGGCTCTCAAATCTTCCATCAGGTCTTTTACGCGATCTCCCACCGTTGCTATGGTCCACTGATCGGCAGGCACGGTTTCAAGCGCCCACAGAAAAAGTGTTTTCGGGGTATAGGTAGTGATCACTGACTCCAACTTGATATAACGTGAGAACAGGTACTTGAAAATAAGATAGCACATCTTTTGCTCATCTGTGATTGAGGTCATTAGTGTCCTTTCCGCCAGTGAAAAGGAGTACCGCCACTGGGTCTTAGGAGTGACAACACTGCTCGCTGCACCTTCTGACATTTCACCAGAGCTTGATGCTGCAGAGCTTTTCTCTGATGCGTCAAACTTTGGCACAACATGGCACCCGTTTTGCGTTACCTTTTCAATGAGTTGTTTTGATGGCCATCCTGATGTTCTATCTCTTGTAGGCCATTCTTTTGCACAACTTGGCCATTCTTTGCAAGGGACTGACATGCTGACATCCTCGGTCAAAAAAAGGTGCCTCCCTTTTTGGGGACTTAAATTACCAATGCACATAACAACATGAACTGCTGGACCCGCTTGTCCTACGTACTGGAGGTAATTTACCAGGGATATGCAGTCTTCTTCGTTGAATGGCGCATCGTCTTTGTGATGTTTGTGAATTCTGTGGACGTTTAAAATAGCTGTTATGATTGTAAGGACGTTATACATTTGCTCAATGAGAAGCTCTGAGGAGAGAAGCACGAGTCCTCGATCTTTAACACACAGATTCTGCAGACCGGGTACCCAGTCCACATTTGGAGGAACCTCCAACTCGACATGGCCAGGTGGTAGCGAAGGAATGACATGGAGCTGCAGTGGTTTGTCTAGAGATTTTAAATCAGTGTTTGACTGGAGATTTTCGCTGGCTGAGATATCCTTAAAACAAAGGTTGTAGTCACATTCAAAAGAGAGACCTACGTCTCTCATGATGTTATCTTCAGAGTTTACAGGCTGTCTAATAGGTTGAATAATTGGAACATCTTCTGGCATGCTCCCCACTCTTTCGGCGTCAAATTTTTGACTCGCTATGAAGCAGTTATCTAGATCAAGAGATGCACTGTGTTCAAGAAGCTTTTGCGTCGTTCCTGGCATAAGTTGATTCAGTACGTTGTACAAGTTGGTTTTGACTTGGCCAAAGCAAGTCACTACATGTGCTGTCCCGCGTTTTTTTCACATACCCCTATAAAAAAAATTTAAATCAAATCTTGAATCAAAATCTTGAAACAAAATCTGAACACAAATCTTGATTCAAAATCTTATACCAAAACTTTTTACAAACCTTGAATCCAAGCGTAGCGTTTTATAGTATTTTATTTTTTAAATGCATGAAACTTTTGATCAAATATAATATTTTATTATATTTGCTCCTTGTCTTTACAACTGATCTGGAAATTAAATCTTTTTTACAGTGCTTACTCCAAAACTGTATTCAACACTTTATCCCAATATAAAATTCTCTTATACTCTTTTTCACACAAATTCTATTGTGCGTTTAAACTTGCTTTGATTTCATTTGATTCAACATTTTTTTCATATCTTTTTTCATCCTTTCTTAAAATGTTTTTTAGCTCTTTTAATTCTTTAAAAAACGATTCTCTTTCTTTAAAAAACAATTCTATTTCTGTTTTTGAATATTGTGTTGATTTATTTGAATCCATACTTATATATATACATTATATAATTTACAGTTCCTCTTTTTGTATTTTGATATTTTTCTAAATTTTGGATACATTGCTTTATCAATACTTTTAAAATTCTATTGTTAAACTCTTTATTAATTCATGCTTTTTCTCGCTTATTGTGTTATGTGCTTCATCCCTTGATTTTTCATTGTATTTGGCTATTGTTCTGTATCGTTTTTTGTTTATATTACAGTCATAATACAAATAATTATCTTTGGTGTTGTCTTTTATCTTTATTTTACCATCTAATTGAGCTATTCTTGATCGCAATTCTTTTTCAGTTTCTATTTGTACTTTATATTCAATCTTTTTAACTTTTTTCTTTATTGGATTCATTCTTATATTTATTAAATTATTTCCGTATTTGGTAGCATATTCTTCGATATATTTACTTTCTACTTTTTCAAGAGATTTTTTATCCTGACATGGACAGTTTACCAATAATTCTATAATCGGATCATGGTCTTTCAATTTATATACTTGGCTGTTTTTATTAGTTAAATGCCATTTTAAACGTGTTTTTATATCCTGACATGTACTGCCAATGTATTTTTTATCATTGTTAAATGAAACTATATATATTTTGCCATCTCTATACAAGCTATTTATTCGTGAATTAATTAGCTCAATATCGGGTTGTTTTCTTATTTTATAAACACTATTCAGATCGTTGTTATTTAGTCTAATATATTCTAATTTAGTAGTCCGCGATAAAGCAGTATAAAGCTGTTTTTTACACATCCTATTAGTATCAAATATGTTATACGGTTCGTTGATATTAGCGCCCTGATATTTGTATACAGTAATACAAAAGCTAGGAATAAAGTTATCCTCAAGTTCTTTTTGGTTAAACCAAAAATCATTTATGTAATATAAAGTGGTTTCTCTTTCTTCCTTGATATCTTCAATTTTGAATTGCATTGTATTATATATATCTTTGTCCTTGATATTTGATGTTGCTATTAGAGGCATATTTTTACAAACTACATAAGATTCTTTCTTGCTATTATAATTGAAATTTACCTTGTAATATTGTTTGTCCTTACAAAAATTTTCACAACAACGTTTATTCACATCTATTCGTGTTTTATTTAGATAACAAATGTTTTTCATTAATGTAGTATCTATTTGTTCAAACTTGTGTGATATTTTACCTTTTTTTAAAAATTTGTTTAGCATTTTGTAAGCAGGTACATCATATCGAGAACAGCCCTTGATATATTTTAATGTTTCAATATTTGGGCACATTTGATTGATAGCAGATGATTTTACATAGTCATATGATATCTGAGATCCGTTTTCCACTGGTGAGCATTGGAAAGAGTCTCCGAACAAAAATACTTTGATATTATGTTTTAAAAATGCTTGATATAACAAGGTCATATATTGGTTAGGTACCATAGAAAATTCATCAATAAAAAGGGTTTTTCCTTCAAGAGAGCTCATATCTCTTCTTTTCCATTCGCAAAAATATGAATCGAAAGTATGGCAATATTGATTTGTTTTATTGATATCGACATTATTTTTGATTAATCTAGATTTGACGTTTTCGATAGCTTTATTTGTATAGCTGAGTACCAATGGCTTGTCCTCTTTAATGACTAAATCGCAAAGTTTTTGTGTTTTTCCTGTTCCAGCTTTTCCATTGTATATGGCTCCCTCTCCTAAAAAATCCTTATATTGTGTCAAATCAATATTATCTCGATACCTCTTTTCAAAGTAAGAAAAACTACTATCAGTCACATATGCTTTTCCTATGCATTTTATATCAAATTTGATATCTTTTTTGTGCTTGAATAAAACTCGGGGATTTTGTATGAGAAATCCATCAGTATTTATTGAAATAATTTTACTCTCATCATCATAGCATTGGTTTAATAGCTTTAGACATTTTAATATAGCCCCTGATATCACGAATCGATTGATATTTGTATAGTCCGATATTAATCGTTCAATCTTAGTCTCTTTGATAAGAAATATATCATCGTAATTTGATATTGTAATATTTCTACTTTCGTTTAAAGCACTAGTCCAAGTGCATAAAATAGTATCAATATCTGATGAAATAAAACCATTGTTTGTTTTGTTATATTTGCGTCCTAAATTACCTATAAAAGCATTTACCATCATTTTTGCTTCCTTTTCATCAAAATTATTGAACATATACTCGATATACCCTTTGAAAGTGTCTGGTTTTAATGCTTTTTTTGATACGATTTTGTATTTTATCTGGCTCTTCGGCATATTTAACATATCGATGAGATATTTTATGAGATCCTTGTTATAAAAACCTGCCTCAATTTTAATTGGAGCATTAAAACATTTTAACATATACTCATCGATATAATATTCTCCATTATCATTTAAATCGTCTTCATAGTCAAACTCTTCGATATCGTCGTGAATCGTATATATGGGAATTGGTGATGAATTGTTTAATAATATGCTTGGATAGCACTTAGATATATCAATAGATACTAACTTCGATATATCTTCGTCTGTTATTTCGTCTGTAGTAGCAAATAAAAGAGCCCTTGGGTAATATTCGTCGAGAATTTGACGTGTTTTGATATTGTAAGATGACTCCGGTATATAACCATTTAATTGTTTATAAAGAGCTGAAGATATGCTTGTAAAACTTTGATTATACCATCTAAAATCATCCGATTTGTATATATCAAACAACTTGTCACATATACTCTTTCTTTCGTCATATTGATTGTTAAGTACATACATATTACGATTGTGATCAATAAAGCCATCCAAAACACCATTATTGTCCCAATGCATGTACTCGACATAGTAATTAGATTTTTTTGTGTATAGGTCTATTGCGATGGCCATTTTTGTATCTTTTGGTAATATAATAATTTGATTTTCACATGTAATTGACTTTATTTCATCTATATTAGTTAATTTTAGTATATTTTCGTGATATGAACTCCATTTGAATTCTGCCATATGTTTTAATAGGTTTTTGCATCTGCCTTGATTAGCTTTTGATGCGGTTATTTTTAAATTTTCATCTGTTATAGGCCACAAATGATGGTCTTTTACTATATATACAAGGCTACAAATACAATCATTTGCAATATGAGATACAAATTTTTTATATTGACTGTCAAAAGCATGAATAGATAACTTTGGATGACAAGCTGAACTCCATTTAATAATTTCATATGTGCTTATTCTTGGACCATCGAGGACGTACTCGTTTATTTCATCTCTTAATCTGCTATAATCATACTTTTTAAATCCTTGTTTGTTTTTAACTTGATCCCATATATAATCTATAACACATGTATTATTTCCATGCTTTTTAATTGGTCTTTGGTCTTTTAACAAGTAGTTTACAAGCTTAAGATTGCCCATTTTGTGTTTAATAAATTGTTTCTTTTTCAATACAATATAACTGTATTTTATGTGTGTAATATGCTCTCCCGATAGCATATTTATATTTGATTGTAAAATGGTATATAAACTGAATTTTAACATGTCTTCATGAGATATATCTTTTGGTATTATTGTTTCAAATGGACCATACGATTTTTGAATTTCGGAATTTAGTATATCATTTATTATTTTTACATCGATAGTTAATGATATGTTGGTGTTTTTATCCATTTTGTTCAGTCTTTCTTCAAATAAAGAAATAAACGATTGTCTGTATTTGTCTTTTGCATTTGATATATTCTGTTCACTTTTTCTTGCAAGAAATAAAGAATATTGCTCCATTTCAGATTCTATAATTTGATCTGTCTTTTTATCTCTGTGTTGTTTTTCGATATTTTGTATTTTATCGTATTTTGATTTGAATAGTTTGTCTCGTGTTTCATGTATTTTACTTAATTTTAGTTCTGTTGTAATGATTTGTTTTATCTTTCTGTGATATTTGATATCATTTATTACATTCTGACGTGTTTTTTTATTTAATAAATCTTTCCATTTATGGCCTAAAGCTTTGGCATCTTTTAAATATTGAGATGATAATTTTTTCAAATAGCTTTGATTTGTTTTATTCATATTAATATTATTAGAGAATATATTTTTAAATAATACGAGTTCTGGTGAGATCGTATTATTTTTTAGCGGGTTTTGAGAGCGTTTTTTGAGAGCGGGTTTTGATAATTTTTTTGTTTTCATTTTTTTTATACTATATGAAATTAGTATTTCTTTAAGTGTTTATAGTAAAATTATTTTTTTTATTTTTTTTAATTTCATGTTTTTGAATAACTAGATATATTTATATATTTAGTCATTGTTAAAGTGCATGAAAGTGTTTTATTGTGTATTGTTATTATCAATTATTTCAAATCTATCATCATCTTCTATTGCTTTGATAACAGCATTTTTGATATGTTTTTTTGACTTCAAATGTGTCCATTTAGCTGCTAATGAACTATCGTAATTACATATATCGCATTTCCATCGTTTATTTAACATATACTTAGTCTTTGAATTTTTGATAGCGTTTATTCTATCAGCGTCGTTATCATACTTTAAATTTCTTCCCATTTTCTCTTATTATACTATAAATGATATTTCTTTATATCTTTTACTATAAATATATTGTGCGTTTAAAAATAACTAGTAATAAAATATTATTGGTTGTCATCAACAACAATAACAGTATCATATCAATACTGTGTAACCAGCCTTATAGCCTTCTTCAATATATGTTACATAACTTGTCTTTATATATGTGACTGTTATAGTGCGTTTAGATATAAACAGATAATTATTTTCTTTAATATATATATAGAATGACTGATATAACATTAAATATCAAACACCTTTTAGAATCTGATCAAAGCTCGAATGATATAGCCTTCATTAATAAAATGTATTGTATTCAGAGCATCCTTAAAACAAATATTTGTATTATTAAAATGCTATCTTCAGACCTGAATAGCAGATCTGAAATATCAAATGAAGACAAAAATCATGTACGTTTAAAGTGTATACCTGAAGACCAGAAAAGACGACGTGGAAGACCTCGTAAAGATCAACATTAAATAAATAATTATTCAGTTTACGGTTTTAGCCATAAGTTATAAATGATTAATGACTAAACCATTGACCGAAAAAACCTGCTGACGCGTCAGCAGGTATTTTAATCTGGTGTGATTTCTATTGACCAATCATATTTCAACAAATTTTACTCAAAAAGTTTACACAAAAGTTTACACAAAAGTTTACACAAAAGTTTACTCAAAAGTTTACTCAAAAAGTTTATTCTGAAATTTACTGCCAAACACAGCTGTGCCGTGAAGTTATGTGTTATATATATATAATGGTTTGTAATTCTGAAATCCACGATGAATTAAAAAATTTAAAAGAACCTATATGCCCTTTCTGTGATCAACTATTGATAGAAGGTATCAAGGATGCTGAGCCATGCTGTAGTAAGCAGGATATGGCAAATCAAAACGGTATAAATGTTTGTATTAATTGCGGTTTGGTTCATGGTTCTAATTATTTCAGTGAGTTCATTGATTTTTATGAAAATATGGATAAAATACGCCGAAAATCGGTATATCATCGGAAGTATCACGTTGAGAATGTTTTAAACGATTTATGTATTAAAAATAGGGTACAATTGACTAGTGATCAAAGGAATCGAATTTATAAAGTGTTTGATATTATCGAATCCGGCGCTATTCCTGTTGTAAACAAAGGTAGAAAAAGACTTATATCAACCAAATTCATAATTAAACAGCTTTTTTTGATGATGAATCTACCTTGTGAATTTATCAAAATTAGCAAAAGCAAGAAAACGTTAGCCTATTATCGATTGTATTGGAATGAGATTTTGTCATTAAATTTTGGCGAAATAAATCGGATCATCCAATAAATTTCTTATCATATTTTCGTAGGTACTTGTCGATTATCGGACCGGTATCCGTCACATAATCGTCAATGTTCTTCATTGAAATTATGACGCTAGACGGATTGTAATCACCGCATCTCATCGTGTTTTTAATTGAGTTGAGTAAATGCTGGTAGCTCTGATATGCATATGTACTATTTTGAATTTTTAAATCGAGATTTTGATGATGCATCCAGCCTTGTATTAAAAGCGCTATTGTACTAATTGCAACCAAACTAACACCTCCTGTAGCAATACTTGATGAAATGGAGCCGGATGCAAAGAGAATAGACAATGAATTCCCTAATAATTTCCATTTTTTGAAACGTTTAACAGCCTGCTTATAAGCCCAACATTTTCGATGATATGTTTGATAATAAGCTTTCAATTCTATAATTTGTTCTTCAGTCAGTTCGCTTGATATATGGTTCCATGTAAATATGCATTTTCGATGTTTAGTCATATATATTAGTTATATATGATTTTTTTTGTTTTATCATTTTGTCATTTTAGCATTGCGCTTGTTCTTTATTGTGTAATACAGCTTCCTTATGTTTTGAATTAATCTCTCAATAGAATCAATAATATTGCTAACCAATTTCACTGTTTTCATATAATTTAATTAGATAAAATCGTTGTAGTTAGATAATTTATTCGAAGAAAACATTTTTTGTTTTATCTAAAAATTGAATTTTATGATACTCTTTTCCATTTATCGGGTACGCATTTTTACAAAAACCGATTCTTTGTACAAAGTAATCTGAACTGATTTTAATGTTGGATGCATTGATATTAAAACCAGAAAATGCTCGATCAATACTCATACCATTATTGCATACAGCGATTCTAAATAGGGACCCTATTTTAGTATACCATAGATTCAGATATTTCCCTATATAAGCAGTTCTAATCTGCTCTATATATTCATCTAAATCATATTCAATTTTAATTTTTTTATTTTCAATTTTAATCCAAGGGTAATGAAAACTACTATCATCGCCCAATTTTATAAGAATTCTTTTATTAGGCCCTGCCTCATATTTAAATGTCAGATAAAAGGTAAAGTCGTCAGATCCAGTGATGTTTTCATTTAAATTAATTATGAAACTATTTTTAAAACCCTTTGTTATATCAAAATCTGCTAACAATTTTGTTGGATTAAAGACAAGATTATCTAATCCTAAAACAACAGCGCCGTTGCTATCTGACATGATGAATTTATATGGATCCATTAAATCGAAATAATATTTCCCAAACAATTCATAATAATAGCTTTTGGGTTGCAATGTTTTGATCTGGTTTTCAAGAGTTAGTTTGAGAGCATTATTCAAGCTTGTCAACTGGCCTAGATTGATTGCATCGTTGTTATTTAAAGCTTCTTTTAAGCCAGTGATGGAATAATTAGACATATTTACAGCTCCCTCGATATATATTTGATCATTCTCCACGCGATATAGTTGGTCATATATGCTTGGTGAGATATTGGATTGATGTGAAGATATTCCATACACTGTGAAGTAAGTTTGTAGTTTTTGATCATAATTTTGATCAGGTTTCATCTTCATAACGATATCAATATAGATATAATTGTTACCGATTTGCTGAGATTTGGTGAATTGGCATATTAATCGAGCATATAGTTGCGTTCCGAATACCTTTGTGCTTATGTTATGAATTGTTTCAATTGAAGATATACCATCGATATGTATAGAACTAGGATCAATATCATTATTTGTCCATATCAACTCAAAACATAAGGTATATTGATCATTGGAAAGAAGATAGAGGTTTAATCCAACTCTTGAACTATAATACCCTTTTGAAGCATCAAGTAGTAATTTCATGTCAATCACCTTTTTGTTAATCTGATGCGGTGATTTGTCAAGGTATACTTCATCTCCTAATTCGATATCGTTTTCTTGACTTACTTGTTCACTGGGTTTTTCCATTATATATTTGAATTTGTTTTCACTATTAACAGATTGAACATGGCTTTGGCTTACGTGATCTTGCATGTATTTGAGAGTAACAACATCATTTAAACTAGATGGTTCCTTTATATTAATTATTTTGTTATTGGCCATGTTAAGATTTGCATTCATATGATTTTTACCGTTAATATCAAGCTTTGTATGAAGACTATTCGCCAAGACATTTCCTTGAGTTCTTGTTAAAAAAGTACTGTCGGCATATATTTTAGAAGCCTTGCTCTGAAGGGTATTAGTTAAAATAGCACCTGTTTTCTTCGTTAGAAAAGTATTGTCGGCATATGTTTTATCAGCTTTAAGCGCGTCTCTGGAGTCAATATATTCTTTATTCATCACATTTGACATATTACTATATCCTGAATCGAATTTCGGGACGTTTATTATGCTGTTAAAAGTTTGTTCGTTATTGGTACTAAGATCGGCTTTATCAGTGAGTTTGTTGTTTAGTTCTGTTTTGACTTTATTGTCTTCTAATTTTACATATTCAACATTCGGTATTGATAAGTCGTTATACAACCCATCATAGTAAGCTTCAGTGTTCTGAAGTGAAAGTCCAACACAATCAAAATGGGTTTCATCACTGTTTTTTTTCATTAAAAATTGGTTGACATATCTCTTGTTAACAGCACTACTCAAGTCTTTTGCATATGTATCAAGATCAGCATCAAATGCTACGTCATCTTGAGTCTTTAACCCAAATATTTTCTTTTTATCCATGTCATAATCACCTGATTCTGTTAGTTTGAACCCAACCCCAGCTGGTCCTTCTTTTCCAACACTTCCAGTTATTGCATTCGCAGTATGATTGCCGTCAAAAAATCCCATATGTAATTATGTTATATATTTTCAAAATAGTTCTTGATGAATTTTTCATTGTGATTGGTGTTTGTCATTGATAATGGTTTCAAGATGTCAAAATATCCTTTTTTGAATACAAGTGCTTGGTGTAAAAAATAAAGACAATAATAACCACATAAAACAGACTTGAGGTCTTGATATTGAGAATTATTGAAAAGAATATTGGTGATACCATCTCTTTTTGCTCTCATTTTAAACTCCTGGGGGTAACTCATCCCAAAAGAATCAAAGTACCATAGCGTTCCTTTCTTATGACCATTTACACACGCAACCCAATGAGTACCAGCACCTTCCAAATCATCAAGATTGATGATACAAGGACTATGTTTCTTCGGCATATGTTCATCTCTGCTGAAAATTCCAATTATGTTTATGCCAAGTAATTCACACCATCTCATCAAATCAATGCTGTTCAAAGGTTCATTGAGGAATTTCATAGTTTCATACCGATTATGGGAATTCTTGGTTCTTTTACTTTTCTTTTCACTTTTCTTTTTTTTTTTAATTCCCAAGCCTTTCTGATCTTGCCAACTTCCGATGAAAGGAGGTGGCCTGTACTGTGCATAATCATGTATATTAAAAGGTCTATTTCGTAGCCCTTGGCCTATTTTTTTGATTGGAGTCGGTGGTCTGTTTTGAAGACCCAGGCCTGTCATCGATCTCATTTTGGATATTAGCGTTTTTGAAATGTTAATGTCAACACCCTTATTGAGGCTTTTGGATTTTTTGATCTTATTTATCTGCGTTTTAGTCAGGAAGATTCTGTCACTTCCAGATAAATCAGCAGATGACAATCTCAGTGTTATTGGAGATTTGTTCATGATGGCTTTTGTAAGCTTCAATTTCTGGTTTCCGCTGAGTGATATAGTGTATGGTTTGTATTCAGTCATATATATTAACGTTACATAAAATACATTTGATTAACGAATCAAGCTTTGAGGAGAACTTTACCATTGACGATATCAACACCAAGCTCTTCTTCATGGAGAATGAGAGCATAAAGACTGTAATTTGCATTTGGAATCCCAGATAGTTTATAACTGAACTGGATTTTGGTCGATCCACTTTTGATTTCTTCTTCCTGGTTTCTCAGATCAAAATAGATGAGCCCATATAACTCTTGAAATGATTTCAGTGTTATTGTTGGAGAACTGTAATAAGCATTAAAATCTTTTTGATATTCCATCAATGTCCTGTATGCTTGTACGATCTCTGTATCTGGTTTCAGTTCTTCGTTTGGATAAAAAATACCGTTGCTTAGTTCAAGCCTTGCATTTGAAAATGTTCGGTTATTCGCGATGTTATATGTATTAAATAGAAACGGATTCTGTGTTTGATCATTCATTTTTGCATCATTAAGAGCCCATATAAAAACATGCCTCGGTTTTCGAATTGAAGAAGTAATCCTGAATGTACCTTGACGTGCTGTTGTTGATGGAGAAATCTCAATTCTCTCTTTGAGATATGACCATGTATGTGGCTTTAAATATGTTTGAAGAAAAATCTGCTCACCCTCAGCATTGAATATCATTTTCGGTACCCATAAAACAAGCCTAGTGACAATAAACCTTCCTGGGTCACCCCCAGCACGAAATATCACATTGTTATCAGTTTCAAGACTGACATCAATGGTGACTTTACCATTCGGTGCTATTTCTGTCTCAAAAGAGTTGAAGAAACCATATCTGTTCAATGGTAGTATGATGTTATTTTCAACAGCTTGCGTGAGTAATGCTTTTCTTTTTGCAAAACCTTCATTATATGTTGCCATATCTGTTGGTGCAATATTCTGAGCATTTCCATCCAGTACTAATGTTGTGTATTTTTGAATAACGGCTCCGACGGCTGTATCAGGGTAATTAAACATGCTTGGTCCGACTGTTTCAGTGTAACTTGATGATAATTCAGTCAGATTTTTCACATTGATAGCATGATTAACCCCTGGTGCATCGAGAGCATTAACTCCGCTTAATTCAACCTTCAACTGATTGATAAGTGAATAACCGGAATTGACGGTTGCAACCCGATCAGCTATAGCATAACCAGTGTTATCCATCTTTGTGATTTTAAAATCAACAGAAAGGTATGAATTATACAAGTCAAAAGGGTGAGTCTCACTACTGCTATCAATAACGAACCTGTATCCACTCTTTTTTTGAGACTGGTTGTTTGCAGGTAATGTTATTGGATTTTGTAATTCAAATGAGACATATTCGTATCGTTTGCAATATTTCGAACTTCTGAAAGACATTATATAATAATGGTTTACATTATTTTACATGTTGGTTAATTTGTCGAATTCCAGACTGAGGATATCATTCCTCAATTGTTCTTCCGTATTTTTCGTTCTTTCTGGTTGGAATTTTTTGTTTTCAGGATGTGATTGTAATAAGCTGACGATCATGTCTCCCTTATTTTCTGATTCAGTGTATTTTTTCAGTTTTTCTGTTTCTTTCTTGGTTGCTTTATTCAGTCTATTTTTGATGATGTTGCCAGTTTTATGTGCAACATGTTGTACTCCTTTTTTACCAGCTTTTTTTGCCAAATCTTTGGTGGTTTTACTTGTCAATGATTTTTTTGCAGTGGAAATCAAACTGTTCATAATACCACCTCCTTTTTGGTGATCATCAACTGGGTCACCGGTTTCAATGTCGATGTAGTATGACATACCGGTATTCATATCTCTCACTTTTCTGATTCTGCTCATATACGAATACGATATATAATATCACACTTCTTTCAACAGCAAAGTCAAGTTAATTGGTATATTATTGAGATGGATAGGGTTGTTCAATCCATCAGTGATATATATCCTCAATTCTTTGATGATGTTGGTATTGATTTTGTTGAAAAGGGGTCGAGGTATTGTTTCTTTTATTTCAAATGGATAAGATATCTGCAAATTGGCAACACTAAAACGATAAAGTACATCACCTTGCGTCCCAGAAACAAGTGAGTCGCTCAGAAGATTGCAATGAATGAAAATGTTATCAACATTTCTAGTTATGTTTGGAGCATTGGATCCGTATTTTGTTGATGTGATGATTTCTTTATTGAAACCAATCAGTTTTGAGAAATCACCTTCTCTGAGATCCAATTGATATTTTTCTTCCAATTCAATATACACCTTCAATAATGATGATGAAAATTCAAGTGAGATACCTTTCCCCTTATCGTTTAAATCGCCATTCACTTCGAGTATTTGTGAAATATACTCATTGATGTCTGAATAAGAATAATTACCATCACGGAAAACAATTTCAACCCAATTCGCTCCAGAATCCTTGCTGTATTTTATTTTGTTATTTCCATACTTTGAAGACACATTGAACCAGCTATAAGTCATTTCAGCACTGTAAAGAGCCAAATAATATGTTTTATTCCTGTCTAAGACTATTTCAGGCACATGATTGATGGTGAAATCATGAGACATTGAATCTCTTATTCCATCATTGCTATCCAAAAACATCGGGATTTCCATTATATCATTAGATTACATTAATTGAGTCCTGACAAATTTATCGTATTGTGTTTTAGCTATCACACCTTGTTTGAGTAAATAATCAATGATCTGCCACATTTCATTTCTGAGAACAATACTTGTATTACCAGCCCTTTTGCTTCCAGTCAACAAAGTCAATCTTTTCATCAAATCGTTTGGGTCTGAGTATATCATTGCACCTCCAATCAGTTTTGATTTCCCTGATGATCTATGTTTTGGGATGTTTGATAACAAATTGAGATTATTGAATATTTTGATTGCTTTTGATGAATACTTTTTCTTCGGATCAAACCTCTTTGTAATGAGATCAACGAGTGATTTGTCAGCAATGTCTTCATAAACCATTTTGCCATCTTTCACGGCTTCGATGACCATTTCATTGATTAATCTTGGCATATTTATGAGTAAACCACCATACTGTCCATTGTTTATCTTGTAAGCATTTCGCTTTGGCTGTTTGTAAGACCTGATACCATCGCCTGTTTTTTCCCTGAAATTGATTCCTTTTATAACAGTGCGATATTTACTCAATATCTCTTGATCTTTCCTTGCGTTATTTTTAATAATCCGATTTGAAGATCGTCTTTTTCCAGTAAGATGAGATATTGCTGATCTAACTTCTTTTTCATCTGGAATATCATTCAAATCAGGATCAAATCCATATTTTCTTATGATGGTTTTTTCACCTTGGTTAAAGATATGTTCTTCAACGACTTCTTTTTTTGGGACTTCTTCATCTTCATCTTCTTCTTCATCTTCTTCAGGTAATATGTCTAAAGGTTCAAATTTTGATGGTAAATCACTTAACCAACTTTGAACCCCACTTTTTGAACCAGATGATGACATTGTTTCATTCAACATATCAACAGCTGTAATTAATTTTTCTTGTTTTTCATTCAAGTTTTCAATTAATTTGTCTTGTTTTTTATCGATGGTTTCTTTCACCTCTTTCTGAGATGTTATAACGGGTTTAAATAATTCCTTGCTTTCAAATTGTCTTGATTGTTTTTCATCCAGTGTGTCTTTTATTTGTTTTCTGATTTGTCTTTTCAAAAGATTATTCTCATAATGCTTCTTCTGATTCTCTCTGAATTTTTCGATATCCATATATAATAGTTTAGATAAATGACAAAATTAATATATCAATTGACATAAATGCTGGAAGACAGATATTTTAATGTACACAATATATATATTGATGAAGATTCCAAACTATGACAACATCAAAAAAGAAGCCCAAAAACGAAGCTTAAATAACTTCTTGAATGAAGAATTCAGAATGCTCATTTGTGGTCAAAGCAATTGTGGTAAAACAAACCTTCTGATGCACATATTGAGAAAACCGCTCGTGTTTTATGACAAGATAATATTTTATACTCCGAATAGACATCAAGACAAAATAAAAGATCTCGAATCATTGATGGATGACATATCAAAAAAGGTTGGTTATGATGTGTTAGAGATTAAGACTGCTGATAAAATAATGGATACTCAAGAATATCCCAACAATAACAGAAAAATAGTGGTGTTCGATGATTTGATAAATTGCTGTGACAAAATTCAATCCAAAATAGCGAATCATTTCACTGACGGAAGACATCATAATATAACTCCTATTTATTTGAGTCAAAGTTACTATGATGTGCCTCAGAAAATAAGACTGAACAGTTCACATATGTTATTATATCCACCAGCCACAAAAAACCATTCCAATCTGATCGGCAAAGAAAATAGAATAGATCCCAATTTATTTGACAAACTGATGCCCTTCGAATTTTTGTTCATTGATAAAGAAAAGAAAAGCTGTAAAAACAATTTTGATGAAATTGTATAATCAATATATATAATGGTTAAATCGTATTGCGTAAAGCAGAAAAAAAAGACAGAATGCGTACCAGAAAGTGAGAGATATGTAAAAACCAAAAATGGCCGAACTATGATGAAATGCATATGCGCTGAATGTAAAAGCTCTAAAACCCGATTTGTAAGTAACAAAACTGGGAAAGGAGTTGGAGAATCGATTAACAATAAAATCGGGAATAAAATTCCAGGGTTTAAGCAGAGCTCAAGACGTAGCATCCTTCATCATGGGTGTTACTGGAGGTGATAAAAATTTGTTTAAAAAATATTGGACTGGAGATATCGCTAAAGGGGCTTTTAACCCTAAAAACGGATTATTTTCAAACAAAGAGTTTCTGGACAGCCCGCAGGTGAGCATGCTAACGAAGATCCGATCCAAAATGCACTGCTACTAGTTGGGATAAGAAATAAAAACGGTAAATGGCGTAATCATTATTGCGATTAAATATCTAATCAATATATATATGTGGTAAATCGTACTGTGTTTCATGAAAAAAGAAAACTGAGTCTAGTTCCTGGATTCTAAAAAATATGTCAAAGCAAAGAATGGCCGTTTAATGGTAAAATCAAATTGCATATCTTGTGGTATTACGAAAAGTAAATTTGTAAAAAGTCAAAGTGGCGGAGCTCTTGCTAGATGAAAAGACCCTTCTACTGTTGATAAAATAGCCTATGTAGCATCAAATTTCGTAACTCCATCACCTAGCTTTGCTTCAATGGCAAGACTTTTAGCAGGGCAAGCTCTCAAAGGTGTAAAAGACAATGTTGATTACTACAAAAAGGGAAAGGGTCTCGATATCCAAAAACCTTATTAAAAGTAGCAGAATTAAAGGGTTATGAGAATACCTACAGGAAAAAAGTCAACGTTATACAGGACCTGGTACTCAATTAGAAGAAAGAGGTAAAGTGGGATCAAAAGATCCGGTAAATATACTGGAGATATATAAAAACAAACAGGATAAACAGATGCCGTCAACATGCAACATGATGTAGATTACAGCGTAATTCAAATAAATCACTAAAAGCTGAAGTAAAGTCATAAATGAAGCAGACAGGAAATATGGTTAAGAGAATCCTTAGACGCAATACCATGGAAAGACAGGCAATGGGGACATGCATGGGCACAAACTATAATAGCTAGTAAAAGAAAAGTAGGATTGGGTATAAAAAAAAAAGTCAAAAAACGTAAAAAGCCGTCGGGTGAAGAAAACTGGCAAGAAAAATTAGCTGATGAATTACACACGCAAATAAAGAGGAACTTTACTCGACGGCGTGTTATTGTGAATCATATTGACGAAATATGGTGTTCGGATTTGGTCGAAATGCAACAGTTTAGTAAATGGAACAAGGGATATAGATATCTTCTCATGGTACTGGATGTTTTCAGTAAATATGGTTGGATAGTGCCTCTAAAAGACAAAAAAGGTGAAACTGTAACTCAAGCATTCAAAACAATATTCAAAGAGGGGCGTAAACCACAATATCTTTGGACTGATAAAGGGAAAGAGTATTACAATAAAAATATGAAGGAGCTTTTGGAAAAGAATGGTATAACACTATACTCAACCGAGAACGAAGAGAAGAGTAGTGTTTGTGAACGATGGAATAGGACAATTAAAACCCGAATGTGGAAACAGTTCACCGTACAAGGCAATACTACGTACGTCGATATGCTGCCCAAGCTGGTGAAGCAGTATAATAATACCAAACACTCAAGCATTAAAATGACACCCGTAGAAGCATCGAGGAAAAAGAATGAAGGCTTAGTATATTTCAATTTATACGGTGATATGAAAACATCAAAACAGAAACCGAAATTCAAAATAGGTGATAAGGTTCGAATATCGAAGTATAAAAGAAATATTTTCGATAAAGGGTACACGCCAAACTGGACAGAAGAAATTTTTACCATCGATAAGATACAATACACTAATCCTATTACTTACAAATTGAAAGATCTCAATAATGAAGACATACAAGGAAGTTTTTATGAACCTGAACTGTTAAAAGCAAAACAGGACGTATTCAGAATTGATAAAGTCATTCGGAGGGATTATAAGAAGAAACAAGCTTTAGTGAAGTGGAAAGGATATAATGATGATTTTAATAGTTGGATACCAATGAAGGATCTACAACATATATAAAATTCGTGCTTATTGACTTAGGCATCTTGAATCAATTCTGAGAATAAAAGTTTATTTTATGACAAACGTTTATATAAAAGTTTGTATAAAAGTTTATTGTAATATGATTGGTTAGTTAATATAAACAATAGAACATTCGAATCTATTGTATTGAACCAAATATTATGAAACCATGACAATAATGCAGATGTTTAACCTTGAACTATAAAATATTAATCACCATAATTTTAAAAAAGTCATAAATATATATAAAAAATAACGAATCACAAGAAATATATAACATTAAAAATTTACCATAACTGTCGGTTAAAAATATATAAAAATTTCTAAAGTATATATATAAATGGTTGAAGTTCGAAGATATTTTACTGAAAAAGACAAGATGGATGCAAAAAGAAGGTCCAAGACTTTATATGCATCTAAAAAGGAATGGTTTTGTGTCATTTGCAATAATTATAACTATAAATTATCCGGTAAATGGAGACATCTTTTGACACAAAAGCATATTAATAACAGCATTATTTACAACAAAAAATCAGATTAAACGCACTGTATAAATGATATAAAAAATAATGTATAATAAATATTATACTCAATACATCAGTTCGTTGAGTGATGATTCAGCATTGCATGACATCACTTTTCTACAATGTGGGCATCAAATGATGTCATGTACTGTCTCGTTTTCAGTCCTCATCTGTTCATCGCTATAATGAAATGTAATATAAGACGTTCATTTTAAACGCACTAGAATCCAACTTGATAAAAGGAATAATTAAACGCACTAAGATGCAAGATTTTTAAAAAAGAGTATAAGAGATTTTGAAATAAATTTCAAAAAATCATAAAACTCGGCTTCGCTTGGTTTTCCAGATTGATATTTCAGTTATGATATCAAGGCTTGTTTAAACGCACTGTATCCAAAATTTTGAAAAAGAGTATAAGAGAATTTTATATTGGGATAAAGTGTTGAATACAGTTTTGGAGTAAGCACTGTAAAAAAGATTTAATTTCCAGATCAGTTGTAAAGACAAGGAGCAAATATAATAAAATATTATATTTGATCAAAAGTTTCATGCATTTAAAAAATAAAATACTATAAAACGCTACGCTTGGATTCAAGGTTTGTAAAAAGTTTTGGTATAAGATTTTGAATCAAGATTTGTGTTCAGATTTTGTTTCAAGATTTTGATTCAAGATTTGATTTAAATTTTTTTTATAGGGGTATGTGAAAAAAACGCGGGACAGCACATGTAGTCAAGTCTTCTTGATTATTGTTAACATCGTGTAGATGTTAAAATTCCAAGGACTGTACGGGACGCCTTCTGGGTAATCTATTTCAAAGGGACTACCATCTGATGTTGCTTCAGCCATAACTATCAAAACAAAACAGCTTTAGTGAAAACATATATCGCAATACTGAAAGATGCATCTCCGCAAAGTCGCCTAGTGTGATGGGCAGTTGAGTGTACAGTCGAACCTCGATTATCCGGACCTCGATTATCCGGACTTCCTTCTCTGTCCTTCTCTGGTCTGGTTTCATGAATATTAATTAGTCACATTCAATCTTGACCATATAGACGTTCTACGACGATTTAAACATTATTTCAAGGTGGTTTACCTGTCAAAAAACATTGGAAAACCTGTGAGGTGTAGTTTCCAATCGAGCAACATTTAATACATGCAGACAACGTCCTTCAGTTTGCACTAGCCATAAAAACATTCACACAAATAAATTTGCTTCCTGTCTTTGCTTACTTGTATTATACTGAAGTTTACAAGGAAAAATGACAAAATTCAGAATGTTTAAATCCTTCTATGTAGTAAAAAACATCGTAGAAAGTTCGATCAGTCGCATTACTTTCGGTCTTTCGTTGCTGTGAATGTTTACCAAAGCCGCGACACTTCAGGTTTGTTATGACGCCACTTATGCGTTCATTTTGGTTCTAGCTCTGAATATAAGAGCTTATATTTCGATACAAATACGGCATCAACATACACGGTACGCATTCCCAATGAAATTTCATAACGAAGAGGCACACCGACAAGAGAATGAAAAACGTAATGAAAGCCCGATCAAAATTCGATCACCATTTCCGAAGACAGCAGGTAACTTAACGTGTCGGATTAGTAATTGTTTCATGAATATCGTAAGGATAATGGCGTTTTTACAGTTTACGTGAAAAGAACTGTTAAAAATGTAAGCTTACCTCTTCACAGTACACCGAAGGCGGAAATGAGTTTCCAATGAGATGAACGCAGCAAGCTGATCTTACGTCGACGTTAATTTCGGAAGGCTCTACAACTTTGATTCACCGTTGATGTCATCAAGACAGTCGGCCTCCGAAAACTATACTAATTCTTCCACTTTAACTCAAAAGATCGTCGATTTCTCCTTATTTTTTACAACTCTTCATGTACACACAATTTCTCTTCAGCTTTGCGTCTGGCAAAACACCCGGGGGAAAGGCAAAACAGCCCACACTCTCTGTTTCTCAGAATTGGCTGTTTATAACAATGCGGACTGTTGCTGGTTCATATTACAAAGACCAAACAGTCACGCTCAATCTAACTTACCCTTTTATTGCGGGCCCAAGAGAGGCCCGCAACCCTAATCTTGACAGTGACCAGCGGATTGCGTATTACGCGTGCGCGCCACGTTTATAAAGGCTATCTGCAAACCGGAAGTTGAAAATTTTGTCCTTCCACCAAGAACGATCAGAATGCGAAAAATGTGTCAATCACAACAGTTTGTCGAAACACCGGAAGTTGAAAATCTGTTCTTCAAAAACGATTAGAATGCGAAAAATGTGTCAGTCTCAACAGTTTGTCACATAAGATCGCGGCTACTGTATTATGGAACATTCGAAACATAACATTTTAGACATTGTTTAAATAGGCGTCGGTTTTGAGACGATTTACTGTGATTGTATCACAGATAAACCACGGCAAAACGAATGATTCCAAAAACGGTTGATCTCGAAAAATCCCTTACAACACTGACAACATAGCAAGTTCACCGACCGAGGAAAATCACATCTCAATTACACCGCGTGTTCGATTGAATCATGCATTCCTTGCGTGACGCGTTACTCGGAATAATTGTCTTTTGTTCAGTGATTTATCGACACCGTCTGAGAAATTTTCGCGAAATGAGGTGACTTAAGTTATTTGTTCTTCCACCATGAACGGTTACAATGCAAAAGGACCAGAAAATGTGTCATTTCTGAGAGGAAGTTAAGATTTTTTCCCTCCACAATTAACGATTATAATGCGAAGAAAATGTCAATCGCCCAAGTTTGTCAACTGAGATCGAGGCTTCTGTCACATGGAAGGTGAAGGTGACGGTGAAGGCTCTTTAAGTGTATCTAGGCCCGCACTTTCTAACCTGTGGTTACCACTAGTCTTAGTACTGTTTCTACTCTGATTAACTCCACAACCACTTTTTCTGTTGTCTATATGGAAGTCAAAGAAATGGGAATAATATTTTGCTATCGAGCATTAGCTTTTCGATCATTTGTCGAGTATTCAAATAAATTAAATTCCAAGAAATGACAAAGATCATCTTTTTATCATTCGACCTTTAAGGTCATCAAATTTCCGGCTATGTCGAAATCCAGATTCCGTGACGTTGGAGTCCTTCGTGATCGTGTCGTTGTTTTCCTTCGTCGTTTCCGACCGTTTCCGGACTTCGTTTCGTCAGATTGTTTGGTTTTGTCGTGTTGCTTTCGTTGCGGCGTCATAATAGCCTAGTTGTTTGCTTTTTTTAGTCGTATTGTTTCTAGCCTGCGTTGCAGACGTACAAAATCCCGGTATAGTATACCGGGGTTTTGTTCGTCTGCAACGCAGGCTATATTGTTTCCTTCGTGGCGTCATATGCTAATTCAGCAGATCTTAACTCATCCTGCTGATTTTGGTAGATGAATTATATATGGCGACAATTTTAGTCCCTGGAGCTGCATCTGCGTGACTAAAAGTGTCACTCCCCTCCAATTCTTACAATGGGTGATATCACCTTTGTTCGGCAATTTTATGAGGATACCCTTCTTCCATTCATCTGGGATTTTCTCTTCCCTGCAGATTATATTGAGGAGTCTATACAGGTCCCTCAAACACCACCTGCGTGAATAGCTTCTGGGGGGATATTCTCTATCCCAGTTGCCTTTCCGATTTTGAGGCTTTTCATGGCTGATTTAACTTCAGCCCTGGAGATGCTATTAATAACTGTCTTTATCGGAAGCTCTTTTTCAGGCTGCAGAACAAGTTGGTAAAGAGATGGGGGTCGAAGCACCTCTCCAAAGTATTCCTTTCAGCGTGCGGGTTGTTCATAGCTTTAGCAAGGATGTCACCTTCCTTGCTGCGGATCGGCATACGTTGGTAAGTTCTTCTTCTATTACGAATTCTTGTTGTTCGATACAGCTTGTTGAGATGCCCATTACTTGCAGCTTCTTCAGCATCTGTGGCTACCTGGTTGATATAGGTCCTCCTGTCTCTTCGACATAGCCCCCACCCCATTCCATGCTGTTGCATGCATCCCATATTTCAAGCCGTCTTCTGGCCCTATCAACATCTGCTTTCAGTTGTCTTCATTCCCCATTCTTCCTCCAAGTATATATCTCCGTGAGCCATGTAATGGGTGTGTGGTTTTAGCCTCAGGCATTGGTTGGTATTCAGTTAGTTGCTTTTATCGTCCAAGCGTATGCGCACGTCTCTATTTTCTATGTGCTGGGCGAGTTTCCTGCCAAGCGCTTAAGATACCTTTGATCGATTTAAACGTGTCCAGTACAGAAATTAGCAACAATTTGTGTACAATATTAGATGGGAAAATGAAAAGGCTAGGCTCTGGACGCTAATTTTTGTAAATTTCCTACATAACTGAATTTGTTCAAGTTTCCATTTTGTTCAATAAACAGGAATAGAATTGCCGACTACATTTAGCAGAACCCTTAAACATTGTAGATAGTAGAAACACGCTTGCCCTAATTGCGCCAATCGTGACGGTTACCTGCTTTATGGTCTAGCTGCCAAAAAGCCTTGTCAGTACGTTATATTGGTAATTCGCTGTCCCACTTGGCACGATTACAAAAAAATATAATAATAATAAATATAAAATTAAGCACCAGTTATCTATGCAATGGATCCTAAATTTTGCATGGCTGTACCCGTATGGCCACGAATATTCCATGAGTGTTTTCGAAAACTTTGAATAATCTCTCGAAAGTTTATCATGCGATATCGAATGTCTGGATAGCTGTTATCCGATGAAAGTATAAATGGCTTGTGCGGAGTATTTTGCACGAAAAATTGCAACCATTTCGTATGTTCTTTGTTTTGGAATCTTCTTTCCATTATGTTATGGATGCTCCGGTAAGAATAGTTTCGTTTTACTTAATTTTCTTTTATTGTCTCGTTTTCTCTCTCTTTTCTACCTTCTTCCCAGTTTAAAAAAAAATCCCTTCATAGCTCTATTAACTTATTTTTGCCTCTTAGCAATTTAAAACCACTCTTGCCTATTTAAAACTTTTACATTGCTTATTTCAGGCTGCTTTGTTAATTAATTAGAAAAAGACTGTTTATTATTTGAAACAAAGAGGTGAACGATCGTTTGAGGATTCTAGCACGTTTGACAGTGTTTGGTTTTTGCTTCAAGTCGGTTTGTATATATGCAGTTGTGCGTGTCAATCAATTTTCTTTATCATCCATACCTATGCTATACATTGATCATGAGCGACTTTCCCAACTGGCCACAATTCTAAAACCATCGCGGAAAACAAGAGCTTAGAAGCAAAGTGGGCCAACCCTAACACTGCAAATTTCTCCAATACACAAAAGAAATACTCCAACTACACCATTAAAAGTATTCAAGTAGTTCGCATTTTTCGGCAGATAATCAATTTCTATTGCATTTCTCGGCGAAATAGGAAATTTCTGTTAGTTAATTTTGAGATATATCCACACTGCTTCTGAGCACTCTACTTCAGTTGAATTACGATTCATAATTGCTGGTAATTATAACGGCCACCTGCTTTATGGTAATGGATGCCAGCAAAACATAGCCACCTATACATTTGTAAATTATTTTGGCTCAGCCGAGTTGGGAAAAAGCTATCATCAATTCTTGGCATTGGCTCAGATGATGAAACAGTTAAGATCCCCGGACCACTGCGCTCACTGGGAGACAAATTTACTCCGTACAGACGTGCATGACGCTGCCCGATAAGTCGTAAAAATACATGAATGTCCTTTCTCGCCCTGTTCCATTTTGTCACACCTCTTATCTGCCTTTTTCTCTCCGCTGTTTCTATTTTTGTCAAAAGTGGTTATTAGCAGTTCTGTGTACACAAAACTATGTAAATGTTTACTCCCAACATTCTAATACTGAATGATCATAATTTATTTGTTTAGTGAAAGGCGAGTCAAAACAGGCCCACTATGCATGCAAATGAGTTTGATAATTGTGATGTCTCAGAGTATTTAGCTTCGTCTTCGTCCCTTACAGATGATGAATGCCGCATGATCATATTTAAAGAACCCATACCAGACAAAGAAATGAGGGGTCACGTGATCAGAAAGGAAGAGGTGCCAAATCAGGGGAGTTGCAGAGTGTTGTGTTTTATGGAACCCAACTGCGTGTCCATTAATGTTGGACCTATTCAGGGAGGAAAATACAAATGCGAGTTAAATAATGCTACGGAAGAAAACCAAGTTGAAAATGTGCTGCATACAAAGAGGAATTTCATCTTTCTTGGCATTGAGGTAAAATGCATAGTCTACAAATTTTTGCTATATATCAATTACGTATGCAGTGTGGGTAAATGCATTCTGGATTATGCCTGTTTAGTCTGGAATAGGGCATATTTCAGTAATTTTTTTTAAAAAGAAATTAAATTTGCCAACAAAAATTCCTTGTTTGAGAGAATCCACCACGTTAGTGACTTAGTTAAGTCAGTTCAATGTCAAAGGCAGAAACAGATTCCAAACTCAATTCCCGGCTCTGAACAATTACCATACTCCCGCTCATTACAGTGTAATTAGTTCTCCCCTAAACCTTTGATGTAAATCTATTTTACGCTGATAAAATTCACAGTACTCTACAATGTTAACTTATTGTCATGGAAACGACTACTGAACTATGATGATGCAATTTCTTTTCTATTCTCTCTTTATAGAATCCCTGCAGCAGCAGCCCGTGTATGAACAATGGCGTTTGTCAAGTAGGATACACTGCTAAAGGATTTCGTTGTAAATGTCGTCCACCATTCGCTGGGGAACACTGTGCAGGTAAAATTTAAAGTGAACAAAAGCAAAGGTAATTTAGCTACTTTTCAGCTAATTAAAAGCAAACATTTCAGTTCTACACGGCCACACTCTCATGTGGAAATTTTCACATCCCATGAATTTTTTTTTCTCTGGAAGGCACGATTTGTGCTTTTCTTAGTATCAAATGGTGCAACAATGACGTAAGACGTCCAAAAAAAATCCGCCATCTTGGATTTTATGATTTGTCAATGACATCACCCTTTCATTGATTCCACTGGTCATACAAATTACCATTACCGAAAAATTTGTGTAACAAACACCTCAAGGAAGGGTTACCTTGAAAGCGTTAACACAACAATTAAAAAGTTTGCAACTTTTGTAAGTGGAACTTCTTGGATGTATACAGGGATACTTAAAATGGGGGACCCGGAGTAGAAGTTTGTTCACAGGGGTGTCACGTTCACCCAACAAAACCAATCCCCTTAGCTCCTCTACTTCTGCGGCATTCAGTTGAAACGCCGCACGGTGGTGCTACGACGACGTTTGCTTTTATTTGATATTTATTTGCAAACAGCTTGTATCTTTGACTTCGAGAACGGGATAGATGATTGGGAGAAGACTGGTACGGTGTTTAACAACCAGCCGACCTTTGGCGACAATCCTACAGCACGCAATAGGGGGCAGCCTGCCAATCAACAGGGGGACTGGTGGATAGGAGGATATGAGGACCGACCATCCGAAGAGGCAAAGGCAGGGGATGTTCAAGGAGACAGTCCCCAAGGGACTCTCACCTCCCCACGCTTTCGTATTGTTGGCAAAAAGATCACGTTTCTCATTGGAGGAGGCTGCAGTGTGAATGAGGTTCGCGCTGAGCTAATTGTCAATGATCAGGTGAAGAGCGAATTGATCATTTCGAGTAACTATCAAAAGCCTTAAAAACGTCAAGAGAACCTTTTGATCTCTTCCGAGAGAAAACGAAGAATTCTGGAAAGGAAATTGGTTTAATTTGTTACGGTAGAGTAACAATGCATGTAAAGAACGGTCCAGAAGATCTAGAGTTGTTAATTGTCATCAAAATAACGACCAAGCTCCCGCTCTCTTGTTAATATTTATCACAAGGCAACTTCCAAGTTGCTGGGAAGAGTAGAGTATATTCAAGCTTTACTCATTTTAACTGGTTCTGATCTGAATCGGATTTCAGAGAGATTTAAGAAGGACCCTTGTCGATACCAGCCGCAAATGCTGATTGGACCACCCTAAATAAATTTGACCTGACTTGACTGACTTTACGCGTGAGGTGGTGACATTGCTTTGTTTCTTTCGTAGTTAACTGTGGGATTTCTGTCCGCTTGTATTTTAGGTTGTCAGAAAGGAGACTGGTGACTGCACCGAGACGATGGATCGTAAGAGCTGGGACGTACAAAACTTGATTGGTCAACACGCTCGCGTCAGACTTGTTGATGAAAGCTCTGCCGAGTGGGGCCACATAAACTTTGATGACCTTAGAGGCGATATAAGCTGTGAAGATGATTAAGAAAAACGTTCTGTTGTGCTGTGAAAGATTAATGGAAAACTAGTTGATTCGTTAAACTCTTGTGCTTGTTGTATATTAGCTTTGAAATCAACTGTAGGATAGTTCTGTTTGACAATGTAAATAGATTATTAACAGGAAACGTGCAACGTAAAAGCAAATTTATACCGCCACCCATCCTCGGAGACCCAGGGGCAGTTATGGGGGCCAGAGAAACGCGAAAAAGCGGGTAAAAATAGCGTGAAACTACCAGTTACATAAATCAGCATAAAAAAGTTCTATTGACTGAAAGTGCCCCTGGGGAAAGAGTCTTACCAGGCCAGTTCAAAAAGCTCTTTGAATACTGCCTCGTGATTGGGCAGAAAAATCTATTGTTTTCCCTTTGTATTATTCTGCCCAATCGACGACCAGCTTGACTTCGGTCCAGTTTCGCACTATTTTTTACCTGCTTTTTCGCGTTTCCCTTGCCCCACTAACTGCCCCTGGGTCTCCGAGGATGACCGCCACCTTGGTACAATTGGAAAGAAAATGAAAAAGTTTGTATCTTAGCAAACGAAACGCTAGTAAAATGCGATTTTTTATAATGTTTATTACCGCTGTTTGTTTCAAATTTTTAATCAAGTTACGTTGACCTGAAACCAAGGGTCTTTATGATACATGTTGTCTGTTTCTTTTAAATCCCTCAGTTTGTCTTTTTTGTCTCTTTTTTAAATCCCTGTCCCACACTGAGTGTAATTATTATTTTGTAAATTTTGTCAACCTTTTGTGTTTTTCAATTCTTCTCGACGCTTGTTAGCAAGTGAAATGACGTGAGTCCGCGTTGTGTGGTGTGGTTCCATTTTTGGTATCGTTGTCGTTTCCTTAGTCTACTTCTCTCTTATCAAATTTTTACTATTAGGAACAAAACATAAAACCGAACAAAAACTGGTTTCCTCCTGAACATTCTTGGCAGTTTGTATATGACGTTCGTCTTATCTGACCCCAGCCCTCCCCCCAGGCATGACTCTTCGATACTTCGAGACAAATACTGCATGAGACAATTAACCAGGTGAAAAACAATATAATAGACACAGCCCTCCTGGAGGTTAACAAATAATGGATTTTCCCGTGTACCGTTTACAAAACAACTTGAGAACTTTCGGGAATAAAGCGCTCCACATTTGTACGATGACATACCAGTTTTCAGATTGCAAGTCAGATGAAACTGGGTGTGATGGATGAGACACATCTATTTAAAACATCCCAACCAGGGAAACGGGACGATCTTTTACAGAATTAATTAAGTTAAACTCATATCGGAAATTTTCCATTTAGAAGTACTGATACAGCATGTTCTGTTTACTCTCCAACCGAGATTTCTAGATTATTGGTAAATGGTAAACAACTTATTCCTGAATGAACGTCTTTTTAAATTATCTTTCGATAAATGATGACACAAAGAGCCAACATTACTGGAGACAAATATTATCACAAAATCTTGGTGGGTTTAAGCGAATTTTTTTGTCCATAAATTGTGGAAGTTTTTATTCAAAACGTATACTGCTTAGATATTCATGTATTATTTATCGATTACTCCTTGGTGTCATAGTTCATTACGGTGCATTGGGAAAGAAAAACACAAATACTCGTTAGTTAATTATTTACTGGCATAGCTTGATCCGTTTGCTCTCCAACCGAGATTTCTAGACTTTGGTAAATGATAAACAACCTACCGTAGAATTCCGGTTATAAGCCCTTGGCTTATACGACTTCGTAAGGGTTTTCGGGTGGGCTTATAAGCGGAGGGGCTTATATTCGGGAGGGCTTATAAGCGGAAGGAAAAAAACATTTCGAAACGAGCATCGGGAGTGTTGATCGAAATACGTTAGTTAAGTTAAAAACGCACAAAAAAGCAACATTTAGCCCTGTTCAGTACTGTCATCCGGTAGAGGGGGCTTATATCCGAGGGGGCTTATAACCGGATGTATATTTTTGTTTCCAGGTTGATGGGCCTATAACTGGGGGGGCTTATAACCGGAATTTTACGGTATTCCTTAATGAACGCGGTTTTGCTTCTTAAATTATCTCTCAACAAAATAAATCACACACACAAAGATCTAACATTACTGGGGACAAATATGTTCACAAAATCTTGGTTAATTTTAGCGCATTTTTTCTTGTTTATAAATGCTACTCAGACATTCATCTATTATTTATCGTTTACTCATAGCTACTCATAGCTCATAACGGTGCATTGAGAAAGAAAACATAATATTCACTCCTTAATTATTGATAATTAAAACGAGGTATCGACCTTATGCAAGACTCCCTTTACGTGTTTATCATGCCGCATGAAAAATATAATTGATAATGTATACTTGGTAAAACAGCGCTATCCAGAGAAATGGCTTGTTTTTCAGATTTCAAGCGCCCATTTTTAGTCGTTATCACCATCGCCAGTATGTCATTTGGAATCATGTTTCCATTTTGTCGGGCCAGTTGCTGTGGTAAGAATGATTTTGCACCATTTTACTATCTGATTCTTTATCTTAGTTTGAAGTTTTAACTCATTTAACCACTTTTTTGCATGCAAGCCGTTCGAATCACTCGTTTAAAATTTTCATATTGTCTCTCCCAGGTTACCTTTTCACAAACTGCTTCATATTGTCTCTCCCAGGTTGCCTTTTCACAAACTGCTAATGTCTCCAAAAGTTTCATTACAGTGCAGAAAGAAAGCGTGAACCTTTTTGAAATTAAACATTTTTCAAGGATTGATTACGAAAGGGACAAAGAGGGAAATTTGGGCCTGTTATGCAAGGGTATAAAGCACAATGGAAGTTGAACAAAATTTATTTACAAGTCAGACTGAATGTGTTGAAACATTGTTTTCACAAGTTATAATTGGCTACAGTTGTTTTCCGTGTCCCCCATCTTTTGTTCTGGCTGTTAAATTGAACTGATAGTAGAGTTTTTTTAATTCTCCTAAATACCCACAAAAATTAATTTACTCACACTAAATTCAAACTAAATTTAAAGGCGATTTTATAATTTTCCCTAGATTGAGCAAGAAAATTATTTAGCTTTATGATGTCTTAGAATTGTAAAGATTTTTTTGTTCTCAACCAAAACTTCTATGCGATTTTAAAATTAAGATCCGGTGTAAGTAAGCATATATTCCCTTAGTGGCGTTGTCGCTAGAAATTTAAGTAGCAACTTTAATGAATTTTAAACGAGACTAACTTTTATTCAATATAGAACGCACGTTACTTGAAAAGTCTTGCAACAATAATACCACAAGGGTCGGTCCTGTATAATTTCAACTAACGTTGTAAAATGCCGTTATGTCTTTTCACAGTGGCAGATAAATGCCGCAAAATCTGGTTCAATGAAGTATTACCAGACAAAGCAATTATGGGGCACCTGATCAGGACTGTATTGTCACCCGATCGGGGGAGCTGTCAAGTAAAGTGTTATAGTGAGCCCAACTGTGTGTCCATAAATGTCGGACCTTTACAGGAAGGAAGTCACAAATGTGAATTGAATAACGCTACGGCTAAAAACCAAGCTTCCTCTATCCTACAGACCAGAAAGGATTACACCTACCTCGGTATTGAGGTAAAGTGTTTGATTGTAGAGGGACTCGGAAATAAAATTCTTCCGCACAAAATCCTTCCATCCTGTCCCGTCCGTTACCCACCAAGTACAAAGACATAAATGGTAGTTGCAGGAATTTTTAAACAATTCTGTTCACTAATAAGCCCCTCCTATTGTAAAAGTTTGTTTTGTACGTTTAAAGTTGCAACAGTTTGCACCCTTCCTTCCCCTTCCTGAGGTGCAGAGATGTCTCTTGTACAAACTCCTTTCCCGCTACATCCTTCTTCTCTACCACCACTTCGGCTAGCATCATTACCACCACCATGACCACCACCATCTCCTCCTCCTCCTCCTCCTCCTCCTCCTCCTCCTCCTCCTCTTCTCGTGTTCACATCTGTATGTCTCTTTTATTACTATTCGATTCTCTCTTTAAATAGAATCCTTGCAGCAGCAGCCCATGTATAAACAATGGCATTTGTCAAGTAGGATACACTGCTAAAGGATTTCGTTGTAAATGTGCCCCAGGATTGACTGGACCCCACTGCGGTCAAGGTAAATGTGAAATCATTAAGTTGCAGATCAAGTGTCGATAAAATGGAGAGGAATCAGGTATTAACACATTTCTTTCTTTGATTTCATGCAGCCTGCAGTTTCGATTTCGAAAAAGGGATCGGCGGCTGGCAAAAGACTGGTACAGCATTTAATAACCAGCCGACGTTTGGTGACAATCCTACAGCACGCAACCGAAAGCCCGCCAATCAACAGGGGGACTGGTGGATAGGAGGAGCCGAAAACCGACCATCCGAAGAAGCAGAGGCTGGAAACGGTCAAGGAGACGGTCCCCAAGGAACACTCACTTCTCCATGCTTTCGTATCTTTGGCAACAACATCTCGTTTCTTATTGGTGGAGGCTGCGATGTGAACGTGGTTCGGGCAGAGCTTATCGTGAATAACCAGGTGCAGATTATTTTTGCCAGTTTCTCTCTTTGAGTTAACCAAGCATTGTCTATGACAATCACTTTACACTCTTTTTTTATAAGAATATTGTTTTTCCGACCCAGGCTGAATATTCTTATTTTTCTTCCGATTTTAGGCTGGAAATATTCTTATGAAGATTCTTAGATAATACTGCTTGACATTTCTGTTTTAGCCTTCATGTATTGGGTGTTTGGTGTCCAGATCTATATCGTGTTACATTGTACACATGTACCATTGCTTTTCGTTGCCGCCAGCAAGATCAAGATGTCGCGACAGACGACACTTGGCCGGTTTGGCTTTAAACAAAGCATTCCTCACAGAGATACAGTGACGGAAATGAAAATACCTGATTTTGTTTCAACTAAAAACATATTTAATTGTATTGTATTTACAAATTTTCAACTCAAAACTATATTCTTTTCAAAATCTCAGCCTCGGGTTTATTCTTAAAATATTCTTAAAAATTCGCAAATTTCAGCCTCGATATTCTTATAAACTAGATTCCTATAAAATAAAAAGAGTGTAGCTTAGCTCGCCAAAGGCCGTCTTTGCCATACATTTTACTGTGCTCCTGACTGTGTGTTAAAGGTAATAGAGCCGTCTTTGATTTTGGTCAAACACGCCTTTGACGTTTATCAAAGGTTAGTGAAAGGTTGCTACAAAATCAGTGTGACTGAACAATTTCAAAGCTACCTTCAATTCATGTCAAAGTTGTAGTCACTTTACCGCGCGTCAAGTGTTTGTCAAAGGCCACGGATGCTCCATACCTGTCGTGCGTCAAAGTTAGTGGTGTAGATTTTTTCTCCACTTTGATGTGAATCAAAGGTAGTCAACCCAAATTTTCGTGCAGTTTGGAAGGGGAACTCCTTCTCGACCAAACAAGGTCTGGCAAAAGAGATTAGGCTTCCGCCGATTGAAATGTTATTTTGTACTTCTCAAACTCATTAATAATTTATAAAGCAGGAACAAAGAAATAAAATACAAACAGCGACAACAAACATAATACATGGACTACGCATGGCTTGAAAAAAGAATCGAAAGTTTACTTGACGTTTCGCATGCTACAGCACACATCTTCAGAAGTGACGGTTACAAAAAGCGAAAGATTTTAAAACTTAAAAATACAAAGCGAGGTACTGGTAACGAGCTAAACAATAATTAACAACAGTGATAAAAATAGGTGAGAGCCAATAAATAAAGCCACAGCTTTTCACTGCCAATGTTGTCATTGAGGGTGAGTAAATTTTAGATTCTTTTTTCAGATCATGTGTAGTCCATGTGTTATGTTTGTTGCCGCTGTTTGTATTTTATTTCTGGTGAAATTGAAATGGCCAAGAAACAAGAGCGTTTATGAGGAACAAAGAAAATCATAACCAAACCGTGAAGGTTTGGATACCCGGTCTTAATGAGCATATAGATATTTACGATTTTACTTCTCCGTTTACTCCTTAGTTTTTGTTTTGATTGAGAAGATATATTTAACACTAGAGACAGTGTTTCATCGGCTATCCAAACACCTCCAATCTCAAAAATACTCCGCTGCGCGTCGAATTTTCAACCCTCTTCTTGGTGTTTGGATATCCCGATGAAAGACAGTCTCTTGTGTTTGGTATATTACATAAAAAATACACTAACGATTATCGGGTTTTCATCATTATGTACTCTGATGAGATGTAATTTAAGATAGTTTCTGCCCAACATTCGAGCAATACAGGCAAAAATAAAGTTACCAGAGACCTCATAGCATGGTAACATATTTAAAATAAGTACAGCTAACAAAAACCTGCCAAACTTTAGCACTCAAGCTGTCCCCGCGAGAGAAAAATGGATTTGAAATTATCTATATTTCAGTTAAAATGGACGTTTTGCGCCAGTTCCAAAAAAATGGCGCGCGTTTTAAGCATTTTTACGGGGTTTGACGGGGTCACCAAGGCAAATGAATTTCAATAAGATGTTCTAAATAGTATATAAAATGTTGCCTTGCTATGAAAAGATTTTTGGTACTTAATTTTTGTTCTCATTGCTCGAACTTTTAGCGGAATCCGTCTTAAACAGAATAGAGCTTTCTCATATGACGTTACGGCAGCCATATTTGTGTTCCAAAACAAAGAATCGGCTACCACATTGGTGTACCAAATAAATCCTCTAGGAATTGAACTCTATTTTTTTTGCAAACATCGTCTTTTGTTTCAGTAGAGCAGTTTTCAATTGAGTGTCGTAAAACCAAAACCAAAGTAATTACTCTGGCCAATCACAAAGAACACAGACAATCCAGTGAACCAATCAAAACTCGAAGCAAGTACATGTTGCTGGCACGAAGCACGGGAAAACGTGCGCGAGCGAATCACGATTGGTTTTGGTTTTAGTTCTGATTGGCTGAGAAAGTGGCGCGAGATTTTTAAGCCAATCACTAAGCGTAGTAATGCAAAACCAAAGCAAACGCAATTTACTTTCGACACTCAAGTGAAAACCGCTCTATAAGCCAACACGGTTGCTGATCACGTGAGTGAAAACGCTCTTAAGCGGTTATCAGAATAAGGGCCCTTACGTAATCCGAGCACTCATTGGTATATGGGGCCTTTATAACAACAAAAAAAGGTAAAGTGGACGTTCGAGCCTAGTGGCCCATCAGGCCGGAGCTTATCCCGGTTTCCCTAGCATTAAGCGGCAAGGAGTATTACTACTAACCCAGGATAGCATGCTAGTCCATCGCAGGGTCACCCCCAGCAGTAATTTCGCCGGTACCCATTTATGCACCTAAGTGGAGAGGGCATTATGGGAGTAAAGCGTCTTTCCCAAGAACACAACGCAGTGCCCGGCCAGGGCTCAAACCCATACTGCTCGATCAAAAGTCTAGCGCACTAGCAATTAGGCCACGGCACCTACCCCTTTATAAGAATAGGAGGCGCTCCCAAGTTTTAAGACTACTTCCTCTTATCCCTTGACAGAATTTATCTGTTTGCTTTAAGGTTGTCAGAAATGAGACTGGTAACTGCTGGGAGACGATGTATCGTAAGAGCTGGGACGTCCAAGAATACATTGGTCAACACGCTTGTGTCAGGCTCGTTGATGACAGCTCTGGTGGGTGGGGCCACATCAACTTTGATGACCTCAAAGGCAACATTGTTTGTTCACAAGACTGAGACAAATATCAGTTCAAGGTTCTATTAGAACACTACATGTAGTTGAGGAAAACCGTTTATTACGAGGCCTAAAATTAATCATGGGCAAAATATTTACGAATGGGCTTGCACAAGGAATATTCAAATAAAGCACAACTCGTCAAAATATACATATCGTATTAGTACTGCTGTATGCATATATAAAAATAAATAAAAATAAATCGTACTTATTTTACGAGGGTAGCACGTAACAGTCTTGCGACTGACAAACCTGTGGCCCTCGGATTCCTGATCGAATTGGAATTTAGAAGTGTTGATTTTTGTGAAGGCGCGGCCGTAGGAAAAAATCAAATGCAAATGAAGTGTTAATGTGGTCGTTTATCATTAAAAAAATTCCTAGAAACTTTGATTGGGATATAAATGAACACGGCTTTTTAGTTCATTGACGAAGCCTCTGAAAACATAGTCCCGTTTTTCCGGTTGGGACGTTTCGAATGGAAATTCCGTTCGGAATTCCATTTACCGTTTTGCATCTTTTGGACCAGTTCCGTGCAGGCGTACCGACTGGCAAATTTAGCGGTTCAACTGAAATGGCGGGTTCTTTGGGAAAGAAGGGTATCCCTGTCTCATAGGGTATAAACAATAATACTAGCTAGACACATGTCTCATAAGATATTTATTATGCAACGTTTTTCTCTTTCTAAATCCCGACTTTGAACCGTTTTGGCACGCTTGCGCTGTCAGAATGAATAAGTGGTCTTCAGATAACTTGTAATTCACAGTATTCATTTGATAAATGTTCGCCAGCGAAATATTACTCAGTTACTCCGGCGATCATATGCAGACCAGACATATAACATCTCTTCTGAAGGCAAACGAAAGACACAAGGATATGTTTTTTTAGATGAACAAAAAAAAAATACCTTTTGATCGAACGTAGTTGTTCTTTTTTGTTTACAATCTTCTAATTAAACTTCTTTATACCAAAAGGCCTTTCGTGTGCACGTTTTTTATCCTTTCACTGTATTGCTGTTGATGTTTTTGTCCTATAAAATCCGTTTAACACTATAATCTCTGAAATATAAGTCACAGTTTAGGTGGGTTCGTAGTGATGCAGATACACTAGTCTGGAGAGCTGAACAGGTTCACGACAGAGTGGGCATTCAGGCTGAAATAAACATGAAAAACAAACTTCAATTAGAACATGACAAGAAGTCAGGCGAATGACAATTGTTTAAAAAGCAAAGACCAGGCCAAGTGGAGCTACATGTAGACGCGAGTTTTCATTTTATGTTAGTTTGTTTGCGTCACTTTGTTTGTCAGGACTTTGAATACTTACAAAAGTTTCCAGCACTTTCTAGTTCATCATTTTTCACTAATAAAAATGGGGGACACCGGACTCGATTTTGGGTTATAAGCACTTGAGGCGAAAATAATTCTCTCAAATATGAAGTACTTATTGAACAAAACTTGCATCAATGACAATCCTGGGCACAAGTAGTTGTAACAGGCTCTGATTAGCACACGCTTTAAGTAATTAAACGCTGCTGTAATTAATTCAATGTGATAAAATTGTTAGCTTAACGCTCATTTTAAAGCACCCCCAGCTAAGGGCCTAATCAAACTACGACAAAAGTCGAATAGAGTTGATAGAAAATTAATAAAATGCCTCTATGAACACGCTAAAGCCGCTGACCCACCTTACTGCTACACCACTCAGTGATACAACTCCAACAGAACAAATGGCCACAAGGAGTCGCAGTCTTGTCCCGGAGTCTTTCCAAGCAAAGTGCACACTTTAAACCAGGTGTAGATGCAGTACTTGTTGGTGTTTGCTTGTCTGGCGCGACAAGGCGTTCTAGTGACTTGCCAGATTTCAAATGCTGTTGATGTTACAATATTCAAATTTAATTGTAAAGTTTGAAACGAATAATGCAGTCCTTTCGCCGTTAATCAAAACTATTCTCGAACACGAGGCTGCCCGCGCCCCTTACCCTTTTATATACCATTTTGACAGAAAAGGTACCCCATTCGTATACCTTTTATTGGAAAAAAGGTACCCCTTTCAAATACCTACAGGACATGACATATACTTAAAACAGGAAGTTTTCTTGTCATTTTTATGTAGCGCTTAATAAATTAAGACGATACAGCCATAAGTTGCGTCTGTTCGAAATATTTCATTTAAAGACCCTTTTTTAATATCTTAATGACAGATTTCCCTGCCCTTTCATATACCTAAACTTGTGAAATCTCTACCCTTTTATATACCTCAAGGCTGAAAAAGGTACCCCTTTCGGGCGGAGCCCCCCCATGTAGGCCATTATAGGGAGTACCCCCCCCCCACCCGGATGTATCTTATCGCGCAGCGCCACCACAAACATTGACATTGGCAAAGCGTGATAAGAGTCAGTTGCATTTACAACTGAGCTGAGGTGTAGCTCACCTGATACACAGCAAGTACCAGAGTGATACCCAGTTGAATAATGGACAGATAACCAAGCAGGCGGTAAGTAGGTCTGGAACCGTCATTTTTGAGACTGTTTCTAACCAAGAGCTGTAAACCAATCAAGAACAAGCCAATGTAATGAGTACAATCATACACCTAATTAGAAGATCAGTTGATGTGGTACCCTTGGCAACAGAGATCCGAATACGAGTGCAAGATCTAATACGGGTACAACTTTTAAATTTCAATCCAGTTGCGTTCCCAGAGCCCTTACTCCTCCCTGTTGCTGACCGGCACTTACCGACCACTTGAATAGGAGGCTAAAGGTACAGGATTAGTGTAAAGATTGTGATAATCGAAAGCATAAGCACTAGGTTTGAAAAGTCGTACTCATACTCAATCTCGTACTCGTACCCCGATCTGAAGGTCGCTATATTCTCACGCGCGACGGAATACTTCAGGAAACGCCCTGAGGCCGAGCTTTGTCTGGTCGTAGGGGCAAGACCCTACGGGTCACAAATAGAGCTGACTTCGGAGGCCGGAAACTCGGAAAGTCAAACCTCTGGTAACCAAGGGTAATGATAAAGCTGCGCTCGTACATAATATGGCTTCCAGGGAGTCGATCAAATCACTTTGCTGCGTAACGTGTTTTTGAAAGTGTTCCTGACTTATGACGCGGCCAGGAAAATTTCACGCGTTGGTGCTTACAAGTTACTTGACTAATCAAAGGCCTTTTCTTCCCCAAAGCGAAGATTCTAAAGAATCCTAGAAAAACAAGACTACATTAAAACCTTCCCTGGCCTTTTCCTCCTTTTGCGCGGGTCCTGTGCTTCAGTTCAGTTCTGTTCCCCAGTCAGGGTCTGTCTTCCTTTCCTTTCTCTCCCCGCCGCTCCCTCGCGGGCGTCGGGGGCTTGTTTCTCATCTGGGTCTGTCTCTCCGTTTCTCTCGGCGGTGTTCATTTTTCTGTTCCTTTCGCTTCCTTTTCTCGCCACTTTTTCTCGCCAGACTCTGCTGGCGGGAGTGGCCGGGGAGAGAATGATTTAAAAGTAGCATTATGCAACTACAATTATTCTTTCGGGGGGGGGGGTCTCTGTTCTCTCGGGTCGGGCGTCTCTGCTTGTCCCGTCCTCCCTCTCCTCGTGTGCTGGTTCCTGGGGCAGTGGCGGGTCCACCTGTGGCTTGGTCTCGCGTGGTGGGGTTCCCTCTGGGTCTGCTGGTGCGCGTGTTCGGGCGCTCCGGTCTGTCGCTGGGGGCCGCGGTGTCTCTCTTGCCCTCTGTCCTCTCTTCTCGCCGGCGCGCGCGCCCATTTTGTTCGTTCGCATTTTCCTCTGGGGGCTCCCACCGGGCGGGCGGCTTTCCGGGCGGTTCGTTCTGGTGGGTCTTCGCCTGCGTCTGTGCGGTGGTTCGCTCTTGGGCGCGCGCCATGTGTGTTTGCTCATGCCGGTGCGCTGTTGCGCACAGTCATAGTGTGTATATTTTACTCCCTGAATGAGATGCTAATCAATCTCAGGTGACCACTTTGTGTCAGGTTGAGCCCCAACAATATGCCGGCACCTTTTTTACTACTGGGCAGAGAAAGACACTGTGACAGTAAAAGTGTCCTGTCTAAGAACTTGAAGCATTGAACCCAGCCAGGGCTAAAACCTGGACCGTTCGAACTACTTAAGTCCAAAGCACAAACCATTAGGCCAAAGCACCTCCCATGGGTTATAAAGTCAGTTTCTTAGCAAGGGTACATATTTCGCCCTCAATCGGTACTTTTCTTCCCAGACAGAGCATTGTGCATCATTACTTACATATTGGACTCCAGTAAGCCTTTTCGCGATGTGATAGAAAATGCCAGTCAAATAAAACAGTGCAAGGTGTGCTCTGTGGACATCTGAAAAATAAAAGTACATCGTTAATAAAGGGGTCTTGCCACTTTCATTTTGTGAAGTCATAGGTTGCCTAGATGTAAATGTCTTAGTACAGTGTAATTACAAATCGCCTATTTCATTTTAGCTTTTTCTAGGCGTTTGAAACCTTCATTTTTTTCACTCGCCGTTCTTCACAAGGTGAACGGTATTAGTTAATCAAAAAACACAATAACACTCCTTTACCAAGTTTTTAAGTTAATGAAAGCGAGGCTTTCGCTTCCGCCACAGCTTACGTTGTGTGTAGATTTTTACTAGATCATGACTACCATCCTATTCCGACTCTGGCTTCGACTTGGATTCTGTTGATTTCTATGTTAGTGTAAGCCAGTTATAACACACCGAATGCCTGGAGCTGGCTATTAACAATAGAACCCCACCCCCCTGCTCCCCTCGCTCACCCACCCACCCCACCCTAAGGCAGTATTTTAAGCCGTGTATTTAAAAATAATTAGGTGGAAATATTTACACTGGTTTTATCGATGAGTTTCACTGTCGTCATTGTTGTTGCTATTTTTTTCAGGTGGTTATTTATATTTTAAGCAAGGTATTCACTGACCACACCAGTTTTTTCTCACTTTTTTGCTGTTGAGTGGCAACACAAAAACTGACACTAGATACTTACATAGAACCACGGTTCTAAGGAGGGGAATGAAAGTGAACAGCAGTTCTCTTATTCTTGTATTAAGTCCTGCGATAAATTAAAATAAATTATATAATTATTAGTAATTGTTGTATTAAACCAGCTACTAAAATCATTCTCAAAGTTCTGGAATCCAGACTTAAGGTATAAACTGTTTTCAGCACCTAGTCAAGTTAAAACTTTATGACTTGTTTCAGTTTAAAACAAATACATAAACTTTAATTGAGAAAGGTTTCACTAGAGATAATTAAATTAGGCCTGCCTCTAGATCTGCCTGAAAATTTTTAGGACATCATGAATAAAAATGAGCACAAAATGCCAAAACGTTCCAAAGAATTATGATTTGCCAAAAAGTGCGGAACAAAGGATCGCCCAAAGACCTGGTTGTTTACATGGTAATAAGCACTGCTTTTTTGAGCTGCCATTTTGGATTTATGGCGTATAATGGTTGCCCAGCAGAGGATCTTTTGTGTGAAACAATTGGGCAAACATTACGTGTCATAAAGTCCAAAATGGCAGGGTGCGGGAAATTTAAAAGCCATAATCTTTTCAATTTAATATAGTGTTTAAATGTTGTTTCTCCCTTGTCCTGTAAATTTGGAATTTATGCATTATTTCAAACAATTCAACAACTTGACATAAGAGTTGAGGTTCCATTGAAAGAAAAAATGGCGCTTTAGGCTTGGGTACAAAGCAGACTATAGCCGAGGTCAGTGCTCAAATCTGCTTGACCTGAAGTCCAGTGCACTAACTATTACGTGGCAATAAGGTAACATGATAGTGACTATAAGTTCAATACTGACTAACTAAATTAAAGAACTTATAGAATGTTCATTCTCACCATTAGGCCAATTTTCTTGAGTTTGTAGCCAAAGTTCAAGCTTTGCCAAAGCTTTGTCAATCACATAAGGACCAACTGCATAAAGTAAAACCAGACTCCCTCTTCGCTGTCAAAAATAATCATTCCATGAGCGACACCCGTTTCAATTTAGGGATTAATTTACAGTTAAACAAAACAGAACATGTGATTTGCTCTCTATCCAGCAAATCTATGTAATTATTCCAATTTTGCTTAGTAAAATCTTTTTCAAGGCTTTTTGTGTTTAAAGATTTGGCATATGTTTGAAAATAATCCATTGAAATAAGGGATGACAAGCCATAATAAGGTGTGAAAACCATTGTCAGTAGCAATCAATACAATGTGGTAATCTTGTTCAGACTTTGCCGTGACTGTTTATTGCACCAAATTATCAGAATCCTTATATATCAATCTTATTAGTAATTAATATAAAGAGTATACTTTGCCGTGACTGTTTATTGCCACCAAATTATCAGAATCCTTATCAATCTTATTAGTATTAATATTAAGAGTATACATGTAAGTCAGAATATTTTATGTAAACGTGTACATGTACATGTATGTAGGTTTGGAGAACTGGTATTTTATTTTTCAACTCTGCTTCATGGAGTACAAATAACAGGTAAAACAAGTACAAATATCTTTTATGATATTTGTACTACACAAGACTGGTTTAACAGGTTCTGTTTTTAAGCTTACTTGGCAAAGATTTTCATCCTTTAGAATGAGTTCACAAGGTGAATGTTTTGATCAAACGTTCAAGTTTAGTAAGACAGTCGATAGTTTGAACGTTTTAGTTGCTTCTCAAAGTATAGAAATCGCCAATGGAAGTTAGATTTGAAATACGATAACTTTCGCATTACTCGATCGACCAACGCTGTTTTATAATTTTCTCGCAAAGATATTTCATTTGTTTTCTCTAACAATACAACACAATGAGAACCAAGAGCAATGAATAACAAAGAACTGCGTATGTGCTTACGCTTCATTGCATACGCGCGTCTGCGTATGTGCGTATATGTGTTGCAGTTAATTTTTGATCTCTTTTTTTTTTTTCTGTTGTTTTTTTCTCTGTTTTTTTTTTTCTGTTTTTTGGTGCTCCCCTCCCTTGTTCTTCCCCCCCCCCCATCCTTCTCCTCCCCTCTTCCTCTTTCCCCCTCCCCTCTATCATTTTTCTTTCTCCCCTTCTCCCCCTCTTCTCCCCTTTCCACTCCCGTGCGTGGGTCCACTATTTTTTTCCCTCCTCCACATTATTCTGTCGGCTCGTATTCAGATCACCAACATATGCGTCTGCGTATGTGCGTATGTGCGTATAAGGTGCGTATACGATGGACGCTTATTTCTGAGCGGTACTGTAGTCCTCTTATTCCTTCTGACTAAATGAAAAATTCAAAAGCTAGAAAATCAGCAATTTTAAGAAAAGAAAACACTTGACAATTGATCTCTTATTAGACATTTTAGTGTGTAGTATCACTGTACAATTTGACTTATCGTTTTTATTTTGACTTGCCCTTTGAGCTTGTCAAAATACTGCAAGACTTGTAAAAAAAAAAATAAAGCAATACTTACACAATAAAATGTCTGTTAATAAGATTTATAAATATGTACCGTATTTATTCAAATAAGTGCCGCCCCCAAATAAGCGCCAACCTCGAATACAGTAAGCGCCACATTTGGGCCAAAAAAGTTAATAAGCGCCGCCCCTAAATAAGCGCTGCGCACAGTCCCGATGCAGTGCTTATTTGATAAATTCCGTTTACCTTAAAAGTCCTACAAAGCAACTCTAAAATATACTTTGACATGTCTTTCCAGCAAAAGCGGTTTTTTGCAGTTCAAAGTGATTGTTTTACCACTCAACCCATTAGTTTTTCTTTCCAACATTCTTACAATACGTAGTTCCGTAAATGCTGTGAAGGCCGCAAACTTTGCCAGGACACTTAGCACCACTTCTCTCTTCAGCAAGCAAACAAGAGACGAATACTGACAACCAAAAGATGCTATTTTCAATTACTGTAAAATATGAGATTCTATTGGGCGGCCAAATTTTAATTAAGCGCCGCACTAGCCACAGTTAAAGCGCGAGAAATTTAATAAGCACCGCGGCACTTATTCGAGTAAATACGGTATTCGTTAATTAATAAAATCCTCCATTATTAATATCATTAACATACCAGCTTTGAAGGAACCCTTGTTTTACTTCTGTCAACTTGCACAATATTGCAGTACTCTTCACCAAGAGTTTGAAAACCTATAAAAAATAATATTTTAATGTGTTGATCAATGTTTCCCTGGACCTCATGGTCTTAAATCACTTGGCTTCCCACCATGATTTTAAATTTGATGAAACAGTGCTGCACATGTACATTATTTTGTTTTAAACATTTACATGTAATTGCATCAGTACACATGAACTATCATCATTAGGAGAAGGAGATCATGGAGTTCAATGTGCATAAAAAATGAAGATGTGGGAGAAAGAACGGCCACTGGGCTTTTTGGCTAATTCGAACATTATCGAAACAGCTCCAAATTGCGCATGCAGGTTTGTTTACGTGTGCTTAACAATGCTCTTTGTTTCATTTGGCTGGTCTTTCGCTCGTTTTTGAAAAATTACACATGCAAAAAGACAAGGTTTTTGCAGGCGCGGCGTCTTTTTGACTTTTCTTTTACAAACGATAAACAAAGGAAACCTTTTGTTCCGCAAAACAATGAAACCAGCTAAAGTTTTGGGATTACAGGCCTAGCCCTAACCCCTAAGCTTAACCCTAGCGAAAAAGCTTAACCCTAAACCCCAAGGGTTAGGGTTAGGGTCTGACGCTAGGGTTTCATTTCAAATTAATTTTAGGATTAAAAAGCTAAACCCGAGTTTAAGGGTTTGGGTTAGCATTAGTGTTTCAAGCGGCTAGCTTTCACTGCAGTCTGCTTGCGGTTAGCTGCTTTTTGTTGTTTCGGGCAAGACTATTGTAATCTGTTATCCTTAGCTGTAATTTTGAGGTGAAAGTGAAATAAAGACTGATTGTTGATTGAATACGTTTGCTCGTGTTGTTACATTATACTAGTTTTGCTTTCAGTTAAGTGCCGCCGGCTTGCTCTCACTTCTATCTCCACTCCTTACATCGTCACACATCTACAAAATCCCGCGAAAACAAGATAAACTAAGGCACGAATCGACTGATTGATTTATTGATTGATGAGTATTTAATGAGGCACAGAAAAAAATTTTGCGAGGGAAGGTCCCCTGCCAAACCTATAAAGAATTTTTTAAAGTCTAAAACCAGGTCACTTCTCGGCAACTTTGTCGCGGCAGCACCCAAGCGGATCCTGCAAAACTCGCGTTGACGAAGTTCCCAGCAAGAAACCTCTTGTTTTAGGCTTTTTATGCGGCAGGGCTCAAAACTACTTTGGTTTGTGCAACGTTTTTTCCGAAGCGCTAAACAGCGCTGTTGTACAAAACAAAGGCAGAAACATCACTCAGTTCTTCGAGCGATGCGGTATTCAGACTTAATGATGTCCTTCAACCACCTGGCAGCCGCACTTGAGCTAAAACTATAAACTTCTTCATTTTACTTTCAAATGCGCCATTTCGCTCAATTCAATCCCTTCCGCCTCTAACATGTGACCTTACGTCACAATGCAGTACCCAGTCCTACTCTACTATTTTAGCTCAATAGATTAATTTACATTTGCCCTATTTGCTTCCGGGGCTCCTTTTCATTTTGTTGTCGGTCGTCATCTTTGGGCGTCTGGGCCTCCCTCGGTCCCCCTGCGCGCTCCTCTTCTCCCCTTCCTTCCGGCCTGTCGCTCTCTCGTGTTCGTCCCCCTTCTCCCTGGGCCCTTCTGGTTTCCCTTCTCTTCTCCTTCTCCTTTCCTTCTGTTCTCCTTTCCTCCTCGTCTCCTTGGTCTTCGTGTCTTCGTCGTGCTCGCTTCTTCCCTCCCCTCTGTGCGTGTGCGTCGCAGTCATTCCTCGACTCAGGCGTGTTGTGTCCTTGTGTGGTGGTGTGGTTTTGTCTTTCTTTAGGTCCAGATTAATTTAGTTAGGTATTTTTATATTTTATTTTTATATTTTAGCATAGTGATTGTAAAGCGCTATGAAAGACTAGCTAAATAGCGCTATAGAAATTATTATTATTATTATTATTATTATTATTATTATTATTATATTATCTACTCAAATCAACAAGAAACATGGCGGCAGCGAGTCGAGCACATGCTTGTAAAATGGTTTCACGCCTTCCGTAGACGCTTAGAAAACCCTGCAGGGAAAGATGTACACACGATGCGTTGGAAAACTCAGACTGCTAGCTGACTGGGAGAATGTAAGCTTGCAAAATGCCTTTTTTTGCATGTGTAATTTTTCAAAAACGACCGAAAGACCAGCCAAATGAAACAGAGGGCAGTGTTAAGCACACGTACATGTAAACAAACCTGCATGCGCAATTTGGAGCTGTTTCGATAATGTTCGAATTAGCCAATAGTCCGTGGCTCTTTCTCCCCTCTTCATTTTGTTGGCCACATCGTTTGGCCCCTCGCATATATTTTGGTGGTGCGTCTGAATTTTGTGGATTTGACTGTTGTGACATTTGCTGAGAGAAGTTCTTGCTCTCCAGTAAATTTTTCCATACAAAAATAATCATCCCTTCCATGGCTGCTTTCAATACAATGTTCCTAAGAGCTTTGTTCTACAGAACCATAAATGCCGGCAGTGATGATCCATGATATACCATATTTATTTATTATATGAACTGCAGTGGTATAGCGAGTGGAAGGAAAGCGATAAAAATGGTATCACACATGTGTGGATAAAAATGATATCCACACGTGTGATATCATTTTTGACCAATCAACTCTACGCACATATTAAGAAACATCTTCAGATCTTTTTCGGGAATCTTTGGTAAACTTTGAAATTCTTCCGAAATTTTCGGGAAAGTTTGGAAAATGGTCGGAAACATTCATACGACCTTTGGACAACATTTTGAAAACCTTGGAAATCTTTGGAAAATGGTCGGTATATCACTCGTTCGGTGCGCTCACTCAAGAAATATTGATTTTCACACTCAAAAATAAATTTCGTATCTCCGCCCCACCATGTATTATCCACTATTTAAATTATATAGACAAGTGTTTTACTGGAAAATAGACAACATTACTGATAAAACTCATACAAGATGCCATAATTTCGTAACATTGCATGGCTGCCAAACTTTGCCAACGCCGGTGGAAAGATACCGCGAGTGATAGAGAATAGAGAAGTAGTAGATAGAGAAGTTTAGTTCCCTGGAGGGACTTAAAGTCATTCACTAAGGAGCAGGAAAATACAAACATAAAGAAGGGAACTTCACATGCCTCAAAACAATTCAAGGAGTTTCTTGCAGACTAGACCAAAGGAGAGATTTTTTAGAAATTTCAGTCACCAAAGTGCAAGAGTTTATGCATTAAAGGTTTGTGCTTTCAACACTTCTATAATTTTTGTCTACATAATAAAAAGAACATTACACATTGGCTTAAAGATATGAGTTTTATGTTCTTATGGCAAAAACAATATCTCACTCACTCGCTGCGCTTACCCGTGGGAAATTGTTTTGCCACCCAAACATAAAATTCATATCTTCTCACCACCATTTTAATATCCTCTGTTAAGGCTAATTATGCAAATTCAGCACTGATCAGTGATGAGAGCCATTCTACAAACTTACCACTTATTGTAGTGAGACCAAAATAACAGATGTCAGCCAGTAGCTCCAGCTCAGCCTTCCATTTGATCCAAGAGAAAGGACCTAAAGATTTAAACTTCCGTCAGCAAATTATTTTTATGTAATGATGATGATGATTATGATGATAAGTAATGGTAATTGGACTTAGTGGAGTACAATTCAGGGAGTAATCGGGCGAGTAATTTCAAAATCAGCAGAGCGCGCAGCGCGAGGCCGATTTAAAATTACGATCACGATTACTCTCTGGATTGTACGACACGAGGTCCAATTACTAATTAATCGTATCAATAACAAAATTCGAGGTTAGGATGTCTTGGAGAACCTTTTTTTGTGTGAAAAAGTCAAAGATAAACTCAATTGGTTGTGCGAAAAGCAGGAAAACAGCAAGAAAGAACCCATTTACATGTGCATGATTGACCCGCAAATGGCGTAGGTGTCCAATTACAGGTATCCAATTTGAAGTTGCTCAAATTGGATACCTGTAATTGGACACCCACGTGATCGCGTGCTGATTACGCGACAAATAGGCGCGTGCAGAACCAATCAAAATCGAGAATTTAGTTATAGATACGATTATAATGATAACTAACGTCTTTATTAAAGTGTCAGGGGAGGTATTTTGTTTATTACAGCTAATTATAGACACTCGTATATATTACAATGAATTAAAACTTACGATGTACAAATTATAAAAAATAATAAAATTTAATTTTACTATATAAATTATTTAAAATTAGAAGGAATAGACTAGTTTTTTTTTCTTTTTCTGTAAAAAAGAATATAACATAGTTTTGGCTGTCAAAAGTGTAAGCACAGATTAGAAAAATATGTAACTATGTAGTATGGGAATCCAATCTCAATATATACTTAACTCAATCTGTAAAATCCAAGTTGAAACTTTTTTATCATAGCCCGCCACGTGCAGCTATTCCCTTTTACCTCACACAGAAAAATCATGTCTGCTTAATGCTGTTTCTAATCATGCTCAAGTATCCTGCTGGGGAATTGCACTCGACTAATTGGTTGCTTGACAGATAACATTATAAGAGTTAACTCTGATTGGCTGTTATTGAGGATTACCAGAAATAATTTATGCAAATTAACTTCAGCAAGGTTTTGCAGTGACAGATCAAAACATTAATTATTTTACGCTAAGCATTTTAAAAACATGAAGACAGGCAACTTGTTTGAGGTTGTAGTGAATCTAAGTTTTTTAATGAAGAACTCCTTTCTCTATGATCAGATTCTTTACACTTTACAAGGCCGTATATTTGTTCACTCTAAGTGCATACACTTGAAAAGTGGAGTAAAGTGTTGAGAACTTGCAATCCTGCAAAGAATCGAGGAGTGCATGTAAGTGAACCCAATCTGAATGACCCAACGCATTCAGTGTCTGTCAAAATGTCAAAACATTTATCCAGTGATACTCGAAACCAAAGAATGGCATCAGTTTAAAACAGCCACCAAAATGGAGGCAAAAAATTGCAGGATGTATGAACATGGTTCAGCTGCCTTCAGACCCGAGTAGAAAGCCTTGTGCCAAGTTTGCGGCCACTTGGATGCAGTTCAACTATGAAAACACATGCATTCAATTTCCCTTCTTAAAAATTATAATACCAGTATATTGATTTAGGGCCATTTCTATTTTATATCCCCCCCTCCCCGCCCCACCCCGCTGGCAAGGTAAGTCAAAATTTCCATCTAGTAAGGAAAAAAATCAAAGTGCAACATATGCCCTCTCAGAAATAACCTGAGTTTTCTTAACCCATTAGAAAAAAGCCAACTTTTTCCCTAACCCCTTCAGAAATATTGGAAAGATCAAAGATATTTGATGGATCCACTATCAAAAATCTAAATACATGTACACTATATCCCATTCCCCTCTCCTCCGCAAGCAAAAATTTTTTTGGGATCACTTTCTTGGGAGCTTGGAACCGGCTTATTTGTGCCGCCTCTCCTCCTGTCTTTCTTTCCCTCTTCTGGTTCAGAGTGTGTCGCGTTCCTTTTGTCTTCCCTCGTCCTTCGCTTTCTCCACTGCTCGCCCAGTGGCATTCAGCCTCCACGGATGTTCTCTTCTCCCATTCTGTTCGCGTCTTCGCGTCGCTTCATCTTCTCCCCCTCCCCCCGGTCCCCCATCCCCCACTGTCCTTCCTGGGCTCTCCCCGGGCCCACAGTTCGTCATCTGTGGGTGGGGATTTCTCTTCTTTGTGTCGTGGGGTGTTGTGTCAGCATGCGATTGTTCGGTTCGATTTTCGTCTGCCATTTCGCTACTTTCCACATCTTCTCTCAGGTTTCAGGGGATTTCTGTGATCGCTGTTGTCTGTACAGGTTACATTGTGGGGAGGCTCGCTACCAAATCAGCCTCCCCAAGAAGTGATCCCAAAATCCCTCCGCATACAACTCAACATTTCTTACCAGATAACTGTTGAAAAGCGCAAAAAGTGAAGTACTAACGAACGCAAAGTGTTCCTAAGCAATCTTATTACAACTTTCAATGAACCAAGGGCATTTTCAAGAGCATAAGCTTGCTTACAGTACTTAGTTTAAGAAATTGATCGCACAAACCTCGGAAATTCCTGTAAATTTGCCCAACTCCCTCCCTCAGGAAACCAAGATAGTACACATCCTTTTGGTTCGATCGAACAAGTTCTGGCTGGCCTGCACGGGAAAACATTTGTAGGCGCTTGTTGGTAGTTGTTATTCGCGAAAAATCATCGTGTGGGATCTCTTAGATAGAAGTTATTGTCACATCTTGGACTGACAACAAATTTCCGCCATTTTGTGATTATGTCGAGGAAGACTGGCGCTTATTAAAACCACTCATTCTCAGGCTCTCGCGAGAATTGAACTCAAGTCGAGGCTAAGTCTGGAAGTTGGGCCGGGCTTGCTAGTTGAAAGTTTTTTGTTTCTTTTTAAGGCTGATTTTTTTTTACTCTGAAATATAAACACAACGTTGAACTGTAGCCAAAAATTTTAGCACCAAAAATGTCATCGTTTTGCCTGTTTCAACATAATTTGCGCGTAAAATGAAATGAATTTCGGTTCCTCGTGGTGACCCGGGGTGGGTACTTTGGTGGGTGCCGCTGGGGTTTGCCCTGCCCTGTTTGCTGCTCCCCCTGGTGGCCCCCCTTTGCCCTTGCGGGCTCCTTTCGCTGTGGCGTCCCGTCGCGTGTCGCTTGGCGCACCTCCCCAGCTGCGGCGACTTCATGGCGCAGTCTCTCCTTCCTTCCCTCCCCTGTTGTGGGGCGCTTTCGGGCCGGGTCCTCCCTTCGCGCCGTCCCTGTTGGCCGGGTTCCCCTCCTCCTCCCCCGTGGCCTCCTCTCCCTCCTCTCCACTCCCTGTCTCGTTCTGTTGCTTTCCTTTCCTCTCCCTCCTCTCGTGGTCCCAGTTCTTCTCCCCCGAGGGTGGTCTTCCATCGTTTTCCCGGCCCTTCCCCCCATTCCTTCCTCTCTCCTCTTTGGTCAGGGGGGCTGATGACCTCCTGTGGCTCCATCTCCTCATCTTTTCAAATGCCTGTTGTTTATTATGACAGTTTAGAATACAGTAGGACCCCGGTAACGCGAACTCTGAGGGGAAACGAAAAACAGTTTGAGTTAACAATGTTAGGTTTCGAAAAGTTATCGGGGTCGATTGAATATTCAATATGCCAATTTAATAACTGACAGTTAACTGATTTCTCAGTACTTCAATATACACTCGCTGCACTCTTACTGACGACCATACATTAAGCTCTATTAAAGGTAAGAGTGGTAAATGGCTGTCAAATAATATGTTGTTTGTTGCTCTATTCAACTGGCAACCATGGCGAGTTGCAAGAACCAGAATTCGAAGTTATCGGGGTAAATTTGAGAAATTTAGTTCGAGTTAGCAGGGTTTTTGAGTTATCGGAGTTCAAGTAAACCAAGTAAAAGTGACTTAAAAGTGGGGTCAAATCCAAGGGAAATGGAAGTTAGTTCAGTAGCAGGGTGTTGAATTATCCGAGTTCGAGTTACCAGGGTTCTAATGTATAGCCACTGTTGTATGCACGATGGAATTTGAGCTGGCATTATTTTTTTTATAAACCATGTAAAAGTGTGGTTGATTTGTTTATTGCTATAGAGCCAAATGGAAGATGGTTTTCCTGTCCTATAATAATGCCCGACTTCTGAGGTCTAGAAATTCAGCTGAATGTTCTCTCCTAACAGCTCAGGCATCCACTAGCAGCTTTTCTAGACCTCTAGTCTCCCTCGCAGCCATTTTTAGTGTCCTCAGGAGCGTTGCGTGATGACACTAAAAACGAATGCAGGGAGATACTCCTCATCATCATTATGTTTTCACATTAACCATATTCTATTTTGTAGGATGGTTTAAACTTCTTTATTTGTTAAATATGATACACAACCCGCATCAATATTTTTATACTGGCCTTTAATGCTCCAACAAAATAAGTCTGACATAATAAATTATAAACACAAAATGTTTTTAAATGACTGGCAATATAGTACAACACAAGAGGAGAGTCTCCCACAAATATTTAATTCTTCACTTTTGAAGTTGTTCTGTGCTATATACACATGTACATATACATGTAGTCATTATAGTACAGAGGTGGTGACTGGCACCCTTGGTTGAATGTTACATGACGTATAAATACACCAAAGTACTGTAGGTTCTAGAGGTTAACTAATCTGATCGAAGTTTAAATATTTACTTTGATGTCATCATTTTCACAAATTCTGAAAGAAGAAGACAAAGCAAATTGTATGTCAGAATGGCAAGTCTGAGATTCAAGCAAAAAACACTAAACTGAATGTATGGTAAAGCATAACGGGCTGCAATTTTTCCTTGGCCTGTCCTCCTCTGTCCCCGTCCCTCCCCTCGTCCGCCCCCCCCCTCTGGGTCCGTGTCTGGGCCCCCCCCGGTCTCCGCTCCCTCGCCTCCCGCCCGCGCCGCCGGGGCGCGGGCGGGGGCGTTCGGTTTCGCTGGGGTGGGGCCATCTGGTCCCGGGGTGTGTCCCCGTCGGGCTGCCATCTCGTCTCGGTCTCCTCGTTCCGTTGTGGCCTGCCCAGTGGGCCGCGGTCTCGTGTTTCCGTCCCCCTCCCCTGCCCCCGCGCTGGGCGGGTGCGCTCTCGTGGTCGTCTGACATCGCTCCGGTTTCGTCAGCCCATTTTTGTCGCCATGTCTGATGCAACTGTTATTTGCAGCCCTGCATAATCTGTTCAGGGTCTGTGGCAGATTGTTACTCATGATCAACAAATTATCACCAACAGAGTAAGACCATTTAGAGGCACTACATGGTGAGGAGGGACAAGAAGTCTACATTTTCTGCTTCCCATCCCCTTCTTAAAGATATCCTGGCACTCTTTTCCTTTGCTTCTTTAAGCAATATTCATTTTTTTTTTTTTTTACTTTTCAGTGAGGTTCACAGTTTATATCTTCTGTCCTCCAGCTTTGACGTCAATTTCTCTCAAATTCCACAAAACATTACTCATAAAAACACTTTTATAAAAGAGAAATTGAACCCATGATGAGCTTTTAATCCTGGGTTAGTTTTAAATGGCTTTCAAGCAACCTGGCCCTGTCCATAAAAATGTTTTCTCAAAACAACAGCAACGAAATCCTTTACCCTCATAATTAACTTGTCCATCGCCATCAATGTCTGCCTCGCGGATCATCTCATCAACTTCTTCATCTGTGAGTTTCTCGCCTAGGTTTGTCATTACATGTCGCAGTTCAGCTGCACTGATGAAACCATTGCCGTCCTTGTCAAACACTCGAAAAGCCTCCTTGATCTCCTCTTCACTATCAGTATCTTTCATTTTTCTTGCCATCATGGTGAGAAACTCTGGAAAGTCAATTGTTCCATTACCTGTTTATAAAAACAGAAGGTAAATAAAGTAACAAGGGGGTAGACAGATTATAAAGAAGTTCGCACCATTATAATAGGCCTTATCACAGTTTTCGACGCCATCTTGACGAGTAGGCAAAGCGGGTAGAAATTACCGTGTTTGTATGGGAATCTGACGGCAAATGTCTTTTACAAAAATCGAATTCTGGACCTTTTATGAATTGTTAAGTTAAGATACTAGGCAAAAGTTTTTATTCCTCGAGTTTGAAGGATGTAGCTGGGCTAGGAAGCGTTCAGTTACGTTTTTAATTTCCCAGACATTTGTTTGTAATTTTTCTCACAAAGGGCGTCAATCATGCGGAAAAAATACAGACACATTCAGTCGTATTCCCATACAAACACTGTAATTTCTACCCGTTTTGCCTACTCCTCAAGATGGCGTTGAAAACCGTGATGAGGTCTATTTATTTTACCATCTGCATCCACTTCATTGATCATGTCCTGAAGTTCTGCTTCTGTTGGGTTTTGTCCAAGAGATCTCATCACTGTTCCCAGTTCCTTTGTGGTGATTGTGCCATCTCCATCTTTATCGAACAGCGAGAACGCTTCTTTGAATTCTGCAAGCCATAGTTGATTGAGAAAGTTACAACGTGATCAAAGAATACATTACCACATATTATGCTAGATTTAAACCTTTTAAAAAAATTATTAAGCCCATGCAGGGATAAAAAGAGGGTTACAGTATTTTAGTCCTCACCAGCAATCTGTTCCTCTGTAAGTTGGTCAGCCTAAAGAAAATGACAAAAATTAAGATAAGATTTTTATGCCAGCCAGTAACAATCTAAGTTAAAGAGACCTCGGCTGGAAAACAGCGGCAAACATAACTGTTTAAAATCCACCAACCAAAATGAACCAATTTATAACAGTGTCGTGGTGTGATTCCAACCAATTTTTTTTTTTTTCATTTTATTCCAGGTCTACGTATATGTTACTAAGGCATTTAATATGAGAACACAAGCCAAAGGTGAGTGTTTTGTACATTTGCTTGTGTTCTCAAATGACCAGTGTTTGGTGATACCTGACATACAGTTGAATCTCGATAACTCGAACCTTCAAGGGAAATCTAAAAAGGTTTGAGATATCCGGAGTTCGAGTTATCGAGGGTAAAATTAGTAAGAAAACAACATGGAGGGGGAATCGCAACAGGTTCGAGTTAGCGGGAGGTTCGAGTTATTGAGGGTTCGAGTTATCAGGATTTAACTGTACATGCTTTATGATGTGTCCATTTCAATTTATACAAGCATGCATGGTTGCCACAGATCTATATGCGTGTAAAGTTTTCAAAGTTCCCCGTTTTCCCCTCGCTAAAAATAAAAATTTCCCTGACCAAATAAATGCAATATGTTGGTATAGCCTCTGCTTCCAAAAGAAAAGCATTGCTGAGATCACACCGACCTAAAACATTTCTTCTAACCATCAGTTGTACTAAATCAGAGGCATTATAATTTCAATTTTCCCTGACTTTTCTTCAAAAATATCAATTTTCTTAAAATAAATTTCTTTGACTTTTCCGACCTTCAAGAATTTTGTTTTTCCCTGGCCATTTCCTGACTTGTTTCAACCCTGCTGGATTATAAATGACGGAATCGTAAGCAGAATCAGAAGAAAATGGAAACATTCTAATTCTTCTGCATCGATTCCGTCGAGCTTATGACTCCGCTTTTCAATTTAATACTTGGTCACAAGCGCTCTTACGACTCTGATTTGAGACTCGCAAGTGAAAACCAGCCTTAAAAGTTGTATGCTTTTTTGCATGCTGCTAGCAAGGCTCACTATAAAAGTCGCACATAACTTAGTCGTACCACCTAAATCGGCACTGACAGGGCTTCACCTGGTTATTCTGTCTGATTATGCTTATCACTCCTAGTTACAGAGTGTATTGGATTATTCAACCATAATAAAATTAATATTCATAGCTCTAAATGAAATCAAGATGTTTTATGCCATTATGTGTTATTTCAAAACAGACCAGAAAAAATTCTTATTTTTAATAATATCACAGAAACTTAGTTTGTTAAAAAAAGAAATAAATATATAACACTGCAAGCTAAATAGTTTAATTTAATTTGTATCAAAATGGTGACCAATATGCCATACCCTAAGCTCTACGACAAATAATAAGCTTACTGTCAAAGAAATCGACAACAAGCTTATTGAATAACTGACATGCAATGATAATACATGGCGACCCTTTGTAAATTTATGATATTCGCTATTGTCATTATCGTTGCCGGACTTAATGAGGATGTCTAACTGTCAGACACATCGAACAATCATGCCGAAGAGAGCGATCAAATCGTCTAAACCCGAGACAAATTAAAAATTTCAGAACAACAAGGCGAAAGGTTATAATTGACCAAAACGAAAGATATTTATATTCGCTACCCATCATCGACGTCGCTGTACTTCAGTTATCATTTAAGATATCGAATGTCACATGAAATCTTACCATTTTTCGCCTGTTGTCCGATATAGAAATCCTACTTTCGTGAAGTTTATGAATTTATCACATGTAAAAACGTTCGAAGCACATCCCGGGACGCATGGAAATACAAGGCATCTCATTGGCGCATTCAAATAAAATTGTCATTCCAAATATGGATTGATGTCGAACATAATGCGTCGCCTGCAGCTTGCTGTGGTTTCGCGATAAAAAAATCCTCCCATTTGTTGTCTGATGACACAATTACCACATCGATTTTATTTGAGTACATGGCAGTTTGTTGGATAAATATCACTTAGCTCCCCGATAGTGTATTTTTGCAGTTTATGAGCAAAAAAAAAGCAGCTGTCGCCGGCGACAAATTCAACGCTGCAGCAACTTGCCGCATTGAGTGACGTCACATGATATCAGTCAAGCGAGTCCACTGCGTCCACTGCGTCGACTGCGTCTGACTGCGTCAACTGTACTGCGTCAATCAACTTTTCTGCTCCTTTTCTGCGTAGCAGGCGTAAGGGGAGGGGGACTGTGAGGGGGAAGAAAAAAATAGGGAAGGAGAAGGCACTCCCCCTTCTTTCCCTCCGCCTTTTTACGCAGGCTAGGCGGAATGGGTCCTTTCCTGCTTCAAAATTTCAGCCCAGGGAGTTTTTAATAACAATACTCTACTCGCACTTAACTTGTTGCTTGGATCCTTTTCCTGGGGGTGCCCTTCCACTGTTTTTTTGGGGGGGGGGGGGCGTTCGCGTTTTTCGGGGGGGGGTGGGGGCCTGTTGTTCTGGCTCCTCCTTCCCCCTCTCCAACACGCGCTCCATGGATCATTGGCCCGAAATACGTGCGGAGAGACAAACAATTTTCTCCCATCATAGGTCCGTAAAGCGTACAGAGGACTAGATGACTTTGTGGATCACAAGTTACCCTAGTCTCCCTCGCAGCCGTTTTTAGTGTCGTCACACAACGCTCCTCCAAACAAGGAGGAGCGTCGCGTGACGTGAATAAAAATAGCTGCAAGGGAGACTAAAGTTACCCCAACCACTAGTCCATTTGTTTTCCATCAAAAGCAAACTTTCCTCCTTTCTAAATGAAAGTTTAGTGGGCCTAAAATTAAAAGTTAAGTAGGCCAAAAAGCTGTTTGAGCAGATAAGCCTTTCGCTTCCTTAAAGGAAGTTGCAGCGTTTTATGATTCAGCTTGCTGAAATTGGTCAACACTACATTATCAAACAAGCACTGTATTCTGTGTTATGTTTGCCTCTCTTTTGAGATGGTAAAAAAAAAAGTGAAACTGCCCAGATCAAAATTTTTAAAACAGTCAAACTTTTGCATCAGTGACACACTTGTGTCACTGACAATGACACTGAAGTGACAATGACAATGAAGTGTCTCTCTTTTTAGGAAAAATATTCACTTATGGGAGAATAATGCAGCACTTGTGTTGCTGGAAACAGACCTGAGAGTCTGCTTGAAGACATTATATTGGTACACATCTACAGGAAGTATCTAGGGGAGGGGCCCAGGGCCCCACCTTATTATAAGGCCAATCTAAGGCCCAAGGGGCCAAGAAAAATCATTTTTAAGAGTGGGCCCCCCTTCTTTATATTTCAGTGTCTGGATGATCGGGTCCCCCACTTACCTAAAGGTCTGGATTCACCACTGGTCAGTATTAAAGTAGAGGTTAGACTACCGGGTGTTCTATAACTTTGCCATAACACAGTCTGTAATTCTCAACAGCTTTTTAATGATCCAACAATATCAACAAAAAATACACAAGTCTTAAAATGTATTGAAAAATACATCACAATGCGTGCAAAAAGATAATTTAGGTGTAGCAGATGTTTGTTTACTAAAATTTTTCTCTAGTTTTTTTTTTTTTTTTTCACAGTTATTTGCCATCTATAGACACTGTCATTAAAAGCAGGTGTTGTACTCTTGGTTGTATGTTACATGAAGTATATTACACAAGAGTGGGTATGGCAGGGTGAGATGTTCCAGGTGACTCAGGATGTAATAATTTACTTTGAGGTCATCATCTTCACAAATTCTACAAGACAAAAAATAAAATAAAAATTACATCATGGTCTTAGCAAAAAAGGCACAACACATTCCTCTGCACAAAGAAAGGAATTACCGTATTTACTCAAATAAGCGCCGTGGCGCTAATTAAATTTTCCGCACCTCAAGTGCGGCACTTATTAGGGCGGCGCTTATTTAAAATTTGGATGTCACAAAGAATCTTATCTTTTACAGTAATTGAAAATAGCGTCTTTTGATTTTCAGTCTTCGTCTCTTGCTGGAGAGAGAAGTAGCGCTAGCTGTCCTGGAAAAGTGTGTGGCCTTCACAACATTTACAGAACTACCGGTACATATTGTAAGAATGTTGGATAGAAAAACTTATGGACGATGTTTTTAGTGTAACGGAATTCTTTGGGGGCGGCGCTTATTAACTTTTTTTGTCCTAAATGCGGCACTTATTCGAGGGTGGCGCTCGGGGGCGGCGCTTAATTGAGTAAATAGGCTAAGGGAAAAAAAATGGATTGTACATTTTTTTCTTGTTGACATAATATAGTATATATATACCAGTAAAACATGTAACTATTAAATTAACCTAAATGTGATAGGTCATTTACAGTGCTTTTATGGGTTGCTACGCAACATCTACACTTTAATAAGCTTGTAAAATAAAACAGCATCACACCAGCTATAAAACTTAAGACAAAAAAAATTGTTTAAAAATACCAAAAAAAATCTTGAAAGTTTGCTTTACAAATGTACATACTGTATGAAAACAAGAGAATGATTCTACAGGGAGGAAGACTGTTTCAATAGACTGCAGAAAGACTTTTCTCGCTAACAACTGCTGAAACCCACTTAACATATTCCTTTCTGGAAATTTAGGGAATCTAAACTTAGCTCCCATAATTATACTGGAACCCATTTAATTTTTGCCAAAGCCAACTAACTGTTTTACCCCAGACGACGTTCGAATAGTTCCCGTCTTTTGTTTCCTCCCGTCGGCTCGTTGTTCGCTCTCGCGGGGCGTGCGCCCTCCCCCTCGTTCCTCCGGCGTCACAGGTCCCGCTCTGTTCCTCGGCTCGCTGGGGTCCGTCTCCTCGGTCCCTCCTCTCTCTTGTCTTCCCCCCCGCTCTTCTCTCTCGCTCTCGTCTCATCGCTCCCGCCGCCCCCCCCTGTCCCGCTCGCCTCCGCGCCCTTGCCGTCGCCTCTCCGTCGCACTGGCTCGCGTCCCACGGTCGACATCATCATGTCCCCTCTCTCGTGAGTGCTGTGGGCGGCGTATTCGGTGATCCGCCTCTCGTTTCGTGAGTGCGTGGGAATTCACCATGGGATCATCGCGTGCTGGTACCCATATTTTACAACGTACAACTTTTGTCCTTACCCTCGTAATTGACTTGTCCGTCACCATCGGTATCAGCTTCCCGGATCATCTCATCAACTTCTTCATCTGTAAGTTTCTCTCCCAGGTTTGTCATTACATGTCGCAGTTCAGCTGCACTGATGAAACCATTGCCGTCCTTGTCAAACACTCGGAAAGCCTCCTTGATCTCCTCTTCACTGTCAGTATCTTTCATTTTTCTTGCCATCATGGTGAGAAACTCGGGAAAGTCGATGGTTCCATTACCTGTTTACAATAATAGAAGACAAGTTAGCAAAAGGGCTAACCCTTTTTTTAAGCTTGAAATAATTCTTCTTTAAAAATAATGAAATAAACTTGGTGGTACATCAAGACACATTCACTTGCAGGTCCACATGGTACAGTATAAATGTATCTCCTTTTTATTCTCCATTTTTTCTAATCTTTCTCTATTCTAATATCACCAGTCTATTATGGCTAGAGTATATAACGGTTAGCATGCTGGACACCGAAAAGAGTGGCCCAGGTTCAACCAATAGCCAGGGTCACTGCATTGTGTTTTTAGACAAGACACTTAACTCTCACAGTGCTCTTCTCAATCAAAATATATCAATGAATGTGAGCAAATTTAATGTTGGGGCAGGGTTCAAATAGCAGCTCGCTGCTGGCAGTAGCTGGCACTTTGATAACACTTGCTATCCACTTTTCACTGAAGAAAAAGAGAAAATATCATGCCTTGACTGGCCAACTGAAATCAAAGTTGCTGTAATTTTAAAGTAAACATTTCGTATCAGGCAATAAAGCAGCCACAGAGCTTAAAAGTGCATTTCACTGGTCGCTACATGACCAAATTTCTTTCTAAAACTTTTGGAGTTGCCAATTAATGTGGCATGTATGCCTAGGATTGTTAACAGCCAGGAAAAATTGGGCCTTGAAAAAAAAAAGCCAACAAATTCAGGCTAAAAGTTGTAATTTTATTTTGAACCCTGTGGGGGTAACCTTATGAGGGATTAGCATACCCCTCCTCTCTCTGCCCGTGCCTCTCTCCGTGGGCTCTCGGCGCCCTGTCTCCCGCCTCGTCCCGCTCGCCGGTGCCCTGAAATAGCATTCCGTCCTTACTGTTAAATGCTACAGAAACTAGCACAAGCTCTGGCCTGATGGGCCTGTAGACCCTGAAACTAGACTTCACTTTTCACCTGTCCAGGGCTGCAAATAACAGTTGGTCATTGGACATTTGCCAACCAAAATTTGCTAATGTCCGATGAAATCCCAAGTGTGCTGTGTTTTTTTTATCATAAATCATTTTACGGCAACAGTGAATAAAAATCTGTCGGACCACAATTTTGTTTTTTTCCACCAAGATGATTGTCCTTTCAAGTGAAAAAAATTATTTGCAGCCCTGCCTGTCTGCATGGCATTGTCTTGACGGGGGGGGGGGGGGGGGGGGGCAGGGGGGGGGGGGGGGGGGGGGGGGGGGGGGGGGGGGGGGGGGGGGGGGGGGGGGGGGGGGGGGGGGGGGGGGGGGGGGGGTGTTGGGGCCCCCCCCAAAAAATATACGGGGGGCCCCCCGGGTGTCTTGCAATGAAAGGAGAAATTAGAATGCAACAATTCTTGGGAATTAATGACTTAACTTACCATCAGCATCCACTTCATTGATCATGTCCTGAAGTTCTGCTTCTGTTGGGTTTTGTCCAAGAGATCTCATCACTGTTCCCAGTTCCTTTGTGGTGATTGTACCATCTCCATCTTTATCGAACAGCGAGAACGCTTCTTTAAATTCTGCAAGTGAGAACATTGGCCGATAGAGCAGGGTGTTCATTAGGCATCGGAGATCGGGTTCTCCTTCTCTCGTGATTCTCCGCTATTTCAGGCCTGTCTTTTTTGTCAGTCTTTCATTCTCGGTCACTTCTTTCTCCTCATTCATTCCTTCCCTGATGAGTTGTTGGATTTAATTACTGGTTTACCTATACTTACATATGTGGCTAATGGTGCAAAACTACAGCATGGCATAATATCAAAAGTACAGAATTTATGAAGTTTTTTTTAGGGGGGGGGGGGATTTCAGTACTCACCAGCAATCTGTTCTTCTGTCAGTTGATCAGCCTAAAAAACAAGCAAAAAAAAATCATATCAGTGTGCTGCAACTATTTTTTTTTTCAAGAAATACTCACTTTGCAAGATCTCAAAAAGGTATAGGTAAATTTTTGAAGGACAGCTAAAGGTTTTCAGTTTGATTGAATACGTCTGTTGATTGTTGACTGATATTTTGACAAACAACATGAATCAACAGTAAAGCCGCAGGTGTTTAATAGCACACACAGTCTTTATGAAATCAAATTTAGTCTTCATCAATAAAACAATAAAATACACAGGAACTAAGTTCTAGGTACAGCACTGACAAGCGAATGATGTTAGCATTAAAACATAATTTCAATTTGAAGCTTAGCCTTAAAATTAACCAAGACCTGGCAAGATTTCTACCTGACCCCATATTTAATTAATTATGCATCCAATTTTAAATCTCTTGTTCTATTCATGACTGCCATTAATATTTGAAGGATTAAACGGAAGAATTTGTATGCATAATTAAGTATGGGGCTTTTCAGAAATCTTTCCAGAATCCTTCAAAGACTAGATGTTGTAAAACAGATCTGTTTTTGGGAAACCAGTTGAGTGCGTCGCGATAGCAACAAACCGGCACGCAAAGATTTCAAGCGTGACCATTTAGGATGATGGAGACGTTTTTGGACAGAAAAAGAAAACTCAATTCAGGAAAAGCTGCATTGATACCGCTGAGGTTTCGCTATAAATGGATATTTTGCTTGAATATTGAAGCTACATACAGCATGAAATGGAATATTGTGATCACGTTTAGAATATTCGAAGTCATGATCAGTCACGCATGATCAAATCACAGCCACTATAACGGCATGCTGAGCGACTACTGCGCGACTAAAGAACTGTACCGGTACAGTTTATAAGCTTATTTTTCAACAAATCAAATCCATTATATCGTTCGAAGGCATGATCAACTTTTACAACGACAACAGAAATCTACAATTTTCAAAAGAGCATCTTGCCCTCCAAATTCAATAACGAGAAATCGAACATCCAAGAACGTGAAAGCTAATATGTTCCGAAACCGAAAGAGAGAAATAATTCGATCAAACCCGACTGCTTATTGTGCCGATTGACGTATCCAGATCACTCCACAAAGAAAACCTTACCATTTTTTGAATACTGTCCGGTGAAATCCGAGGAGTAGAAAACTTTTCTTCTTTAAAACTTTCTTCGAAGCAGCTTCAGGATGTTTTAATTTTGGAGGGGCGCGTAAAATTTCAGGACGGTTTGTGATTGGCTAACGGATCATTCCAAATTTGGATCGTGCTCCAGAGAAATGCGTCGTCTGCGGCGCGGCTCTGGGGTTATTTTAATAATTCAAGTCAATAGAAATTTTCTCAAATTTTTTTTCGATTTTTCTTGAGCAATTTCTGTTAAAACAAAGTCAACTCAGAGTGTAAAATTGTTTCCCACGCTTTCGAATCGCCGTCCGAATAGCCAAGGTGGTCCCATCCATACCCATGACAAACTGAACCTCTGGGGGAGGGTCAGGGTGTGTACATCAGTGCCGCCCCAAAATATTTTTGAGTTTGTCGATGTCTGACATGGGCCGTTTTACGGATACGGCGGCCAAACCCCCTTCGCATCCTGTGCTCATTGATTTCTTTTTGTGTTTCTGCTCTATTTTGGATGCGGGGGAGTCGATTCCGTAAACGGCTATGACGTACATGTAGCTACGTACATGTCTGATATACGACTTAATTATTGACCATTATTCGCATATACCCTTGATATATTTCTCATTTTTTGTTTCAAACAGGAGTATGGAAACCCATAAAACCTGGAGACCATAGAAAAATATCTATTTCCACTGATTTTTCTATCCGGACTGCGATCAAATGTTGCGTGACGGGGTGACAGAGACCTTCCCGCCTTCCCCTTGACCTTTCAAGTTCAACAACACTTTTCTCTTTTCCTCTCGCCCCCAAAATTTCGCTCGTCACGGTTTGGAAAGGGGAAGAAATAAAAGGATTTCGCTATGATACTGATTGGTTTTTAGCTTTTTCTCTTTTGATAAAAATGTCAAAAATTGATTCAAGTATTTTGCATACAAGGGGGGCGGGCGGGGGGGGGGGGAACCCCCCCCAATTATTTTTTCTTTCCCCCCCCCCCCCTCCCGCGCGCATTCGCCCCCCCGAGGCAGAACGCCAACTACCTGGCTAGATACAACCGCAGGCGACGCACTCCCCTGGGTGGCAATCCAAATTTGGAATATTGCATTGGCCAATCACAAACCGCCTTCTATTTCACGCGCTCTTCAAAACATTTTGGAAGCCGCTTCGAGAACAGTTCGTGTTTTTAGTGGAAAAAAAATTGATATTTTCGACATCCAGAATTTTATCTCACAAGAAACAAAAAATGGTAAGATTACATTAAATATCTAATCTTATTACGTTAATTGGCGCAATGTAGGCAAGTTTAAGCAGTTTATGTTTTAAATTTTCCAACATCACTCTGAATATTTGCGGAAAACGTAAGCTTAGGTTTATATCACCCAAGCAACAAATCGGAAAAATAATTAAGCCTATATTTTTGGCCTGATTATTTTTTTCCGTTGCTATATTTCCGCTGCTTATAGCCTTTTTTTAGATCTCTCGATTCAATGAAATTTTATAAAGGCACATTGGAGCAGTTTACACCGTTTCTAATAACATTTCCACTGATTTCATCGAAAGGTCTTCGATTAAGAAAAAAAGTGCTGATTCTTTGGAGGCTGAAAATTGTTAACAAAAACAACATACCGTTTCTATAAAAAGTATTCATCGGCTGCACCGTTCAGTGTTTTGAGACCTTGCAAATATTCTCGCATTCAAGGGGGTTTAAAATGTCACTTGTTCCCAAAGGGGTTTAATATATTGAAAAGTCACGGAAGGGTTTCTTTTTTCTATTTTCCTTTTTTGTGCCGTTTCTTTAAGGGTTCCGAACCTTAAAATCAATTGAATAAAATCTTCTCTCGGTCATAAGATGCCTTGATAATTTAATTTGAAATAAGAAAATATTAATTTTTGGAAGGGGCAAGTGCCAAATGCCCCAGGTGGGATGAAACTCAGTAAATGTTTAGCAGTAACTAAGCTTATTACACAATCAATTTCTGGCATTACAATAGTCAATATTTATTGGTTGAGGTTTTTTCTGATATCCAGAATAATCAAGGTCACTTAACCTCTACCTTCAGTTGATTATTCGGGATGTTAGAATAGTGTGCAAATCTAAAATTGTTGTTTTATTATATTATGCATAATTTTGTAATATAAAGCACAAAGTTGCTGGCATACATTTATGACCAAAAAACATCATGATTTGATCACGAAAATCTCAAGATATTGATTTTTGCTCATTTTTTTCCTTCGTTGACTTGGTGAACTTTATGGATTGATTACATTTTTTTAGTTCATTTTCTCCTACCAAGCCAAATAATCATCTGTTCATTAATAATTAAAGGCCTTCACTCTCACTTGTCACCACTTGAAAACTTTTCAACTTCACTGAATAATCTCACAAAGTTGCACTGAATTTGACAACTCAACCATGCAACTAAGGTTTCCTACATGTTCACTCAAGCGTAAAGGTCAAATTTTTTTTTAACTATAAATCATTAATTTTAATCACATAAATTTAACAAATGAAAAGTTATCCAAATATTCTTTGTGGTTTTTCTCTTTTTTCCCCAATGCAAAATATGCATATGACATTTTCATGCCTGTGCAATAACGTTGTGCAAAGAAAAATTAATCAATAAGCTGGCATGAACGTTTAAAAAGGTTAGGAATTTGACTACAAAATTTTGCATGATACAAACACCCTGAGGTCTATAATTTGCCTACTATCTGTTGCTATGGCCTAAGTTATGAGTTATTGCACAGTCATACTGACTTCAAGAATCAGCTGTATCATCATCTTATTATCATGTCTCGTCGCGCCAGTAGGCGCATAAGGCTGTATGCTCTCAGCTAATTACGTGATTAAATATTGGTGATAGATAAATAATCGCAGTTAGGTCTTGTCACCCTGGCTAGCAGCTGGAACAATTTTCCTTTTTTTTTTAATTTACCAGATACATCTATGCTAATTATATCCAGGTTTGAAACACCCACCCACACCCCTCCAGAAGTTACAGTTTAGCTTCATATTTGGTTTTTGAGATCCCCTCCCCCCTCCTTCCTTCTCCCTCCCTCCAGGCCCTTTGGAATTTTGAACTGTGGGGTGGATATTGATATTTTCTGGAACCACACACTATCTCTAGTCACTTCACATCACAGAAACTGGGATAAGCTTGCTGTAGCATGTCTGATGGTCAACTTTGGCCCAAACACAGATTTTTTTTTCCTTACCTGTTTTGTTTGCGACATTTTTTGCAGGCTGATTCACTAACAGAGGAACAGATTGCAGGTGAGAAGGACTTAAATATCACAGCCTTATAATAATTAAAAATAATAATTAATAATATATACGGTAATAATAATTATAATAATTAAATTAAAAATAGTAACATAAAAATCCTTTAATACAATACAATTTCAAACAGCATCTGGTGAGGAATAAACCTGTCTGAAATAATTTATTGTGTACAAGTGTACCATCTTTTACACATCTGAAAATTCTGTTGGAAATTATGAGAATTTTATAAGTCTGAAAATTATTTGCCAAAAATAACCTTAATCGACATTTTACCTTTTAATTATGGTTTTGATGTAGATTGATCTATTTTAATTTACCCGGCTAGACCTTGTTGTTAAGTGTATGACACAATATAACCAGATACTGACAGTATTTCATTTTGCCAATGTTCTCACTTGTAGAATTCAAAGAAGCGTTCTCGCTGTTCGATAAAGATGGAGATGGCACAATCACCACAAAGGAACTGGGAACAGTGATGAGATCTCTTGGACAAAACCCAACAGAAGCAGAACTTCAGGATATGATCAATGAAGTGGATGCTGATGGTAAGTGAAGTTCTCTAATAACAGTATAATTATTTAGGCCGGTGGGTGAAGTGGGCAGGTTTGGATCCTGTTCTGCATCCTGGCTGTTTCATGTATAATTGTCGTTGTTAATAGGGCCCCCCCCAACCCCCCCAAAAAAAAAAGAGGGACACAATAAACCCCCCAACTCGTACTCGTAGTCCAATCTGAAGGTCGCTAATATTTTAGCCAAGACCTCTACTCGGCTAGTCAATAGTCACAGCTTAACTGTGACTGATTAGGCAATGCTGTATGTGATTTACTGAACAAGGTCGGGGGGAGGGGGGGGGGTGAAGTAGGCAGCTGGTTTGAAAAGGGTAACAGACTGTTTGAAAGAATCTTTTCTTAAATATTTTTTTTTTTTTTTTTTCTCCCCCCTTTTTTTTTTCCCTTTTTTTTTTTTTTTTCCCCCCCCCCCCCTTTTTTTTTTTTTTTTTTCCCCTCCCCCCCCTTCCCCCCCCATTTTCCGCCCGAGGGGTCCGCTTACGAGAGCTTCGACTGTATTTCAATTAATTTTTTAGGGGAACAAAGTAGCTGGCTTCTCTGAGTTGAGTAAAGTAAAGTAGCCAATGCCTTTAATCTGCTGCTGGAGCAATTAAAAGCACTGCATGTCAATCTGATATTGTAACAAGTCTTGTTTTCACAGCATTCTCCATCATCGAAAACAATATTATTAAACACAAAAAACTATCCATTCAGTGTCAGAGTGTGGGCTTTAGTGTGAAGGGGGGCAGGAGGGCTGGAGCTTGGGAGAAAAAGGGCGAGAGGCAGAAGAAGAGAAGGCAGGAAGCAGGATTCCTAAGCTGGCTGAAACCGGGAGATATTGAAAAATTCAGTTACAATATTTTGTTATATTTTTGCAAACAAAATGGGACAAAAGAGGGGGAAACCACTATGAAAAGTGTTGAGAAGTGGGAGGAAAATGCTCAGGAAGCAGGAGTAAGAGTATCGGAAGTGGGAGGTTTGGGCACCCTTGTTCCCCCATCTTTCCTATATTAATATAACCTCAAAAACCAGGTGGTTTTTAACATATTGTTCTCGCTTACCTTCTATTTTTTGTAATCAGGTAATGGAACAATCGATTTTCCTGAATTTCTCACCATGATGGCAAAGAAAATGAAAGAGAGTGATACTGAAGAAGAAATCAGGGAAGCCTTTCGAGTGTTTGACAAGGACGGCAATGGTTTCATCAGTGCGGCTGAACTGCGACATGTAATGACAAACCTAGGAGAGAAACTTACAGATGAAGAAGTTGATGAAATGATTCGAGAAGCAGACATTGATGGTGATGGGCAAGTTAATTATGATGGTAAGGGGATGTGTATTGGTGCATCGATAGAGTACTGTTTTTAACAGCCAAAATATGCCACTGGTTTTAACAGCACTTTTGCACCTCTTAAAAGGCTGATTTGCAATTCTGCTAAATGGCATTGGTATATTTATCTGAGACATTAGTTGCCACTAGCATATGACAATCTATTCCGATCAAAGACTGGCATATCTACGATGCCTTGTCAACATGTACTTCAATAGGTGCGAATTGTGGCAAAAATCTAGTTAGGTTGCAAGGAATTGGGTTAAAAAAGTGTTACTGAGCATCATATACGTTGTATTTTACTGAATTGCTGGCTACCACCAATAATGCTGCAATGATATTTACTTAACACCGACAACCACTGGCATGCTTTTAAAGTTGAACTCAGCTCAACTTAGCATGCATGTCTATGGTCATTACCTGGGGCAGATTGTGATGACAGCAAAGAATGTTCCTTATAACAATGAATTTTGTCTCATCTTGTTCCTTGTAGAATTTGTGAAGATGATGACCTCAAAGTGAATGATTACTTCGCCTGCACAACTCACCCACTAAGGTGTATTATATTTCATGCAGTGCATTCAACCGGAAGTGCACCACCAGGAATGATTTTACAAAACAGTTTGGACACAATAATGTTTACAAGACTTTTATTTATGATTTGTATTTACTTTTATCTGTTAGAGCATTAAATAAAGAATAATAACTATCTGGATGCCTTGTTATAGTTAGTTGTGTTGGGCATCCAGAATTGGTAGGAGAGGGAGGCGGGGCATAAACTTTGGATCCCCAACTTGAATTTCCTGCAGGTGCAAACGGTAAAAAACCGTTTAAAAAAATACACAATTCAAACAGAAGACATGCAGTAAATAACCATGCAAATGTTGCAAATAGGGTTCCTGTACTTTCTTTGATTGTATGCGACTAGTCAGGTTTTTATTACCCTGGGTGCCAGAGGATTTTCTTGCTCGGCTTCCGGTATCGGCCATGTCTCTATTGTGACCCGCGCGAAGAAAAACCTGTTTTTTCTTGCGGCTTCGCCGTTCTTCGGCCGCCGAAGAGTAATCCGCCGCGCGCAAGAAAAATCCTCTGGTACCCAGGGTAGGTTTTATCCTTTCAATGACCTTCAACGTTCGATCGATCGCTTTGGCGCGCCGGCATCGCTTCTCTTTTGCCCAATCGCCACCCATACCCTTACCTGTGGCGCCTATTAAAGATAGGCAAGATAAGATACGACGGCTTATCTTCCGACCCCCAAACGGTTGCGTGACGGACTGATTCGCGCGCACGTGCACTAACTTAAGTCACGCGAGCTTTGTGTGCACAGGCTGTTGTCATTGTTTCCATTTATATCTTTGACACGCGATGTAACAATGCTTGAGCTATAAATACTTTGAATAGAAACACATATTTCTTTGCTTTATGAAGCAGCCAATTAAAGAACGACTCAACAATTAATGTTGCATACATTTCGGTTCCTAATCTAAGGGGAAATGGAAAAATTTCAGTCTCAGGAAAAGAAAAACAAACAATTAACTTGCCGCATCAGCCGCAAGGCGACGCACTTTTTGTAATGTTCGTCCTAATATGGAAGTCTATTGTTTGCAAAAGACGAATAGGGTGACAAATTTGACTAATTGGCGCTAGAAATTACTGTTTTCTAATTTCGAAACCCATTCGTCTTTGTAGTTAATCATTTGACAGCTAGAAAACTACGCTCAGACATGGTAAGTTTCTTTCCGATTTATGATTCGATTTTACATCTTTCGCCGCTCTAAGCTAGAATACTGTTCGATTATTTTTTCTAGAGAGCTTTGGTAGGTTTTGAGTGTTGGTAGAGAACTAAAGTAAGCTAATTGCAACCACGACAGAAAAACGCCCACAGCTAAAACTTTTTCGCACGTTACGGGGTTTTATTGTCATTTGGCGTCGGAACAGACACCTTCATGCGTTTTTTGCGGGCGTTAAAAAGTCATTAAAGGCTATATCTAGATATCTAATCTTAGCTTTGTTCGACGAAAAATCGTTCTGTTGGCGAAGATAGTTGAGCATGAAAAAAATACTGAAAACCTTGGATAAACTACAATTGTTGTTAAAGTAATGTATTATTTAGTAACTTGTAAATATTCATGAATGTGTTTTGCAAGCTATCTTTCACTTCTTGCATTAAAAAGGAGTGTTGTTTCGTCCGGTTTATTTCGGCGAAGCGGAATTTCTTTCGCAAAAGGTCCCATTTAATATGGCGTCTCAGATACCGGATTATCTAAAACGTGCATTAATTTTGATCAAAATATCCTTAAAGTTTTCGTTTAGCAGAATGCTTCAACATCGAACACACGCAGACTCGTGGTCAACATCAATTAAAGTGCTTTACTTTTTGGATAATTATGATAGCTTTTCAATCTTTGCCGCAGGCATAAATACTATCGAATTTTATAATAGAAAACGGCATTCTAAATTTTTCGTTTTTTTATTTTTTTTTTTTTTGATGGAGTACGTAAGAATATCAACCTTTCCACCAATTTGTGCCACAAACAAAAACAAGTTAGAGACAAAAGGTGACGGGAAAATCTAAAATATGAAATATTTATTGACAATATTCAGTAGCCAATACTGGACTTGGGTCATTATGAAGTATTCGCAATTGTCACAGAGCTGGTGCAATCCCTCAGTCTCACAGTTATGAAATATTAATTCAAAGATAAAATTTCAAATTCTCCTGACATATAACCATACTTTTCTTTTAATAAATGTTCTGAGAATTAAGTATTTCATCAGTACTCTATGTAGATGATTATGTTTGTAACACTTTTGACACCTGTGGGTCTATCGGCCACTCATGGCTATTCAAATGGTTCAGTTGAAAGTAATTTTTATTCTTTGATTTGCAACAGTGATCAAATGTGTCCTTGATGCACTTGTCAAGCAGAGAAATTAAAAAAAAATTTCTTGTGTGAAAACAGTCAGATGTTATTAAGAAAGTTACAGGTCTCTCTAAAGTTGCGTTCACACGACAAACTAAATAAAAGTTAATGGCAAACTCAAGTTGGTGTGTGTGAACAACACAAAACAGTTGGCAAACTGTTGGTGAAAATAGAGACAAGTTCTATTTTGTCGCCAACAACTGGCCAATTAACTTGTTTGCCGTTGTTGCATCATTCACACACACCAACTTGAGTTTGCCAACACAAGTTGGCCAATAGTTTGTCGTGTGAAGGCCGCTTAACAATGTAAATTACAAAACAAGCTCTCTTATAGGGGCTTATAAATTGGAAAAGGAAGCTAAGACTAAATATAAAGTTGCAGTGCAATTAAAGCACTTGATATATTTTTTTACATCATTAAATAATGTAAAAAATTACATATCTGTATCTGGCAACTGGTCACAGGTGTTAACATACTCATCTTACACAAATCTTTTTTCCCCTTTTTTTCAAGGCTGACCAACTCACAGAAGAACAAATTGCAGGTACGGTTCTCATTAAAAACTATCAATTGATACAGCTAGTAACAAACAACAAAAAGTAAGATTTTAACTGAGAAACAAAAAGAAATAACTACTGAATTGAAAAAGGCATGAATTACAAGCAATGCCCAGATTTCACTAAAATATTCACATTGGATCTTCAAAACTCATTTTATTTCTGTGTTCAAACAGAATTCAAAGAAGCCTTCTCGCTGTTTGACAAGGACGGAGATGGCACAATCACCACAAAGGAACTGGGAACAGTGATGAGATCCCTTGGACAAAACCCAACAGAAGCAGAACTTCAGGACATGATCAATGAAGTGGATGCGGACGGTAAGACAAGTACAAAATATCTAGTCCCGTAAAAAAAAAACATTGTTTCAGGTTGTAATGATATGTTAGGGATGGTGAATGGTCCTTCAAAATTTTGTGTCTCACAAAATTTTAGAGAAATTTCAGGGGTCCCGTCGTCTCAAATTTTTTCTTTGACGCCTTCTCGGAGTCTCAATTTCTTTTGCAAGGCTAAAAAGGTCTCGGGCTCTCAGAAAAGATATCAGTCTCGCTGTGTTGCAAAGTCTCGCATTTACCATTCGACACCCCTTAAGATCTAGAAGTGGTTGGAATGCATGTTTTTTTTTTAATTATATAGCCTCAGTCACGAGAACTATAGCATTCTTTCTCGTAAATTTATTTGCTTTGAAAATTGCCTTCTGTTCGAGAATCCAGTTGAAAGTATATTATATCTGCATCAGCTCATACTTCAATTTGTAAACAGGTAATGGGACAATTGACTTCCCTGAATTTCTGACCATGATGGCTAGAAAAATGAAAGACACTGACAGTGAGGAAGAAATCAGGGAGGCGTTCCGAGTGTTTGACAAGGACGGCAATGGTTTCATCAGTGCGGCTGAACTGCGACATGTAATGACAAACCTGGGAGAGAAACTTACAGATGAAGAAGTTGATGAAATGATTCGAGAAGCAGACATTGATGGTGATGGGCAAGTTAACTATGAAGGTAATTAAATGTGGTTTCATTGTTCTCTTATTATTCCTCTTTTGCAAAGCATTATTACCGTATTTATTCGATTAAGTGCCTACCCCCTTCAAAAAATACTGAAGTGCACAAGGGGAGTACCATACTTTGATTATTATTGTGGATTGAAATTGACTAAGTACTACTGGGCTTCCCCGAAGACCGAGTTTTCTTAGTATTTAACAAAATTTCAATGAACAGTAAAATTTGCGTACATCTTTACGTTTTATTATTATTCATTTTTTGTTGTAAAATAAACTTACCACTTGCGAGAATGGCGAAATTTAATAAGCGCCCAGCCTCGAATAGGGCCCATTCTCAAGATCCAAAAATTTAATAAGCGCCCAGGGCGCTTAATAATCGAATAAATACGGAATTACTTAATGCTTTACGGTATAACAAAATGTCAGAGGTTTTCTTTCCCCTTTCCTTTTGCTGATGGTCAAAGCGAGTGAGAGGACTCATTTTCACCGCTTTAGTCCAAAATTAATTGAGAAAATAATATAGAATAGAGAAAACCTCTGGAAACAGGACCAATTTAAGTTGGCCCTGGCATTCATTTTTGGCACCACCACGCCACCACCTCTAAGGTAAATGGACTGAGGCAAAAACAAAATATTCATCTGAATAGTGAGTGCTTATAAATAATTAAGGTTCAATCCTGACAAGATGATAATTTGGTTCAATAAAAGCTGGTAGTATCAGATTTCTAAGAATTTATGATTACATACAAGTTAATTTTTAAAATGTGTCTTTTCTTTGGTTATTTTCAACAGAGTTTGTCAAGATGATGACCAGCAAGTAACTGCATGATCTGCGACCTCCTAATCCATGTTGATGAGAGTTGATGGTCTGACGGCAGTTTATAACTGCAATTTGCTCACATTTCCATAGTTTTAAATTATTCCCCCAAAATGTAAGGGAGATATTTATGTGTAATTTAATTGAAAATTTTGATTATCCCACTTATAGTTAGGATCTAGTAAGCTATGAAACTGTTGTTCTTAGCTTTTGTTTTGTTTTTGCTAAAATTTTTGTTGGTAAATTATAAATTAAATATAATATATACAACATCACAATTTAGTTTTATTTTTAACCCATTTGGCCTGACATCTATACCTGACAATTTTCTAACACAATCTTTTGCATGACTGTAGCTCTCAACTTTTCAGTTTTTCAAATTATCTCTCATTTAGCTAAGAAGCTATCCTGGAAGATTTTCCATCTTTGGAAATCTTTGCTTCTCAGAAAATCTTAAGGTTTGTCTTTGGATTACTTCAAAGTCCTAACAACCCAAGTATTAAAATCTTGTTCTCTTGACTCAGAACAAACATTGGCGGATATAAATACCAATAACTTCTCTTCAGCATTAATCGGAATAGGTACATATTCGATGTGGTTTGAGGTTATAATGTTGCTGTTTGCTAGTTAACCACGAAAATTGTAAACGTCAGAGTTGTGGTAGATGTTTAATACAAAGCACATGCAGCAATACAGACAGTTGAATCTCGGTAACTCAAATCCTCAATAACCCCAACCTTTCTTGATTCCCTTCCAGGTCATTTTTTCAGTAATTTTATCTTCAATAACTTGAAACCCCAATATCTTTAGTCTATTGTACAACTGTCCCACTCAGTGGAGCGAGACGGCTGTACACAGGCTACAATATCTCAAACCTTTTTTTTTTTATTTCCCTTGAAGGCTTGGGTTGTCGGGATTTGACTGTAGTTAAGCTTAAGCTTATTTCATTGGCAAAAGCTGTAAGGATGTTGGAGCAAATAAAACAAGCACATTGAATTGTAATCATGAAATCTTGCTTGAAGTGTTGTTTGTTTGTCTTCGGTGGTAACTGGGGGTTTGTCACACACTCGTTAGTCAAGTGGTTGATGCGAGGGAAGACCAGGAATGTGACGTAACCTGTAACACTGAAGACAGTTCCTAATCAGAAGAGAAATTGTAGTTATTAAGCTAACATTGACAATTATAAAGGCTTTTAAAGGTACAAGGTTGAGATGTTTGCTTATGCAGTCATGAATGTGCAAATCTACAAATCAACCACAGTAACGACATCATTGCAAACTTTGAAGTCAGAAACCACAAGGGAGCTTGAGTTAATTCTGGTCAATTTTTATGGTCTGGGAGACTTCTGTTTAAAAGTGCCATAAATTATAAGCAAAGATATTATCTTTGATTTAATCAAACCTGCAGGCTCAGAACAATAAAATTGGCGGGGGGGGGGGTGGGGGCCCCCACACCCCCCAAAATGCGAAAAAAATGGAGGTTAACAGATTAACACTGGATGTCAAATTAGAATAACAAAACTGACTTGTTTGTAAACCGCCCGCCATGTAGTGTAATCATTAATCATCTACCTCATTAAGATTCGTTGGACTACATCTTACTCAAAGAAAAGAGCCATCTATCATTAGTGGATGTCGCTTGATGAACTTCAAACTTTTCTATTTGGCATATTTGTTCCCAGGCTGCGAGGAAATTTTGCGCGGGTACACGTTTCCGTTGTATAAGTACCCCCGAAGTATACAAGCGAAAATTCTAGTTGCCAGTTTCCCAGTAACCGCCCCAACAAGAGCGAGAGGCAGTTTCCCCGTAACCAGAGACTGAAAATTTCGCCAGTAACACAAAAACTGAGTCAACAAAATATGGCCTCGAAATTTGAGGTAAAGCCGGTTGTATAAAACCTTCTTCATAAGGCCTTCGCTTCTGCTTGAATCGGTGACAGTCTAGCTAACGTGAAGCATTCTAATGACCAGTTACCCCGAATAGAAGGAGCATGTATAGAGAGCTTGAATTGGACCTTTTCTGGCATGGTGGTAGCGCGTTTTCTTAGGACTTCGATTCGAAAAGACTTATTAGCTGCAGTACACCAAAACACCTTTGAAGTGGCTATGCAGCTATGACGATTTTGAAACCCTTACCCTATACTTGACTACACACTCCCTTTCCTATCCATATGTGTAACGACCCAAATAACGGATCTGTTGTGTATTCAAGACAGAATGGCAATATTTTAAGCCTTCGAGGTCTCGTTTATGGTTGCACGTGAAGACATTGAACAATCGCCGTCTTAATACATCGTTGGCGGTCAAGGCCGATAAGCCATGAAAAATGGTATCTTTTAGGGGTCCAAAACAGCTCAAGCCACGGCCAGGCTGGACTCCCTTAGCGGTTGAATTCAAATTTCCCATAGAGCATCGCTGTCCCTATCATATGGGAGTCCCCCTTCCCCCGGGGAGACTGTGTCCCTATCATATGGGAGTCCCCCTTCCCCCGGGGAGACTGTGTCTTTAGCAGTGTCTTTAGCAGCAGCTAAAGGCCGAAGTTTTAAAGTTGCAAAAAAAAAAAGAAGTGAAGACTTTCTCCAAAAAAGTTGGTCGTTAATTTGCGCCGGTATTAGCTTGTACCTGCCACATCACCATATCATAAGACTACTACTGACTGATTATAAGTTAAATTTTAATGTTTCAAACCATAGCTAAAGTAAAACAAAAGAGAATACAAATCTAAGCTAAGAGATAATCGTTCGTTTTATTTGTTGATGTTGGTCATCATCTTGACAAACTCTGAAATAGAATTGTACAGAAATGGTTAATGACGTATAGAAGTGCGTGATTTTTTGCGTTCGAGCCTAGTGGCCCATCAGACCGGAGCTTATCCCGTTTTCCGTTGCATGGAGCGACTAGAAGTGATCCGACCCTCCTGACCCAGACGGGATGCTAGTCCATTACAGGGGTAACCCCAGCATTAATTCGCCGGTACACATTTATACATCTGGGTGGAGAAAGGCACTATGAGATTAAAGTGTCTTGCCATAGGCCACCGCGCCTCCCTATTTCGGACGGTATAACGGTAAACTGAAGCTTGCCCTCAAGCCAAGAAGACCCACTATCACTTTTTCCACTTTTAATTCCGTACAGTGAAGTTATAAGGAGTACGGGTACCCTCCCTGGATGAGATGCTAGTCCATCCCAGGACCCGCAGATATGCTGTCCAACAGTTTGCTGGTGTCCACGGACAGCTAGGGCACGTGAAAAATCCAATTCCTTCCCGCGCGCCCCGAACACCACATGCACGACCAGTTGACCTGTCCACATGCACAACGAACCCGGCCACCCAAAGCTCGAACCCAGCGCGCTCGATCAAAACTCCAGCACACTAATTATTAGGCTATGACACTTCCTTGTGTGAATTGAGATGGTACATGTAGCTCTCACAAATTGTTGCACCCCATCTGGATTTAATTGGGTTTGTAGCTGCACTTAATAGTATACAGTGGAATCTCAATAACTCGAACCTTTTCCGATTCTCCTCCAGGTCATTTTCTTACTTATTTTACTCTCGATAACTCGAACTCCCGATATCTCGAAGTTTTTGCGATTCCCTTGAAGGTTCGAGTTATCGAGATTCAACTGTAATTACAAGAGTTAACAAATGCATGCCCTCAAATGTAAAACAATTTATTAAAGCAGCGATCGACAATTGGAAATATGGCAAATGTGTTCGCTGGATATCTAACGGACTTCACTGCTGTGATACATGCAGATCTTACACTTTTTTGACAACCTTTTACAGTTAAATCCCGATCGCGATAACTCGAACCATATGCTCGAACCTTCAAGGGGAACCGGAAAGGTTTGAGTTAGCGGGAGGGTCGAGTTATTGAGGGTTCGAGATTCAACTGTAATTTGGAATATGGCTACGGGCTCTTTCTGGTCAACTATCATAGCTTACCGTCAAAACTGACTTGGCCGTCGGAGTCAAGATCGGCTTCCTTCATCATTTCATCAACTTCTTCGTCAGTCAGCGATTCACCCAGATTTTCCAACACCTAAAATCGATGGTGCGAGTTATAATTGAACGCTACTTGCAAATCGAAAGCGAATCAATAACTGCGGTAGACAATAGTCACATAAATGCTGAAGGAGGGCTAGGGGTGCGTAGCGAACGCAAAGTGAAGATGCCAGTTTTCTAGCTTAAAAAGGGTATAAAGTGAAGGTAGGGCTTTGTTCAAAAGAAATGGACTGATTCCCCGTTAGGCCCCTGTACGTTGGTAACGTGAAAATCATGAAAAATAAAAAAAAAACACGCCTTAAACGATGGGCCTCTTATTTTCAGTCAAAACGTAATTATAAGTGAAAGGTTCAACTGATTAGACTGTTTAATTCTGGTATCGCTTTTCCCTACATTACTTCACCAGCTTGCCAAAGACCAAAATTTTTAATGAGGGTCTCAATGGGGTGGTGGCTTTTACGGTTAACGGTTAAAATTTTGGCTTTTTTACGGCTAACGGTTAATTTATTTCCATAACGGTTAACAGAAGTAAAAAGTTAATTTTCATTGTTTTAACAAGTTAAAAATTAATTTCCATTAATGAAAAACATATTTTAGGTCTCAGGGCCATTCTGGGACGATGAAGTGAACTAGCTTGGCTTATTAATAATTACTGACCGATTTTTTACGGTTAACATATTTTACGGCTAACAGTTAAATTTTTCCATTTTTTACGCCTAACGGCTAACTTTTTGGCCGTTTTACGGCTAACGGTTAACCCCATTGAAACCCTCTTTAATGTGACCGTGTCCCATTATGCGCCATACTCTCGGATTCGGATTCTTGTACCTATAGCTCAACTGAAATCAAATTTGATTTATTAAGAGCACAAGAGGGTCCAAGAGTGACTATATAAACGGCAAAATGAGGCCCTAGCAGCTGTGCATGTGCTCTAACCTGTTTGAGCTCCTGTGAGGATATGTAGCCACTGCCATCCTTATCAAAGACATTAAAAGCACCTCTAAGCTCGTCTTCCATTGTCATATTGGCTTGCTTGGCTGCCATCAACTGAAGGAACTCGTCGAAGTCAATTTCACCACTTCCTGTGTCCTCGGAAAGAAATGGTGTGTTAATTATTTGATCCCCGGTCATCCCCGGTCTATAAAACAATGGGAGGTGTTTAGCGCGCTGGACTCTGGATCGAACGGTCCGATTTTGAGCCCTGGCCGGGGTCACTGTGTTGTGCTCTTGGGCAAGATACTAAACTCTCATCATGTCTCTCTCCACCCAGGTGTATAAATGGGTACCGTCGAATTTAATGCTGGGGGTAACCTTGCGATGGGCTAGCATCCCATCCAGGGGGGAGTAGAAATACACTGTACTCCTAGCCGCTTAATACAGAAACTGGGATAAGCTCCGGAAAGAATGGGCCACCAGGCTCGAGGCTTTATCTTTTTACCTAATAAACAATGGTTATTCACAGTTTACATCACTTTAGACTTATTTATGATATTGTGTCAGTACATGAAAATATGCACAGCTTTGTGTTCGGGGTATTCTAATGAACTGTATAATAATTCTGCATTTAAATTTAGCCTCAGCTTGTTTCTAATGTGCTCATTCCGAATTTTTTACTTATAATACCCATGTTAACTCCACCCAAACCTCTTACAAAGTTGGATAAGCCCAGAGTCTTACATCATAGATTTTACAGTGCGTAACATTTTCCGATAAAAAAGGGAGCGCTTCAATTCTCGAAGAAGAGATGCGCTTTCCGAAGACACTTGCACGGTCATCCCCACAGAATAATTTCCTCGCACTGGGTATTGAAATATACCTACCGTCTTGGTCGACCTCAGATATCATGCTGTATACCTCCTCTTCAGTGGGATGCTGACCCAGCGCCTCAAACACTTGCTTTAGCTCCTTAGTGCTGATGGTACCTCCGCCATCTTTGTCAAACAGCTGAAAGGCTTCCCTGTATTCTAATTAGAGCGAGAGAGAGAAAACGGAGTCGGTTAAGTTCATAAAGAGGTGTGCGTAGAAGATGGATTTGACAAGCTGCGAAGTACGGATTGTAATTTGGCACGACTCTTAGAAAGACCGATTTATGATTAGGATATGGAATTCTCTACCTAATTTTATAAGGCTATGTAACTTATCTGACTTTAAAAGGCACATCTGCAAAGCCAATTCATGAAGCATATAAATGACAATTTTTATAATTAGTCAATATAAGTCAATTTTAAATATGTAAATAGTAATTTTTATTTTTATTTTTTGTTATTTATTTTTCGTTCTCGGAAATATTAGCTTGTCAAGCTACTCTAAATTCGAGTTTAAATAAAGTTTTATTATTATTTTATTATTATTATAAATGATGATAATAATGATGATGTGTACGTGTTATTGAATACTTTATAGCTAAAGTGAAGATGCCAGTTTTCTTGCTTAAAAAGGGTATAAAGTGAAGGTAGGGCTTTGGTTTATGTCATTCGTGGTAGACAAGAAGAGAACGCTGCAAACTTAATCGGTACCAGAATTTTAATACGAAAAAAATAACCATTCACCTTGAACTTCTTCATCTGTGAATTTGTCGGCCTGTTGACAACAAGCGATAACAAAAAAAATAAAAGATAAAAAAAATAAATGAAGAACAGAAAGAACAGAGCGGAAAGGAAAAATATAGTTAGGTAAAGAAAAGTACATGTGGCAGACGCCATATTTCTCTTTTGCTTCTTTTTTTTCTTGATTTTTCAACCACTTGGTACAGAAAAGACCTGTTTAGAGTAACTAGCGGAACCCCTCAGTAACTATGATTTCCATTCTAGAAACTGCTTGTGCCAGAAAACCGAGCCTTTTCCTAGTTCCATTCTATCGATGCCGTTTTTTAGTTTAGTTGAATTGACTGACAATTTTTCAAAAATAATTTGTTAAGCCATAGAATAAGTTAGTGTTCAGACCAGAAAAATAAAAAGGCGACAGACTATGAAGGAAATTACCCAAAACGTCTTACAAACTTTGTCAACCTCTATCGTGAAGATTCCTCCATTATCTTTATATATGACCTCCCAGAACTAGAGCCTTTTCCACAACTCTGAGATGTCGTTGCGCGATCTCCAAAGATTCTTGAACATCTCTGATCGAGAAAGCTAACAGCGCGAAATCCCTATCAACCCCCCCCCCCCTCCTCCCCCACCACCTCCCTTCCAACTACTCTAACCACAGGGAGCAGAGGAACCAAATTCGACCTTTGTAAATATTAAAATGTTCGATCTATTACACAACAGACTATTGAACGAGTTTTTCGCTGGCTTAACCGTCGCGTAAACAAAAAGATCGGATAACGTATGACAAGCGCTACGAAACAGATCGAACATTTTAATATTTACAAAGGTCGAATTTGGCTTCTTTGCTCCCTGTGCTCTAACTGGTGATGTCATTAACACAAAACAACTTTTAGCCGCCTTTGGGCCCTAAGAAATCTTTTCTTCACTGAACTGTCTAATTACATGCATACTAATTAGAATTTTAAACTTTAAATGTTATTTTTACACACAGCCCCTAAAATGGAGCCGATCGAAGTATTGCATGTAATCTGAAACATCAACTGTCGACGTGCACAGAACCGGACTGAAATTTGACGCACAATCTGCAAAAAGAGCGCCTGATTTTGTGACGGATTATTTCAACTTTTAGTGAGTGCCTGCAAGGCATTTGAAGGATTGCAAAATGTGAGCTACGTACTCTCAGCGACAAACTAATTCATTTAGGTCCTTTTGAAATTTTCTCCTGACGAGTTTTTATGCCTTACTCGCAACCAGAAAAAGAGCAAAGAATTTTCTCGACATCACGCCGAGTACAGACTATAAAAACACGATTGATTGCAAAAGATAAACATTGCATATTTTAGGTAAAACACTTGGTAATATGGACATTTTCCAGAAAAAAAAATTATTTGAAAAGCTTGAGCAGTTGTCAGAAATATAAAATATGGATATTTTGCAAACAAGAAGCACCTTCTTTACTGAAGTCTGTAGCAGCGCAAAATTATGCGAAAACAGGCACGTCTCAGTTTTAAAGGTCGTGTGTTTTTTAATTGTAGTGCAATGTTAGGGTAAGGGCAATTTAACCTACGAGTATCCACTTAAACACTTAGAAGCTTTTTTCTGCCAGCAGTAATCCTGAAATAGAACTTTGGCACAAACAAAGTGAAAAATATTCAATGGTTACAGCAAGTTTTAAGCGTTCAAGGCACCTGACATAACTTGGAACTAGTCACAGACATTTCATTGTTTATAACAATATTTTAATTCGGGTAAGTTTTTTGTAACGTGTCTGATAACAGTCCTTCTGTTTTCTCTGTCAACGCGGGATACATCGCTGAAAAAAATACCTTTATTTATTACATGTAGACGTTGTTTTGGTGAAACAAAGTACAAATATAAAAGCAAAAAGGATGCAATCGTTGTTTCGCAGTGCGGAAAACAAACATACCCTATTAAGCCAACATATGCAACGCTTCAAGTTTTGAAAGCACACTGATTAAATTCTGTAGCCGCTAGCGATGTCAACAAAAACACAAGAAGGGGAAATAGAAGCGACAGAATGAACACGCAAACATCCCTGTTTTTCTTGCTTGAATTTCAGGGTATTATATCTAAGTGATAAATCAAATCCGGAAAGTAGATGAACTGACTTACCATGTTCGTTCCGGTTAAGTTATCAGAAAAGCGAGCTTCTGTGAAGCAGATCGCACTAGCACCGTTTGGGCGTAGATGCCGAAATGGAAATTGAGCCGAGATCCTTCCTTAATGATTGTCACAAAAGAGTGGCATTATAAATAAATTAATAAATAAATGACAAATGTCTGTTTTAATGATAAGCGACACGACAAAATTAAAACCTCCGTGTTTTTCTGGGGGTGGTAACCCTGCTATAATTCAAGGAAATGAAATTAACCAATCTAAAGCAAATTTGTGCCATTTGTAAAAGTTATTAACTGGGACAATAACAGCCAGCACACAAAAAATGACAAAATAATAAAGAAAACCTTTTTGAAGTTTGCGTGGAAATGTATTATATTTTCCCGGCCCTATCCCCCACCAGGGGGCAAGGAACTAAGAGAGTATTATATTTTCAAATGAGGATGTTAACATTTTGTTAATTGAATTTATTTGCCAAATTTGCTGGTATCGTTGGCATAACAGGCAACGGGCCAAGGCAAGCGTGAACGAACGTAAACGGCATCAGGAAATTAAAGCAACGCTCTTTAGGTTTGTTATCTTTCAACTCGAAATTTTACTAAACCGCAAACAGATCCTCTTGCTCTTTGCGATGTCACAAACTGTGTGCAAGAGAAAATATAATGAGAGGACCCTGTGTAAAGGACGTATACTTAGGGCTCGATCCAGTCCCCAAAAGTGTTTGCAGCCGTACATATCTCTTTTCCTGGCCATACAATTCAGGCTCCAAGTTAAATCTGAGCCACATAAAGGGGAAGTTGAAGGCGGATTTTTTAAATATATTAATTTTTTTTTAAACGAGATAAAATCAGAATAAACACAGAGCGACAAGGTAATGCAAACCACCTAATTAAAGGACAGCATAACATCGAAATTATAAGAAAGCTTTTTTAGGACATAATGTCCAGTCCGTTTTAGGTGTCCATCTTTTTGTTAAATATACATTCCCCCTTTTTTGTCGAGGGAAGAGAACAGTTCTCAAATGGAAGTAAATTTTGCTGATCGTATAGCATAGTCTTATTCGCCCACCTGCTCAGAAGGGCAAATAATTATTCTGCAATTTTAATACAGGCTAGCCAGCAAGCAGGCTCTCTATTCGGAAGCAACGTGAATTTTTCTTCGAGCGCCGCGGAAGGCGCGATCAAGGTGCGAGTTTTGGCGAACGATGAGCCCGCGAGGCTCGAAGAGAGATTCACGTTGCCCCGCGAATAGAGAGCCTGCTCACAGGCTAAAAAAGACTGTTTGCGAATCAAATTAAGAAACGAGTACTAAACGTTTTGGAAACATGTTTTGAAAGCATTCTAAACACAAAAGAGAGCAAACAGTGTTCAAGCTTTGATAATCAACTGGAGGCGATTGCATGAACAGAGCACTAAAAAAAATAGTAGAGTGTGAAAATAAAAGATCACCGCACAATTTGCAGCCGGATTTGATATACGATATGATCATTGAAAAAAAGGGGGAAAAAGTATTAAAAACGCACGGAGTTAAAAGTTAGAATCACCTTGAAAGTGAGAAAGCTACTGAAAAACTCACAAACTAAATATTTTATTATTATTTGACAAAACTCTTGTGCAAAGTCATTGCAAAGAGGTAACCCTTAATGTCTAATTACAAATTCTAATATTACAGGAAAAAAAGTATGCATGCATTTAATTCAATGATATACATCAATTTGAGCGCTGCAGGTTGTTAAGAAAAACTGCGACAAATTTATACACGCTCATTCGAAATTGTATAGGATGGACGTCCATCTACTCGCTGCTCACAATCCTTGTAAACTCTGTGGGAAAAAAGAAAGAAATATAAAATATTAGCAGTGAGTTTATATTCTATACTCCACATAACTCCAATCTCGTTCCCAGAGTTCTGGTCAGCACCAAGAACGCGGGCTCTGGCTGAGTTCGACTTTTTGAGCATGAGCAGAGCGCTCATTATAGATTCCCAGCCAATCAGCTTTGATAAACATTTGACAATAAAAATAAGCGACAGGAATACACAACGTTTCGAAGTCATCCTGACATCATTTTCATGTGACAAGTAAAATAACGGAATTGAGAAATTTGAGCGGAATAAACTCTGAGTCTGGGCAGAACGATCGCAAGTCCGAACGTGAATCACGGACTTTCAAATCGTCATAGGCCAGAGCGGTGTGTGACAAATTCAGACTGCAGACTTGTAGAATTTTTCTTAAAGTATATATCGTGTTACCATGACTATTATTGAGAACTAACCGTAAAAAGGCTATCCGAAGTGTTTTAGGCCAACAGGACGGTGAGCTAACCTGAGTGCTATTTTGGCTAACCGGAGTGTTATAATTCAGGCTAACCGGTACTTGTATGGACGTTCGCAAGTCGGCTGCAGTCTGCATTTGCCCACACCTTGGCCAGAGTCCGGGCATTGGTCCTGATCGATTGCATTGTGCACGTGACTCTTGCTCAACTGAACGCGAGAGTCGCAATTCAAGGCGGGTGCGCGAGAAACACTAGCGCGCGTGGCGTTATTGCTCATGTTTCCCGTGCGCGTTCCTCGCGAGTGGAGCTCGTGTTATAATACTGTTTTACTTTGTTTACCTTTCAGGTCAACAAGATTATCCCTGTTCATATCTGCCTTGGTGAACATGTTCTTCAGCTCGCCTTCAGACAGGTTCTCTCCACTGTTTCGCATTACCCTCTTCAAATCCTCAAATGTTACAAAGCCATCACCATCTGAATCAAACAGCCTGAATGCCTGGCGCATCTCTGCCTGTTGACCCTTCTCCTTTGTATTGGACATCATAACCAGGAACTCATTGAAGTCAATGTGACCACTCCCTAACATGAAATGAAATGAAAATTAAATCACTTTTAACAAATTTCGTGAGGCTCAGTGCCCTAAAGCGGAGTGCGTCGGACTCCGGATCGAGCGATCGGGTTCGAGCTAGCTCTGACACCTTATATCCATAGTGCTTTCTCCATCCAGGAGTATAAATGGGCATTAGAGAATTGTCCCTACAACCTGAGAGAATGCTGGGAAGTAACCTGCAATAGACTAGCATCCCATCTAGGGGAGCAGCAATATTTCCAGCCGCTTCATCACTATCAGCTACTATAGGTTTAAAAAGCTTTTCTACGTTTTGAAAATTCCGTATTACAGTTATGTAATAGGGTGTTAAAATTGTTCGAAGACGAAGACGTCTCGAAGTTAATCTACTTGTAAAGCTAAGAATACTTATAGAATTTTCAACTTCTCTTTGTTTCATACAAGTAGCACGTTTTTATATAAATTTATACTTGTCTAACAGTCAAATATGGTTTAAAATTGTTCACAGCACAACAAACATTGTCAAAAACTGTGTAATCATCCAAGGTACAAAAATATCTTGCGCATATAATCGTTGGTTACCGAGGTTTATATTACTGACTCGAACTTTCGTACGTTTGACTGCAAAAGGTTGGAGTGCATTAGTTAGATTACTCACCATCAGCGTCAACATCTCTGATCATGCCCTCCAGCTCTGAAGGGGACGGATTCTGCCCCAGTCTCCTCATAACGACTCCGATCTCGTCAGTGGTGATGAAACCGCTTCCGTCATGATCAAAGAGTTCGAAAGCCTCGCGAAAATCTGGTTTGAAAGTTGAATATGACAAAAAGTAAGAACGTTAAATCAGCATGTAATCTGGTTCAGAATAGTTAAAAAAGTAAATTGCTGTATGACCAGCTAAGATAAGAAATAATATATCTATTATTGAAGTTTTTCTCTTGTATTCAATTTATACTCACGTTTCTTTTCCCTCTCTGAGAAGTGTGACTAAAACATAGACAAAATATAATAAGTCAGTCTTTTCTGCATCAAGATTTTTGTAGCAAGAGTAACAGCTATAGAATAAGGAAAACTCTCGTAAATTCTTCGCCTGTAGGCTAGGAGGAGTCCCTTTTTGCTAGCTTGAAATATATCTTGCCTAAACAAACTTTTGATGAGGCGAAACGTTGCAAATCGTATCTATTTTGTCACTACAAACACATTTTCTGTTTTAGGAAATTAAATCAAGCAACGTTTTAAATTAAATTAAAAGGTGTACTAAATAATCTTTACAACAATAAAATTTATTAATTTAAATATTGTAAGGGTGAAAAATGTTTTGTTCTATTCAGCTGAAAATGCTGACAGTAAAATGCAGTTGTATTTTTCCTCCCTAATCAGCTTTCATCTAATGCAGGTCACAATGCTATATATATAAGCTTTAAATTGTAATGATTTCAATTTTAGAAAACTTTCACATATCACAGCAGAATTCTTTGAATTCGAATCTCGTTTGGAAGTTATTCAGAAAAAAAATATGTGGTTTGGATAAATAGAAATTAACGAGCTAAACACTTGTTTCTTCATGTGATTGCATAGCTAAACAGTTGTCTCTTTATCTGATTTTGTACACTTTGCGTGCCTTTGTTTGGGAACTTTTCTCTACATTTTTTGTTCCCATCCGCACAGATCAACAACTAATTTCTCTTTTAAAAGTCAAATTATAAATCAGTGACAAGCAAGCTACAAGCAAATGGGCGAAAAGAACCAAGGAAACGATCAAGTAGCGCTATGTTTTTATGAACCACCAAATTTTCAGAACTTGAGACATATTAAAAAAGAAAAATTTTGAGATAAGGTATGCAGAGGACCTTGCTGCCCAGTATTCAACAAACACAAAAACAGATTTAACGGAGCGTAGTTTTTGCTAGCATTGTTCTAGAAAAACAAAGCCTCAATGAGCTTGGCTTGGTTTTAAAAAGTCATTGAAAAGCGCTGTTGCGTGACAGACGCCAACGAGTTAGCATAAATATTCATCGCTAAGTGTTTATTACACGAACTAACTTTCCGCAAAATAAACTATTAGTTTGTTAAATATTAATTCTCATATTTATTTTTGCTTACTCTGCAAAGCTAATAAACGGTTAGAACTGATCCAAAAGACGAGCAAACGAAGTATCAGAAATGCCAGTGCAGTAATAATTTTAGAATGTTGTTTTCGGTGGCTTTGCATCAGTACGCCCTTTTCTCTCGAATTTTCGAACGAAACATTTCGCTTGCGGTAGAAATGGAAACGTACAAATATCACGAGAAAATTCCAATATTTCATATTTCCACACTCTAACAGATATCTCATGGAACAAAATTCGTGGACGAAGAAAAAACTGTCGCCTTATGATATGCTTGCATGTAGCTTCCATATTTGTTAAAATTTTAGCATCACTGGAGCGTTGCAAGAAGGCAACATTTCTGCGACGAAAGACGCGAAGAACGTCGAAAAACGCTTTCAAAAATAATATTTTTGATCGTTATTTCAGATGAATAGCTCAATAATCTAACACGCTAAAACGACAGCAAACATTTGACGGAAAATTTCAATTTGTTCGTACTCAGTCGATGTCGGATCTTTTAGGTATAAATGCTACATGTATTTCTAACAGCAAAATGTCACTAAACACCACTTTTTAACACATAAAAGAAATGATTTCGATGAATCTATGCTCACCATTTCGCCTTCAGGAATGACAAGGGCTGTCGTTTCTTGTAACAAGTGGTTTACTCTCTGTGATCGCAAGCTTGCAACTAAAGCGTCAGTCCGCGAATAATAATTTTAACGCCACTCGAAAATATATTTGCAATGCAGAATAGCTACCTTACACTTTCGTGACAATTGGGTCACAATTGTGACGTAATCTTTCGTATTTAAATCAGATCAAGAAAGTGCAGCACCGAGAAATGTGAACAACGCCCGGTAGTGTTTGATTTAAGAATATTGTTTTAGCTAAAGGCGAACATGGTATCAAGGCTTGGGGCGAGATATAACTGCACAGTAGAACAAACAGTAATTTTACAAGGCAAAATTGAAAATCATCAAACATACACCGCTTTTTAGTGTGATACATCATTTAAGGTGGCTCGTAAATCTTCGGCATTCTATTGCAACTACACCAGTAATGTTTAGAAATAACGTTTAGCACCAAAAATAAATCGAAATAAGGTTGCTTTGACATCTAAATTCGTTGTCACGGCAACGCCAAAGGTACCGTATATTGACCATTTTGTCTTATCAGGATGAGAAACTTTTTTGGAAATTTTGAAAAAAATTGTTGGCAGGGTTCAGAGCTATGTATTTTTTACATAAATTTAAGGTGGCTCGAGCTCGCGAAATGTCATCTAGATGTCGTCTGATGTTTTCGAAGAGATAAAAATGCATATCCAGCAGCTAAAATAATATGCGGGTATTAATGGGTTCCGTTCTGCCAAAAAATAATAGTCAATATTCAGCTAAAGAACGAGGCAGTTTAAAATATTTCATCAAAACACCCAAAACGATACCGAGAAAAAAAAAATGACTTTTCGAGTTTTTCCTGAAATGCTCTTGTTGGTTACCCTGTCTTTTCTGCTATTCAGGCGATGTGACACTAAATCAGTTAACCACAGGGATTTTAGCCCACGTGCTACACGTAGGCTAAGAAACTAATAACAAAGAAATTTTCTCGCTTTTTAATTTAACCAGCGATGAACCTCCCCGGATAAATTGTCTTTCCTTAAATGTCCTCTGAATAGCTGTGTTATGACGGAATGATAAACTGTTCAGTTCACGTTTCGGTGTGTGACTGACTCCATGTAGCTCAGTTATCCGTCAAAAGATAGTTTTGAGACGTGAGGATGATATTGACCCAGTCACGCACTCGGGGTCGAAGACTTGATGGTTATATATTCCTCTGTACAGCTTGTTTCATGGCGTTTCAGAGAGTTTTCCCTAACAGTATTTACGTGTGCACGAATCATTCTCAGACACAGAATGCCTTCCAATAAAAGCCCGACCATTCTGGTCCATTCTCTTTGAAAATCAAAAATTTCTTCCGAAGAAAATAAGCCCTACTTGTCAATAAGCCTATCAACAAATAAACCCAGTACAAGGTTTATGATCAAAATTTTACTCTATCGATCAAAATAGACTCATCTAAATAACTGGACAAAAAAATGTAAGGGTATAAAATGCAATACAAGATAACTATAGCACGAATAAGAAGACACATAAACCGTCCTTAGCAACTAAATAGTAGCTACCAAAGTGAGGCATTTTAAACTTAGACCGTCTCCTATGCATTCACGGAATTCGCGTATCAATCAATTCAACTACTGTAGTAGCCCTCAAATGTCTCGCTATATTGGGAAATAAAGATTTACCACAATCTGCAACTATTCGAGGAAATACAGTAGCCGTAAGCAGTCTTAAACGTGAAACTAAGAAAGTACGTGCGATGGCCTCTGAAACCGTAAAGCAGCAATCCAGTTTATTACGTCACAGCTGCGCCTTAAAAATATATTTTCGAATATTCGCTATAATAACTGTCACGGCAACTTCGAATGAGCCATTTTACAACATTTTCAAAATATTATTCAACATGTTTAACCGGTTGATGCTTCGGTGAGACATCTTTACAGTGCAGTAGAAACCGTTAAAAGTGCATTAAAAATTAAACGGTTCCGTCTATTGCAACTTCAAGCTGCTAAGTGAAACTGAACCGTTTTAAGGAGTGTTTATATTACAGCAAGATTTTGCGACACAGGTATTTGTACAAATATAAAAGAAAGCAATTGGATTTTATGCTTACCAGTAAGTCGTCTTGAACCGAAAGGGCTGCCATGTTTCTCCGGACAAGTTTCCTTGCTGTGATCGCAAACTTACTGCTGGGGAATCACTCGGTGTGTAGAGCCTGTGACATGACTCGACAACACAACGCAAAACTACAAACAATAAGGGCGGCGCGGAAGAGAGGGGCCTAGGGACAGACTGAAAAAAGTTTGCGTGACGTTACCCATTCTCGTCCCCAGAGCCACTTGTCGCTCTTAGCCGGCAGTGCCTAGCGCCTGCTGGGGCACAAGCTGCTCAAAATTATTCAAAAAGTTGCTCGAAATTTATGAAAAATTAAAGGTGCTCGAAATTTGATCCAGAAATCCAAAAAAGTCGCTTTCGTTAAAAAAAGTTTCTCTAAAGGTGCCCCCCAAATACCACAACGCTGCTTTTATCAAGAAAATTTCTCCGACATTTTATTTAAGGCAAAAATTTGTTGAATTACAAGGATTTCTTTCACTTAGAAAAATCGTGAAGATATCGATGACGTCAAGTTTGCTAACTAATTTTGTAATGTTTTAATGGGGAATGATTCGAAAGTCGAAACGTCCTCGGATGTTCCACGAAATCCTCGCCAAACCTCGTAAATTTTTGGAAACGTTCTTTATGGCCTTCGGACAACACTAGGACAACCTTTGGAAATCTTCGGTCTAGAAATTGTTCAAATGCAACAAGTTGTTCGAAAAAAAAAAAAAGCTGCTTTAATGGGAAAAAGTTAATTTAACGAAATATAAAATGGTGCCAAAAAACTGCCGAGCAACTTGTGGGAAGCCCCACACGAGAAACAAGTGGCTCTTTGGACATTTGATTTCATTGGCTTTCACAAAGGAAATTTAATTTTGGCAAATTAAATCAACCGTTTTAAAATCCCTTTGTTGTAAGTGATTTTTCCACGGTTGATTTGATTGATTAGATTTAAATTCTCTTTGTTAAAAAACTAGCCAATGAAATCATGCGTCGCTAGAGGCACTTGTTCCTCGTGCCCCAAGCTCCGCCGGCTAAGAGGGACTGAGCGGCACTGGGACGACAATGGACGTTACCCTGCTAACAGGCTCGCACTATACCTTCACAAGGCTCAGTAGGGATACTTTTCACTGGCTAGCGTGACGCGCTTCAGTCGGACGGAACTAGGATGGAAGATGACCAGGTAACCAAAGCGTACTATGAGGGTTTGTATGGATTTGAAATAAAGTTGAGAAAAAATATCTCTTACTTTCATTGAAAAGCTATAATAAAACTTAAAATCATACCTGGTGTCACTTTTTTGTCTTTCTAGTGCTTAAGAGAGCCATACGTGTCAGTGATTTTCGTTTCAATGGTCTGTCATGCACATACTAAAAGAAGGACAAGGTAGGAAAGCAAATTTGAAAAGCGAACGCCTACACCCCCCTTCCCCAGATTAAATGGTCCCACATTTAAAGTCACATATGAAAAATAAGTTGGGCCAGAGCAGCAGCAACAACAACAATAAATTACAGTCGAAGCTCTCGTAAGCGGACACCTTCGGGACGCGAAAAAAGTGTCCGCAGCTCAGTGGAGCTGGCCGCTTACGAGAATGGTCCTCGTAAGCGGCCACTAGAGTTGTAGGGGATAGATGGCCGTTACGGGAGCTTGCAAAGCTAACAATAACCGGACGGACGTGGATGACGACAAAACCAACACTGAAATATGGTACTGTAATTACTGTAAAATCATTGTGACGAGCGGCGATGTGAATTTGATTGATAAAAGCAAGATACAGAGTTTGTTAATAAGATTTTCTTTGGGGTGTCCGCTTACGGGAGCTTAAAAACAAAGAAAAAGTCTAAGTAGTAATCTCTGTAGGTGTCCGTGGCCGCTTACGGGAATGTCCGCTTACGAGAGTGTAAAAATACAGAGTTTGTATGGGAGTTAAAACGGGATTTCAAACAAGGCGACCGTAAAAATCTCAAAAGCACACTTAGGCCCGGTTCAGACGCCGATCTTTTCATGAGCCGAACCTAATTCCTTGAATTAAGTACATGAAATTAATCGAAAGATCGGCGTCTGAATCAAATTAGAACGGCTATTTCAATTTGGAACGGCTCACCCGTTCTTCCCGCCTGGCTTGGCCGAGAATTTCGCCTGTGGAACGCCTTTGGAACGGCTTTGATTCAGACGCCGTACTTTTCATGTGCCGATCCTAATTTATAAATTATTATAATGTATTTTGACTGGTTTTATTGGAACTCTATTAGGAACGGCCTCAGAACGGCCAAAAAGTACGGCGTCTGAATCAAGAGGCGCACTTTTGTCAATTTGGGTCGGTCCAAATTCGAATTGAGTTCGGCTCATGAAAAGTACAGCGTCTGAACCGGGCCTTACACGCAGGTTTCGGTCTTATTGCGCTTATGTTTTGGTTTCAATATAGCGAAAGAACTAAATCAAATAGTGAGTGATAGGAGGGTTTTTCTGTGATCCAAGGCTCGTTTCCCTCGTGAATCGTGAAACGGCCATATTTTTCCCCATGAAACATGATTCAGGGAAGGGTGGCTATGGATTTTTTCGTGTTCCGTGACATGGGGCTTTTTCCTCGTGAATCGTGGAATGGCCTTTTTATTTTTCGTGAAACGTGGTCTAGACCCCCCTTTACCACACTTAACAAGCGACGAATGTTATGTCCTCTACAACGTACAAAAGAGGTTTATAGATCGATTATAGACAAGAATGTGCAAAAAGTCGAACAATTCATGTTACGGCTCGCGCTCATGGCTGTTTGGGAGATCACGTTTCGCGAGCGTAACGTTTCTCGTTTCGCGCCAACAGACGTAATATGTCAAACCGTTTGTGAGCTCTCAAAAATATCGTTAATCGCCCTCTACTGTCTCTACTGAATTGCCTGTACTGTGAAAAGTAAAAACTGGAAAATTTGCACGCATTTTCAATCATTTCAAACGATAGCTTTTCGATGGCTTCAGCATGCTTATAATTGACAGAACTGAAAGATGTCGCCAAAAAGCATTCCCTCCCCTTCTGTAACCTCTGACTCAAACGTCTTAAGTTATTGTTTCTTTGACTTTAACCTCACTAAAACGAAAATATTTGCTCGGTTTGGTTAAACAGTTCAAAACGCTAACACACTTTTGTGACTGAGCTTGTCAGGCACAAAATCTTCTGTTTTTCGTTTGATTATTTTTAGAAAATATTCTTGCATCCGTCCTGAAATAACAACATTCCAGAATTTTAATACCTTGCTATATTATATGACCTATTGTCTGTTTTGTGACCAGATATATATGGATAAGATATGCAGTTTGGTAAGCCTCTTAGTTAGGAGGATCATACTTGTTTAATTAGTTTAGGCCGTTGTTTGCTTTTTGAGAAAATATGCGCTATACGAAATATCACTCAATCGCTTCCAAATAAATTTAGTTGAAGACTTGTTTTGTGTTGATGGCAAAATATACACTGCGTGCTAGCCTGCAGGCATGTTATGACAATGCCTATTCTTGTTGATGTTTATTCTTTCCGCCAATGATTCACTTTCAATTTTAAAATTCCAGTCATGTTTTCTGTTCTTTTATCGTGTTGTTTTCTTAAACGCATTTGTCTAACTATTGCCAGATGGCGCAGGGATAGCTTTTTCAAAGTGATTTACGAAAATTTGAACGGCTGAATGACACCGCAATGGAAACAAGTTAGTCAAATTCGCAAATTTCATGCTTTTATCTTTGTTTTTCATAAAAGAGTGCTGCATGGATAATTACCCATTGAACTCTACACTCTGCAAAGGCTAATTTGCTTTTGTTTAGTTTTTGCTTAAACAAGATCTATTCATTGCAGCTAACCGCAGAGTTTTATTACCCGTTCTCACGCAACGCCTTATCAAAGATAATTTTACATAGGTGCTCATTCACCGTTTAGCAGCTGAAAAACAGGTCAACGACATTTTCGAACGAGGTATGTATTGATGGGGTGTGCACATTTTCATATGGCAGTTTCCGGATAGTACTGTACTGTAGGTATTCGACACGTTCGCGGTCTGTGACACATGGGTATTTTATAGTGATAGCAATCTAGTAAAAGCTAACTGTGAACCTATCTTCTTTGGTCAAGGCAAAAGGCTTACTCAGAGGTCAAGATGCTTTTGTCAAGATGCGTCGGAAGATGATCACAACGAGATAAACCGAGAAAAGTGGGCAAACTGCATGCATAGCTTCCAAATTCAAGAAGACATCTGGAATGAACGTTCAATTTCAATAGTTAAAGCAACATCTCTTGGACGTAAAAGTTTGAATTGCCATTCAGAGGAATAATTGGATTTACTGCATAAGCAGACGATCAGGTCTTCTTAATTGATAAAGGAATGCCCTCAACAAATCTAAAGACGAGCTTGGAAAATGCGGCTTTCTTTCTACGCCGGTCGAAGATCGGCGCTGCTAAACAAACCAGAGAACAACAGTTTGCGAAGTTACCCAGCTCGAGATTCCACGAATTAACAGAACTTTACAATGAACACACTCCACGACATAACAAGGCAAAAATTGACAAGGTTGCTCATTTATTGGTGCAAATTCTGCAAGTTCAAGAAGTACAAACGATCAAGGAATATTCCATGAATGGGTATACTTTTAAGGTGCACGTGTTGGAAGACACGGAGTTCTAACATATGGCCAACTGTCATCACCGTGCAACATGGAATTTACTGCATGGCTGTAAATAGGTTTCTTTTAAAAACACCGACGATTTATTCATTCACAAGGAAATCAAAATCAAAATGATCTATTATTTGTAATGAAAAGATAAGGGGGTCTGTAAAAGTGAACTGAATCAGATAACCAATTGGAATAATTCCACAAAGCTTCTAACTTTAAATACTGCCTGCGGACGATCGGAACATCAAACTGTGATAGACCTTTATTCTGTAAATGGTAAATTAAACGAACCGCAACACCATGTTAGCCATGATAATATTGACAGTGATGAGTCAACGGATTTGCAGCCTTCAAGACTCCTCGTTCCATGTAAATATGTAACGACATTTGGTAGTTCGATTGAACCTTTCATGTTTAAACTGAACTGCACCACAAACACAGCCTTGTTGCCAAACATAACAACAGAGTCGTGCTCCAGAGTTAAGAAAACATATGGTCGAGTGGATCTTACTCTCTTATGCTAATGTGCGTCAGATAATTCAAGCTAATTCTTTTTCAATCGGTTGACCACAAGAAATAAGTGACGCATGCTGGTCCCATAAGTAGTAACAGCTCGATCGGGAATCCACGAATCGGTCCATTATGGTGAAATTTATGCTTACATGGCATGATAATTGATAAATGGACATGCCAACATGTCAAGGGTGAAACAACTAAAAAAACTGCCCTTCAATTTTCCAAGTGTGACAAGAGGATGTTTCGCAAATCCGGCTCAATCTTCCTTTGTTCTAAATCCCTTGTCTCCTTTGGCTAATACGCTCGTAAATTACCTCTCTAGTGCTTTAGTTTCTACCTTAGTAAACTAAATGAAGAAAGGATACATTGTTTCTACGTTCTTTTCTATTTGATGATAATCAGTAAAAGGATTTTTTATCAGGTGGCGTGACTTAGCGCCTTTGACGTCTTAATTTGTTTTGCTTTTGCAATTGTTTCCATGTTGGAAAGGTGTACCTACTAAAAGCTAGGGCTAGATATTCTTTAGATAAAAAAAAAACATGCTTTATGAGTAGCGATATCGATAGGATTTAGTAGCTGGTGTGAATGGCCCCAGAATCATACTGATTTCGTTGACCCAATCACTTCTGAACAATGAAGAAATGAGAATGTTATTCTAAAGCAACAAGTGGTTAATGTGTTTGTGGCATAAAGTAGTACAACGTGGATTCTTAAATATCATGATAACTTTGTTAACATCATGTAAGTAAAGGCATCCATTTTTTAAACAAAAGACGTGTCTTTCTCCAGGATAATCCTCTCCTACTTTGTATAATAAATGACATTGCTATTTATGTTCAGCTGGAGTACAATTCGTAAAACGAATCTTTAAATTTCTTGTAAAAAAATGAACATCAATTCGTCGTAAATAAAAGGAGGTTCATGGGAAAAGACCTGATGCCTTTGGGTTATTTTTAATTAAAATCTATTTCAATTAACAACAGATAATTAAATGTTACTGGAAAAGAAACATGCCTAAACGATGTTGTGTCAGTGCATAACTGAAATGCTATGGAAAGAATTAAAAAAAAAAAAAAAAAACATAAAAAAAAGAATTAGTTTAAATTCGATTGTCATCCGTCTTAATCTTCGTCGGTTGAAACCATTCAAGTTGTTTATTTTTGCGTTTTTTTTTACTTTTTGTTGTTTTTCTACGTTAGGCAACTATTATTTTGAGGTTTCCTTTAATCTGAAAGAAATCAGAAAAATGAAGTAAAATAACGTGATATTGCTCCTTTATTTAATAAGGTTCGCTTGCTGACACGTAAGACACATGACTGCATTTTCTATTTTGGAATCAATGTCACTTGCCAAAATACCCCCTCATGTTATTTTTAAATAAAAATAGAGCAATAAAAGTTTTAAGGGGCCATTGTAAGAAGATCTTTCGAGATCGCACCTGCTAACAGGCTACCTCAAACAGCAGACTCCCTTGTTTGGGTTTCGTGCGAGTGTCTTTTGTCACTAGCTTTCTCCTCGCCTCTAGCTCTCGCCAGTCCAAACTCACGGCGCCTGCGGAAATATAGACTGCTCGATGGCAATATTGAATTTCACTAACAAAGCAATAGCTTTTCGGAACATCTTAAACTCTTACATACTTATGAAAACTAGCTACTGTTATAGAATTTCCGAATCTGATTGGTTCTTAGCAGACTCTAATTGACTCTTTTAGAGCACTCGGAGTGTAGGTGTATACACTACACATCATGTATAGATTCACATTCTTTTGAGAGAATGAGCAACATTTTTCTACAATGCGATTCTTGGCAACCAATCCTTGGAGCAGACTCGTACCCGTCGTTCTCTTGCTTTTGGCGGCGCGGGCTCGGGGGACGAACTTGTTGCTGTCCTTCCCTCCCTCTCCACGTGCTTCGACGAGTACGACTGGGTACTAGTCTGTCCTTGGAGTATTATTATTTAGAGTCGAAAACAAAAAGGAAATCGCCTCAGAATAATATTTTTTCTCAGACTTTTTGAACATAATAGTCATCATAAGCTTTCGCTTACGGTGAGCGTTAATTTGTGACTTGTTATCACACATTGTTATGGATGCCAGATTACGAAAATAGCAACTTTTCCATTGCACGATCTGTCTAATTGGAGGTAGACTATTACCGCGTCTAACTAAGTCGTTTCATTGCTATTTCTCCAACATTAAAAAACTGCCGTTGTCTGACACCTGAAAAATGTTCGTTATAGATGGTGTTAGCTCGTTGTAGGTCGTTTTGGGGATGTAACTCGAACTGTTCTAGTGCAGACGGCCTTTTTTTCATGCTTAAAAGTTCACAAAGGTCATGTATCCTAATCCCGTCTTAACAATTGTCAAAATTCTTCTCAAGTCAAACTTCTTATTCTCACAACGCAAACTTGTTTTTGGTTTATCAACGGACGGAAACTACCTCACGCGAACTAAAACGGAAAAGTTAGTTGATACAAAGCTAGTCCAGATCCAGGAAATTCTCACTAGAGCTTATAGAGGCTAACCGATGATGCCACTAGCATGTGCAACATGACTTTTAGGATTTTTCGTCACCCCTTCCCTTCCCTCTAAAATAAAATAGGCCATTGAGACCAATTTATGCCCCACTTGGTTGATATCGAGTCTATGGCAGTGACAACGGTATTATGATTTAATACGATTATATTGCTTTCTCTAGCTTATCCTGTCATAAATTTGCCTTTGAAAGCCCATATGCGTGGCTGAAGTCAGCCATAATTTACTTGGGTCCGATCGTATTTTAGCGCCTTTTTTGACCGCGTGACCCAGTCAGTTTCAGTAGAGCGGTCGTGGTAGACCAAGCAGAAGCTAATATTTTCGTTTGATTCATCTTCCCTTAGTCGTTTCATTCTTATATCCCGAGGTACGGATACATTCTGCTGTTAAGGTCATCTTTGTGCGTTCTTTTACTCAGAGTTAGTTTGGAGATTAAGCTAAGGCGCTAATTCGTAAAACGGTCGAAGCCATTTTTAACGGCCCGGTCTATATGCCATCATTGGTAAACATTCTTTTCCTAATGGGCGATATCACATCTGCTCTAGTTTATACCTGGACTAGCTATAGGGCCTGGATTAAATTTTTTTTTAGTGTTGCTTAAATGGCATCGACCTTTTACGAAAGGGACACGTGCAGCGGCGACTAGGTTGCATCGCATAATTTACGTCATTTAGATGAATAGTATTGTGTACAATAACAACGCATTTCAACTGTTGGCATCTACTTGGAATTACTAGGCTAGATTAGCTTTAACTCCTCAAAGTCCTCTTTTGTATTTTTTTGCTTAGTATGTATTGCAAGTTATTGTTGTATTCACCTGATTGAAGAAAGTTTCTTCAATCAGGTGAATAGAACAATAACTTGCAATGACATACTAAGCAAAAAAATACAAAAGAGTACATAGAGTTGACCTATGAAAAGCATGAACCATAAACGATGCAGCCCAAACGTTTCCTGGGAAATCGAAAAAAGTAATCGTCGTCTGTGACAGAATGGACATTATAATAAGACAGGTTGCATAAATCATGCTCTTAAAGCTCTCAAAGAAAGAAAAACATCTTGATTATAAGTAAATGGAATATTACTAAGCTTACCAATGCTGTCTAGCTAGAGTCCCATTCGGTCTTATTGTTCATGGTTATGCTTTCACCAGGGTCAATGTTTCTTCAATTTGGTGTATGGTAATTGGTACGATAACAAAATGTTTGTGGGTATATATCTTTGTGCAACGCCTGCGTCAAAAGCACCCTCCCAAATGGCAGATATCCATAGAAACTCTACTCACAACTTCCACCTTGCATGCATGCCCCCAACGTATTCTACTTGGAATCTCTTAAAAGGACCACATCACAAGTCCCAAGCATAGAGATGCTCCCTCTCCAACACATGCAAACACGATACGCTGCTCCGAGTCGGCGTCATCTTTGGTAACTTAGAAATGGCCATGTCGAGGATGAAGGAAACATCATATAAAAAATAATTGAACTAGCTTCTCGAACCAACCAGGTACCAAAATCTGCACTTAAGTTCCTTGAAACCTGACGTTAGGCACATGGTTCTGGAAATCCTGTGGAGCGGTTCATTCTCAGTTAGGAATGCCAAAGTCGCTGGAATACAGCACAAGAAAGGAAGAGCCTGGCATAGCCTTCAGACGACATATGAATCCAGTGTAATTCAGTGCAGCATCATTGAGGCGACCACCGCAATCTCATATGCAATTATCGTATGACTTTCACTCCTGCGTGGTACGTAGCCTCAGTAGAAGAGGTACATTCGGCTTCAAATGCCGTTACCATGGTAGCTCTAGCATATCATTTTCTAAAAATGAAAACCAACTATCTCTTTTAACTTTCTTTAAGTTTCTTTAATTGCCGATGGGAGCTAGGCGCGGTGGCCTAATGGTTAGTGCGCCAGGCTTCGGATCGAGCGGCCCAGGGTCGAGCCCTGGCAGGGCCACTGCTTTATGTTCTTGGACAAGACACTCTACTCTTATAGTGCCTCTCTCCATCCAGGTGTAATTACTTTTGTTAATGTAGCAAATAAAAGTTTCTGTCACTGCGAAATGGCAATCACCCTTAGGTGGCGACATAGTCTCTGAATCTGTCCGGGGGTCGGGTGGCCCTCCCCGATCTCCTTGGTGCTATCTGTGTCTGGATTGGGCTCTGATCCTCCACTGAAACATCACTTGCTCAAATCTCTGGGCTAGGTGTAGGTTCTTGCCCACACATCTGCTCACGTTTCGCTGACTCTATAGCTGGAGTCACAAATCGCTTGACATGCTGGATGTTTCGTTTGTATTCCACTCCTTGAGGTGTTTTTAACTGGACCTGATCCCCGTAACGTGCTGTCACCTGATATGGCTCTTTCTCGTAGTTTTGCGACAATTTGTTCTCCTTCCTCTTCTCCAGTAACACCAAATCTCCCTCTTGTATGCATTTCTCTGCTGCATGGTGCTTCTTGTCAACATGGTCTGCACCGATTTGCTTTTTCTCTGCATATCTTTTCTAATTTGTTTTACTTTTACTTCCATAACCATCACTCTTTCCCTGACAACACAAAGCAAAATGACCATACCTTCCGCATTTCGCACATTTCTTTCCCTTCGCTGGGCATATCCAGTCCCTTGCCAGATACCCTTCTCTTCCACAATTTTAGCACTTTTTGTTTTTCTCACCCTCTTTTCCTTGTCTCGTCTTGACTGCATTGACACTGTCTACTACTCTACTTGTGGTGTCGGTGGGCTTACCGTCATGTTTGTTGGAAGTCGCCCCGCCGCTTCCCATGCAAGAGCTTTATCTAGCGCCTCTTCCAGTGTAATATTCCTTTGATCCAACAGTTTTCTCTTCAGTTCAAAATCCGTTAACTTCTTGATCAGCTAGTTCCTCAAATTGTCGTTCAAACTTGTTCCAACATTGCAGTGTCGGGCCTGTTTTCTTAGCCGAACCATAAACTAGTCAGCAGTCTCTCCATTTTGTGGTCTGAGTTGGCGAAAAACATGGCGTTCGTAGGGAATGTTCTCCTCGACTCGATAGTAGGAGTCTAGCTTGCGAATAGCACTTTTGTAAGCATTCTCACCCTCCTCTGGGACAGGGCCAGGGTCCTGTAGATCTTCAAATATGTCCTGTACTCCATCCCGGCGAAATGTAAGAGTTGAGATGTCTTCTTACGAACATTCTCGACGTCCTTTCCTTCTGCATAATATTCAAACGCTTGCTTCCATTTACGCCAGCTCTTCGCGACTTGCGAAACCGGTCCGGTTAAATCCAAGGGCGGTAAGTGCTTCTCAGTCATATTTGCACCATATTCGTCGCCAATGTAGTATTCCTAAAGGCCACAAAGGCCAGCAACTCGATCTCACAAAGTGGCACTTTCACATTCGCACTGAGCATACATAACACACTCCTTCGCTCGACACGTGACCACAGTTTCACGCGCTATTGGAGTCCCGCGCCGAATGTCTATACAAATGTAAAACACTACAAGCATTATTAACGTGACCACTGCAATTTTATGTGCAAATATCATTTAAGATGGCCGTCTCGCGTGGGGGCCTAATAGAAGTCGACGTTGCACTTTACCCACAAGCACTTTGCTCTCCCTTGGATTTACCTACAGGTATAGCCAGCTTCCAAGGCCGTTAGCATTGTACCGCCACCATTTTCTAAGAATAAATCATGAACAACTATTCCCTTCAATTAAAAGCACGGTGGCCTAATGGTTAGTTCGCTGGACCCCGGATCATGCAGTCCGGATTGAAGCCCTGGCCGGGGTCATTGTGTTGTGTTGTTTGGAAAGTCACTTTACTCTCATAGTGCCTCTCTTCACCCAGGTGTATAAATGGATACCAGCGAACTTTTGCTGGGGGGGTAACCCTGCGATGGACTAGCATCCCACCCAGGGGGGATAGAAATACTCCTAGTCGCTTCATGCTATAGAAACCGGGATGAGCTCCGGCCTGTATGGGCCACTAGGGTCGACGCAGACCTTACATATCCCCTTCAATTAAGTGTCTTCAATTACCACAACCCCTGAAAGCTCTCATTTTCTTATTTCCAAAGGGTTAGTTAAATTTTAATTCTAGGCCCCATCAAGAACTTAGAGCTCAATACTTCGAAAAGGGCGTTGGCGTCAAATCTCTTCCAATACGTCGGGTGTTGCACTTGTGTGGGCCATGTTGCACTTTTAATTAAGCATTGCAGCTAAACACCGAGAAAAACCAAAACAACAACAACGACAACAAAAAATGTATGCATAAGGTGAAATTCAAGTCGCGCCCGCTTTGTATCCCAAATAAATATTTGTCAGTCACAGTACTAATAATCAATGTCCATTTTAGTTTGAACGGACCAAAGCCCTATTGTTGGAAGGTCTACCACTCTAGGGGGTCTAAGGCTATACATAATAGACACGCATATTGTCCCTGTTCAACACCGTAATTTTGATTGGTTCATTCGTTGTTGACTATTCTCTGAAAGACCAATAGACCACGATCGCACGGTCGATCGCACGCGCTTTGCCCTCCCTTGGTTGGAGGATGGTGGTGATGGTGTGGGGACTGTATTAAACTGGTAACTTTCTTTCTTTTCCTTTTTTGTTTTCACCCATACAAAACTTGGAACACCTTACTACCTCAGTGTTAAGTCGTCTGGCAGCAGTGTTTTAATGCTATTGTCTGGCTTTTTTTCCGAGTCTTTTACTAACAAGTTTAAACACGCCACAAATCCGACAAATTGATAACTAAACAATTGTAAATATGCGAAAAGTAGATTCCGACTAACGGCGTTCAAGCTTTAGAGGTTATCCAGGTTAATCCAAATCGGCACACTAAAAGTAGTTATCACGTTGTGAAAAGCCGCCTTCTTTCTGAAGAAATGATAAGTATTGTGAGTATGGGCTTAGTGGTGGCTTTTCGTGCGTGAATAAGCGTACCACGGTGACGCGTCATAAGCATTCGTTGAACCCATAAGCTTACTGATCTGAACAAGTGAATTTCCCGGTTAAATAGCGAAGATTCGACATCAAGCATGCTACAACTAGGTCCGTGAAGGAGAAAACTACCCAAAACGACGGACCAGCATGATTGCGATCAGTTCCTTTTCTATATTAGAATATATTTTAAAAGAATATCGAGGCTGAAATGTGCGAAATTTTAAAAAATATTTTAAGAATAAACCCGAGGCTGAGATTTAGAAAAAAACATAATTTGGTGTGTTGAAAATGTGTAAATACAATAAGATTAGATGTTTTCAACTACCCCTAAAATTTTTCCTTTCTCTATAAAATGACAAAACTAGCTAGTTAAAAGGAACAAAAGCAGCACTAGCCGTACGTTTGATGCTGATAACATTTCTGCAAGAAGTTATACCCAAATGTATTATAAAACACAAAAATATTTCAGCCTTAAATCGGCAGAAAAATAAGAATATTCAGTCTTGGCCAGAAAAACAATATTCTTATACGAAAAAGAGTTGAGTAAAAATGAATATCACACATCAGTCTTCATATTCGGCTTGTGCAATGCATGATATGAAGGCATCGAACTCAGGTCAACTAATTAGGTCTATTCGGACCTCAAAATTTCAGGAATTGGCGAGTTGTCAATGAATTCTTTAGCTAGCGTTCTAAAGTCCGAATTGTTTCTAAGACGTCCTTTATGGCGCAAGAGGCCACTTGAAAAGCTTTTAACAGTTTAAACCTCAACCTGTTAACATTTTTTCTTTTGAAAGAAAATAAACATACTTTAGTTCGGCCGGGTAATGCATTTGGGAGGTCTTTGGAGTTCATAAAACGCATTTGTTACTCGCCAAAGTGGCACGGCATATCTTTAGTTATAAATAGTCTCACGAGACACTATTAGGAAGAAATTTAGACAAAAAGGAATGCATTCTCTAAAACTTGCCTTTGCCAAAACTCCCCGGAAGAGACGGATTACCAGCAGAGCTCTACTGATACAAACCTTTCCGGACAATGACGTCCTCTTCTGACGATGCAATTAATTTTGTGTCGCTTAAAACAGACTGCTCCCTTTGTCTCGTAGGCGTGAATGACCAAACCTCATTCCTTAAATACAGGAAGCACAAAATAGAAAATAAACGTTTTTAAAAAATGCAGGAAACTGGATAAAAAATATTTTCTTTCAGACTTTTGCTCGCCTCAATTATGCCGCGTGAAGTGGTTCTTCAGTCATTAAAACGATACCTCCTGATCACCAGATCATTAAGCCGTTATTCACAATACAGGCCATTCTTTGATCCTTCAGAATAGCACTTCATAAAAACCCAGCCTTTTTTCAATCTCAATATTTGACGAGCCGGAGACCTTTGTAGCACCCAGAAGCTGATTTATATATTAATTAGCTTAAGTGGACACACGCATTTGGCGCCAGTGTTCTCACTTTCTGTTTCCCCTTAAAGATCAAAGTTTTCCTTTCTGACAGTTTGAAAATTTGTAGCACGTCCAAATACTTCATATGAAAAGGTCGTTCGCTAGGATTTGAAGCCGGTTAACTGGCTTGTATAATAGCTATTTGCCCCCCCCCCCCAGAATCTCGTAATGTTCAGTGAGTAACTGAATAAAAGTAGCCTCAAATTTCACAAGTAAAAAATGCGAGTTAAACTTCGGTGTTTTAAAATCTATTTCTTTAAGCGAGACAACTTACCTAGGCCTTTTATTTAATAAACAAACTTAAACGTGATATCGATTCAAGATTGTTATCAAGTACTCCCTGCTAAGAAAAGGCCATATATTGTCCATGTTGTGTCAAGTTTGCCAAGTTGCGACACGTACATATTTTGAAACAAATAGAATTTGCTTGAACTGAAAAACATAAGTTTATGAATTTGATATGCGTGAGACTGGAGCTCGGGTCCTTTGATGAAATACTAAAACATGTACAGAACGACAACTTGACCATTAATTTAATGGTAACTTAAGGGAGCGATGACAACTTGCAGTATCTTATCTTAATCTCTTCAAACGATATTCCTATTATATTATTCGATAAGATTGGCCATTTCCACCAGTAATCAATATATATCTCTTCCGGAGTAATGTAAATCAGTTATCATATTAAAATTCTCATTGATATTGTGGGATTTTTCTTTTTACAAACGATATATATCCTGCACGTTTTAAATAGTCGCTTCATTTATAATGACCGCTTTTAAGTACTCGGTGCGGTCCCAAAGAATTTATCTTACGATCCTGTCATTCACAGTCACGGATTTATTTCACTGATTGACTGGCACAAGACAGAGAAATATTTCTGGGTGTAGCATAGCGCGAGGGCAGATAAAATTTCCTCGTAAGTCGCTTAAGTCGCCAGAAAGTCCAGAATTATACTTCAAAGCGAGAAGCCTTTGATGAAACGTATTCATCTAAAGCAAGGCAGACGCTAGCATATCAACACTTCCGAGGTTAGAAAGAGAGGTGCTACATAGAAGTGGTCAACAATTAATTCATCAACTAAATCCTTGGGCAGCATGGCTATAAAGAGCGCGTCGGGTCAACGCGATGCGATATCACGAGTCACAACAAATCTGGATAAAATCCTGGAGGAAACCGAGTACGTTTTGAAAAGCAGTAAATACACAACAGGTTCAAGATCCCTCGACAGAAACGTCAGCTCAATGCCTAGGGACAAACAAAGTTTGGCTGAAGTGACAAGGCGAGCTACATCAAAGTTCGAAATGGTCAATGTCTTGCTACAAATCCTTCAGAAACAAGAAGAATTGACTGTCGAAGAGTACACCATCAACAACAGCACGTTTAAAGTTCTTGTTATCGAAGACACGGAGTTTTAACTCGTGGTTCGGTAACCGACAGCATCAGTTGAGGCTCTTTAATGATCTCAGAAAAAGTTGCAGAAACAGTGCAAAAGAATTGTCCGTGAATATATTGACAAGGGAATATCAATGTGCTTTCCATATCACTACTAACAGTGAACAAGCAATTTATTTAACTGTGGAATTTCATTGGACAGTATACGTGCTGTCTTGCGTACATATTCATGCCAGTAGTTTGTACTCCTAAGATAGATATATAAATATTCGTCATTAAGAGATCAGACGTTACATAGTAAAAGTATATTTATTTTTAAAGATTTGACCGAAATGTAAACAAATTAAATTGTCATACGTGCAATGTAAAAGATGACTATAAATGCCAACTGCCAGATGAAATAGACTTTTTGAAAAACTGGAAGGGTCCTAGAGCAATACATGCAGAAAGCAGAAGGGATGTTTCTTTTGATGTAGTTTAAATGTCGAAATCGCCCGCAATTAATCTTGCGTTCTCTGTGATATTCTGATGTTATTATTACTAGAAAATGTTCATATAATTTGGTCAGTCCAAGATGACTTAAAGCTAAATGGCATGTCAACACTATTTGTGTAAACCGAAACCAAACCGTGTGATTTCTTGGCCGATCTTTCTAGACACCCATTGCTTCCAAAAATACGACTTTAACTCTTTCGCTGCGGTTGTCGGACTCGACATTTCTTGTCTCGTGCGGTCGCTCGCGCTCCTTCCTCCGTCTCCGCCTTTCCTCTCCCTCGGCTGCCGGCCGTCTGCGGTGGCGGTCCGTCTTTCTGTCGGCCGACTTGCGTGAGGTTCTCGGGGTGCTTCGGGTCTCACCGCAGGTGGTCGTCGCGTCCAGGGTTCGGGCCTGGTCCCTCACTGGGAGGAGCTTCGTGGCAGTGCTGAGGTGCATGGATGGGGCTCGGTGATGTGGCACCTCCCTCGGCGGATGTGTGTGCGTGCGTGGTCACGCACGCAGCACTGCGGGGTAAGGTCCAGAGTCAGCGGGGTAAATTCTTGCCTTGCATTTCAACAGTGGCTGGTTTATTTTTTCGCGTTGTTTGGCGTGACAATGTTTTAAAAATGCTCTACTTTCACTTTTTTCTTTTTAGCATTTTCTATAGTTCACATGAATGCTAAGCTATCTGTACCTTTGTACCTGGACTAGTATGAAAGTCGACAAACATAAAAACTGAGGCCAAGCGTTTTAAGAAATTGAAGGAAATCTTACATCAGTTTAAGCTGGTTTCGGATGGTGACTACAATCGATTGTCGGAATCATATCTCGACCTTAAGGTCTTAACTGATAGGGATCGACCATCAAATAAGATTTATTCTTATCTTATCAAAGGTTTAGCAAAGTTTTAGTTGTTTTGTTCAAAGCACAAACGCGAACTGTTGATTAATCACCCGACCATGAGATATTTTAAGCCCTGAATATCGCCGAACTATTAATAAGACAACGCAAAACAACAGGATATCATATAAGCTATTTTTTTTTTCACGAACTGCAAAACTGAACAAATAATTGATATCGTTCTTTTAAACGATATGTTCAAACTGAACGTTCGAATTGCACCGTGAGCTCGTCGTCAGAAGTTCTGGAATTGTTATAGACGGGTCATTCGGATTATGTTTCAGTTGGATCAAAAAGGTCCAGTATCATATCAGAAGGGAAGCGCGTCACTCTAATCGGTAGAACTTTGATGGAATTATAGTATTGATCTTCATATGGCCAATACGTGTACCAGAATTTTGGGGCATCATTTTATTAGATGCCCATTCGATGCAATTTCTAAAAGTATATCATGTACCATACCATATCATGACAAGGTATAAAAGTCCGTTATATTTCATTACCTCTTTCACCAACAGAATTATACTTTTAAGAGTCAATTATATGGTTCCAGGTTTTATATCTGTGGAAGCAGTTTTGATATGTTCTTAGCAGGGAACAGTACTTCTATGGCTCTTTGTTTGCCCTTCTACCAGAAACCCTTATGAGTTTCGGCTTCTACTTATACGTAATAAAACTATATTTAGCTGTCGAGCAGTCATTAAACATTTAATATGAGATATTATATTATACCACACGTGGTGATTATCATCTTTCAGTTTGTTGAGGAAACCCTAGAATGCTGCCACTGAAACGTAGTCGTGTTTATCCCGGAGTATTTACCCAATGAGCAGTGCTTTCATGTCGGTATCGTCCCCTTCACTCTCAGTTAATCTTGTAGAACAAATTTTGAAACTATTTTGATTTTAATTTGATTTTGTCCAGTCGATGCTTTTTACTATTGTCAGAGCAACTAGTAATCTTAGGCAAAATAAGAAGCGCTTTGGAATAATCTTCTCGTAGTGATTTTAATTATTGTATTTAGTGTTACAAAAGAAGGATAATACCACCGCTCATGACTAATTCAATTAGAAATGCACAGAGGTCGTCGCTTCTTTGCGAGAAATCGCTTCCCATGTTTATTTCCACACTCGTGTCAAACTAAATAATGACCATTTCTTATTTACTAATCCACTCAAGCATACCGGAAAAGTATCACTAGCACATATGTACTGGATATCGATATGGACTTTTTAATCTGAAGGCTTGTATACTCACTCTGACGTCATCATGTTGTGCGTCGATCATGCACAAATGGCAGTGTTTCAAAAGTACCAGTTAATTTCAGACAGATTCAGTCAGGGCAGACTTTATAATTACCGTATTTATTCGAATAAGCGCCCTGGGCGCTTATTAAATTTTTGGACTTGAGAGTGGGCGCCTATTCGAGGCTGGGCGCTTATTAAATTTTCACCATTTTCAGCATGTAGTAAGTTAACCTTGCAACAAAACGTTGAGATTTAATTACCAAAGCAGAATTTTAACTTTTCATTGAAAGGTTCTGTAAAATACTAAGAAAACTCGGTCTTTGGGTAGGTTTCTCAGCAGTACAAAGAACTTTAGAGATTTTAATCCAGAGAAGAAATAATTACTAATCAATACTCCTCGTGTGGACTTCAGTTTTTTTGGGGGTGGGCGCTTAATCGAGGCTGGGCGCTTATTAACTTTTCTTACCTTCAGGGTGGGCGCTTATTCGAGGTTGGGCGCTTAATCGAATAAATACGGTACTATGGAACCGGATAAAAACGATTTAGAATAATGTAGAAAAAGTTTAAATGCTAGGAGCTGCATGGATAATTAAATTCTATTCACTGAAAAACTAACTAGGACTAAGAAACTAAGAAAGCGGCTAAGATTTCAATCACTGAGAGATTTAGCATCTTAATGTATAAACCCCAAAAATATAAATAAAGGACAGCCCCCCCCCACCCCTCCCCAGTACGCCCAAGGAATAAACATTAGCAGAAAAAGGGAGCATTTACTAAAGTAGTACTGACAGAAAGGTATTTATTAGACGCCAAAGCGACTACAACGACATAAAAAGTCAGGGAGAACTTATTTAGAAGTCTGTAATGTTAATATATTCAACACTGCCCAAAGCAGGCGCAGGTGCTGAAACAAGAAAATCAACTACTCAAGGGATAATTGGCTCGATACACCATCAGTTCTTAGGACTTATATTTAAAATAAATTCGAAAATCAAAAAGAGAATCAACTATTTAATAAAAATGCCTTGATTCAGTTGAACTTTCGTTTACATTTTAATGTTTACATTTTAATGTTACATTTTAGTGACATTCCAAAAGCCCCCCCCCCCCCCCCATCCCCCTGAAAAATTTGTTTCATTACCAATCTGGCTAGATTCCAATAACAGAATGCCTGATTGGTTTCCGAGTGTTGCTAAATCCATAGTAGCCTCAAAATGAATGAATATTTAACGACAAAAAATAAATTTAAACTAAACCACTATAGCACCAGTAACATCTAACATAGTTGGTTAGGCTGATCTAACGAAATAACAAATGCATATATATTAATGTATGCCGGTTTAAAAGTACCTGCTATACTTAATCGCGTCCTGCTGTCTGCACAATTACAAAGGATGCCAAATTAGGCTAATTGGGTTAAAAGGAATTAAATGACATTAATTATTTAATGTGAAATGAACGTACCAGTTTCTTTCTGAGTTTATTCACTCGTTCGAACTCCACGAACCATCGAAAGCGACTAATGGCATTGGCAAGGATGTTTGAAATATTTCTACTTTTCATTTGCTTTACACAGAAATACGCCTTAACGAGTGGTATGACCGAAATTGTGTTTGTATTTGTGCATGTGTAGTTTGACAGTGGCCTAATTTGTTTTATAAGAAGCAAAAAGCCGTAGACAGTAACTATTTTAATTTCAACGCTAATGAGGAGACAAAAAGGAAGTCTTATGGGCTTTTTGGCATAAAAAACACTTACCAGCTAGCTACTTACGTTTATGTTAAACAAAAAAGGGTTATTGCGCGTGATGCTAAACTAAACCTTACGCCATCCCATTTTTTAAAAAAAATTCTAAGGAATGGAATAGTCTTAGCTTAAAATCTTCTCAAGTAACGTGCTTTGGTTTGTAATATTACCAAATAACTAGAGAACCAAAAATTTTGGGACTTGAGACAGAGGCAAAAATTGCACGTAGGTATGAAGCGACAAGAGAAATCTGTAAAGGTTCTTGGAACGTTCGTTTTGGAATATTTTAGTTTAAATGAACAAATACGACTAATAAATTGTCACAGGAAACGTGATAAGAAACTCTTGCCGTTTGTTGTACATTCTAAGGACAATCGCCAAGATAACCTGGTTCGTGAGTAATTATCTTTAAATATTTAAGTGGCGTGTTCAACGGGGTTTGTTTTTCTGTATCACCATGTTTACTGAACTTTTCTGAAACATTAATAACTGCTTATGGAAATTCCTTATTTTTTTCAAGAGTTATGTAGAAGCCTACGATTCACAAATCCTATTCCTGGTTTTGCGCTTTTGAACCACGTAATAGGGGAATTGAAAGTCCAGGACGATGAGCAATGCAAGCTACAGTGCTACCTGGAGAAATCATGTTTCTCTTACAACTTTGGACCTTTGCAAGGAAACGGTTTCTTGTGCGAGTTGAACAACGCGGATTCATCGTCTCATCCGGAGGATTTACATCCACGTGAAGGGTTCGTGTATCAACGAGCCGAGGTAATAACATTTTATGTATAATTTATGTACAAACCCTAAACTTTTAGAGGTCTAGTTGCAAACTAATGGTTAATGCGCAAAAGACATTTTAAATCAGAAGGTCCGACTTTGCCTGTCCGAGGTCGTTGTGTCTTGACCTAAATTTTCCATCACTGTACCTTTCTCTACCAAGAATTAAAAAAAGGCACACTGGCATATTCTTCAGACAGTGCGCGCAAAATATTTGAGGGTTGCCATGAAGCGGTGAATTTGAATCTTATCCAGAGGGAGCTGCAACTACTTCTAGTCGTTTTATTCCAAGAGAACTAGGAGGTTGTAATCATAAGGCCGTCGTGCCTCCCACAAGCCATAGCGCTGGTTCTATTAAAATGCTGTTTTATTTGAAGAACGTATATTAATGATTTAGGAATGCAAAGGCTTGCAAAACAAACGATAAAAATCCGACGTTTCGGTGTCTTCATGACGTCATTATCTAGGTAACTATCACTCTTCTAAGAAGCGTGAACTAAATTTGCATTATAGGGAATGTCTACATTCCCTATTATGCAAAATTAGTTCACGGTTCTTGCTTCTTGCGCTTCAGCATTTGCGCGAAAGACTTTTGCCCTCACTTTGCTGGGAAATTGTCTCAAATCGCGTGCATTTCACAGTAACTTTAGTAGCTTCAATTTCATCAGTACGGTTTTCGCATATTCCGGTATATTCCGTTTGTAAACGATTGATAAGGTCGGCACTGGAAGGCATGTACTAAACCAGGAACACCGAAACACCGGATCTCCCCCATCCTCGGAGACCCAGGGGCAGTTAGTGGGGGCGACGGGCGCTTATCGGACACGGATTTTCGGGCGAAGTTTAAACTAGCGTAACAGCCCCTGGGCACTTTGTCTTCCACTTCCACTCCCCCTTGCCACTTTTGTGGCCTCCGGCCTCTTCCCTTCGCTCTCTCTTTGAGAGTCTCCACGCTCATTACGCCTCACACTCTTATTTTTCTCTCCCCCTTCTCCCTCTCCTGCCCGCATCCTCCTATCCAGCTGACAGTAGGCCTGTAAGGGGAGCGTGGGGGTCCCTCACCCCACCCCGGCAAGGCTTTCTTTCTTGAACTGTAGTCAGTTGCTCGGGGGACGGTGACCCGGGTGGAGGGTCACCGCTTGGATAGGGTGCCCTTGGGGGCAGCCAACTTTTTCCATTAACAGTTTGTTTTTTTCCTCGCCTCAGGACAATCCGAGCGCAATCCCAAACAACATCGAAGTCGGCGGTACTTGTCCAAGTTCTTCTCTGTCGTTCCATTGGCCGCCATTGTTTCTCTCTCGCCAGTCTTTTCCGGGGGCCGTGGCTCGGTCCGCACTTCTCTCCTCGGTAATAGCGCGGGGGGGGGTAACCCTCCTACCAGGGACACTCTCTCCTCCCTTACGTGCGACGCCTTACCGTGGCCACCCAACAAAGTTCCCTCGTATTATTTTCAGTGGACGCCCCTCGCTTGTCGATCAATGATACTTTCGTGTTTTCACATCTTTACGTGAAATATTACAAGATGACATTTGTAGTTGTGGTGGCCACGGTGGCGCGTCGCACTGTAAACGGGTTTTTGTTTAATTTATTGGATATTTAATACAAAAACAAACTTATAAACAGAGGTGCTCGCGTATAGCTTTAAAAACGTTTGGTTTCCTCCTGCTACATAACTTCCCAGTCTCGTTGTTTTTTTTCTTTTTTTTCTGCCCACTAGTTCATCCGTGACGGGCTAACAACAACACGAGTCTATGAGGAAACACTTCGTGTGAAGACGTCGAGTCGCTTGTCACCTCGCTACAATCAAGAGGAGGAGTTCACGCTTCTGGAACTGGTTCGGTAGACAGTGCCCAGGGGCTGTTACGCTCTTGTGTAAACTTTCGCCCGAAAATCCCGTTGTCCCGATAACTGCCCGTCGCCCCCACTAACTCCCCTGGGTCTCCGAGGATGGATCTCCCCAGAATAGCCTGGAACACCCTTCCAAAAGCTCACCCTTACCACCAAATGCCTAACAGCTAACCAAACTACTAATCGCTAACTTGTAACCCTAATCCTAACCGTTAACCTACCTTGTTTATGGGTGTTCCGGTACGTTCTTGGTTTGAGTCCATGCGCACCGGAATACATTTGGAAAATACTGCGCAGCGTTAGTTTAATTATGTAGATTGACGTCTTTCTTGTTGTACAGCTGCAGCACTGCAACCACAGAAGCAAGAAGAAAGGTGTTCATTGTTTGTCGATCAGCACTTTTCGTTATGTCGTAGTATTTAAAATTAAATATTGCCACCTTTTTTTTATAGGAAATGTGTGGTCAAACTGCCTGTCCTTCGTATGCTGTTTGCAAGTACGACAGTCGTGGCAAGAGAGACAGATGCATTTGCAAGGCAGGAGTTCTAAGACAGGGTTGCGAAGGTAAGCATTCTAATAAAGAAAAAAAGAAACAAAGAAATAAACACAACAATTGAACAAACAAAGGAAATCGATAGACAAGCAAATAAAACAAGCATGATAAGAAAACAAAAGAACAACACCGATTGCAAAGTGGCAAACAAGCAAGTAAGCAGATAAACAGACAAACAAACAAACCGACAAGTACATGCAATGCAGTTTTCAGATGCCCCCCCCAACTTTTGGGGGGGGGGGTCTAATTTAAAAAAAATTGGAAATACCCCCTAAAAAATTGGAAAGGAAGAAATAAAAAAATTCATTTTTTGGATTAATGAACTTTGCTGCTTGGTAACGTGACATACCACACCCAATTGTTGATATATATTTCAATCCAAATTTACGAGAACTTGCAGATATAATGATTGACTAATTTTGATTTCTACGAATGGCTCTAACCACCAAGTTTAGTGATCTAAACGGGAATTTACAAATTTATTTCTTTTGTTTTAATTACAACGTCTTTCCTTTGGAGAGGGACTGGGACTAGGTAAAAATAGGAAATAACGAAGAAACATTAAACGTTTTTCAGAATCCCCGTTTAGAACGACGTACGGCAAGGTGAAATTAAGTTTTTGAGAGAAAAACCAATAGATTTCTAGTACGTTTAGATCTCGTAACTTAACTGGTCACAATACTTACATTTTAGGGCGTGGTCAGTCACGTGACCACTTAAAGCTGAGCCAATCATCAGAAAGTTTGATTTCCCATCTAAATACACTATTAGAAGCCAAGTTTTTGAGAAAAAGACCGCATATAGCAGAAATGACCAAAACAACACATAAATACTAGAGTCATTCCTTAATTCATTTGAGTAGGTTTGAATTTTAGAAATAATATAATTTTACTTTAATACATAAACAACCACATAAATCCACATAAATTTTTCGCTTTGTTGAGTTTACGCCTTTCATCCTCGGCTAACACCTTTCAATCCTTACTAAGAAATGGATAAAATTCAATAACAGAAAGCCAAGAGCAGAAGGAATATACCTATTTTTGCAACTTAAGTTGAAAAAGCTTTCAAGAACGTGGTCTAGCCACATTAAAGTGTAATATGCGCTATATTTTGATTTTGCACAATCTTATTAGCCAGTGGTTGTTATTTTGGGTAGCCATGCACTTTATTTCATTTTATTTATTGTCTGTATTGTAAATTTAATTTAATTAAGGGTGTGAATAAAGTTGTTGTTGTTGTTGTGTTGTTGTTGTTTTAGCCTCCTAAATGCGAAACAATAGCTATTGTTTAATAATTTCCACTTTATCGTATACCTAACAAAATTTTATCTTAGCTTTAGGGAGGAAGAAAAGTGACGCTGCCAAATCTTGCGAGGAGCTTAAACGCCTTATGCCCAGCTATCCATCTGGTGCTTATTGGATAGACCCGGATGAAGGTAGCGGCAATAATGCTTTCCAGGCCTATTGTGACATGGAAACTGACGGTGGAGGTTGGACCCTAGTTTACAGCTACACATTCACGGACTACGACAATTTCATGTCAGTTACTAATGCAGTTACACCAACACCTGACTGGCCCAGTGAAGGACAAGTTCCTTCATCGACAACAGTACCCATAAATGAAACACATTTTGCTGCTATGAGTTTCAACCTCTGGCGGTTGGTGGGTAGCGAGATTCTTATCAAGTCCAACATAAATAACTGGATTGCTTGCTTGCCAGATGTGGGTAGCCTCGTAGAATGGCGTGCTGGAGGTGTTATTTGTAGAAAGATAAAGGAAGTGACGAACCTATGTACCGCCGTACTACCAAACAATGTTCATCTCGGCAAATGTGGCTCAAAGATTAGAGCAGGAAATAGCCTTTCGACACACTATTATTGTTTTAATACTTGTTTAGATTTTAAGTCCCCATATCACGATCCCTGCGGAACTTCCAGAGGCAATCATTTACAAGGAGTACATAACCCACATGGAAATGTTTTTGTCCGTTGATCCACATAATCTTTATCTGAAGGTTGGGGCAAACGTTCCACGCTCTGGCCAGGTGATTAACTTTGAGAACGTCGTGAGAACTTTATAACAACCGATCATAGAATGCTAGCAGCTCTGTTATAAAGTGCGTCAGGCTACACGGCTTCTTTTTGTACAATTGAATAACTGTGGTTTGGAATCCATGAGTTGAATTAATACACGTACTCAGATAAACATAATGTATGGGCACGTTGCACAGAATTGCAAATTTCTCTACTGTTGAAAGATTTTCATTAAAAACAAAAACGTAGGGTTATAAAGAGTCAAAAAGAGATACTTCACGCCAAATTTTAGACTGAAAGGTGTAATATTCAAGCTTTAGAATTATTTAATCGTACTTATTTAATTATTTATTGAATTATTTACAGAGCAATGTATGGGCACGTTGCACAGAATTGAAAATGTATCGGCTCTTGAAAGGTTTTCATCAAAAACAAAAATATAGGGTTATTAACAGTCAAACAGAGATACTTCATGCCAAATTTTAGACTGACAGGTGTAATATTCAAGCCGTAGAATTATTTAATGGTACTTATTTAACTATTTATTTAATTATTTAATTAATTAAAAAAATAATATATTTATTTTATATCTTGTTTGTGTAATTAGTTAGTTAGTTAGTTAGTTAGTTAGTTACTTAGTTAGGTAACAATACATACTAATTTATGTACTCGGAATGTTTTATACATATATATTCTTCATATTAGGTTACACGGGAGATGTTAATTATTACAAGTCTTATCAATAAGGTGAATTGGAGAAGTATAAAAAAAAAAACGATACAAAACAAACAACAACAAATGAGACAAAGGGAACTAAGGGCCCGGTTTAAAATCTTTAAAAGACTCCGGTAGAAAATAAAAACATCCTCAACAAAAAAGACTTAAGAGGAAATCCGCCAGGACTTCGAGTAGTTATTGGACAAAATTATGTACCAAAACTATTTACACCTGATTGCAAGCTTTTGTGTTACTGCTTCAAATATCTTATTGAAAGAAATCTTTTCTAACAACACCAAACATCGAAAACAAATTTCAAAGTTCCACTGAATTCCCATGAATTGCTTAAAAGATGTGAGCTTTTGCCCATAGCTTGTGAACTTTGAATATCATTTTCTCAAACTCTGATAAGAAATTGTTGTACCAGAATTATTTCCACCTTATTGCAAACTTTTTTGTTACTGCTTCAAATATCTTATCAAAAGAAATCTTTTCAAACAACACCAAACATCGAAAACAAATTTCGAAGTTCCACTGAATTCCACTGAATCGCTTAAAGACGAATACAAAATGGCTACACGTGAGATTTTGCCTATAGCTTGTGAACTTTGAAATACATTTTCTCAGACTCTGATAATAAAATTGTTGTTGGTGTTATCACGGATAATTACTTACATCTTTACCTTTTATTAAGGGTAGGAAATAACGCAATAGGATTTAAATTATTCTGGTACTTGATTTTTGTCCAACTTTAATAAATATTACTCGACTTCCTAGTGGATTCCGTCTTAATTCGCTTAACAAGACCTATAATTCATAAGTTTGCTCACATGAAAATAGTTATGACTGTCACGCGGCTTCCTTTTGTTTTTGACATGACCAAACAGGTAGGGTAATGTTGCACAGCACAGTTTTGACCAAAAAAATTAAACCGCTTTCGACATCTGTTGAATTAAACAACTCATTTATCAATCTGTATTTTATGGTGTAATTCCTATTAGTTTACAATTTGTTCACGTTACCTATTCCCTTAACTGACCTCTGGCACCCTAATAAAGCTCACAGATGAACACCTACAAAGATTGAAAATAATTAAATTAATATTAACCACCTTCTACAAATCTTTCTTTTGATTTTTTTTATCTTTGTAGGTGTTCATCTGGGAATAGGTAACTAATGTGAATAACGTTTTTCAGAAAGTCAAAAAAAAAATAAAGTTAAAGCAAATAAGCCAGAAGGCTTATGGAATGCAAAATGAAACCAATCGTACAATTTCGTTTAAATGATTTTTGGCGAGACCTGCTTGTAATTATGTCGTTGCCGTGGCAAAGTCAAATATCACGAACATTTGCTCACAGCAAACTTTCTGCAAGTGATGAATCAACAGCTACTGAAAGTTTCAGCATTATAGAGTAAATCCTATTTTCAAAATTTTGAAAAAAAACTCAAGGGGGTTGGTGGGCGTGGCACCCATCCGCCGAGGTTAATCTTGAAACACAAGAGGTAATATGATTTAAAACCTTTTCTATTTTTTTTCATCTCTCGATGTTTGATCCAAAGCATCTTCCAAAGTAATCTTAGGAAGATTCCCAGTCAAGACATTACAACAAGAGTTCCTGTCCCCAAGTTTCGAACTCGGGCTGATGACCATTGCAATGTCATTTATCAAATTCCCTGTGCGTCATGCCCGTACGGTGGAACTACATTGCGAGACTAAGAATGATCATTTAATACAAGACGCAAAGAATATACTAGAAATACTAAACAATGTGATAAACGTTCCAAAGTAGCGAAACATGCTTGGACTTTCGACCATGTCATTAACTTCAACAATGCCAAAATAATTGACAAGACTAATAGCCGCATTAGAAAAACGCTAGAATCGTGGCACACAGCGAAAACGTTCGAGGCCGATAACAATTCGTGCCCTCTGCCGAGACAATATATAACATCCTTTTGAACAAACGTTACTTTTAACACTTATAGCATTATTTGTACACATGTTTTTGACTTTTCAATTTATGTGATTCACTTGTTGTTGCCGTTTCCATTCAAGACAACGATATGATATGATAAGGGACGGACCATTATTTTCTTGGAGGGGGGGGGGGGGGATTAAAAATTTTCCTCTGCAAACTTTTTTTTTTAGTTTATGCACCTCTGCAAACATTTTTTTTCGAAATTCTTACTATTTTTTGTTATACATATCGTGTTTGCAAACAATTTATTTTGTCTCTCCAGGCCCTGCAAACAAGTTTTTTCAATATTTTTCATCCCCCCCCTCCCCATAAAAAATAATGGTCCGTCCCTAATGATATGATATGATATGATATGATATGATATGATATGATATGATATGATATGATATGAAGAATGAAAAAAGATATGATATGACATGATCTATGATATGATATGATATGATATGATATGATATGATATGATATGATATGATATGATATGATATGATATGATATGATATGATATGATATGATATGATATGATATGATATGATATGATATGATCTATGATCTATGATTTGATATGATATGATACGATATGATATGATATTTATACCTAATCGTACCTTTTTGGTACGCTTTGGCGGCCGGGCATATCAGGCGAGTTTGGTCGAGCCATGGTTCGTATTTTGGCGAGACGCAGTCGAGGCAAAATACCCATGGCGAGACCAAACGAGCCTGATATGCAGTCGAAGCGTACCAAAAAGGTACGATTAGGTATTTACCGTACCCAAATTCAGCCAAAAATCCGGTTATATTTATCGCTCTGTTGAAGCCATGCTTGCAAGGTACGTACTGCAAATTGTGTTGACTTGGTCTTCAACACTAGCTTTTACCAAGTTCCTCTTCAGCCTTTTTTTCCACTTGTTTGTTAAGAGTTTCATTCTCTAAATTTTCAAAATCAGAATGAAGCGAAAAATTTGGAAATTCCGACTCGATTTTTTCAGTCTGAATGTCTCAGTACTCGTCGGCAAACACCGCGCAATTGGAAAGCGCGCTCAAGTTTAGTTTTGGCGGAAAAGTTTTTCTCTTTTTACGACCGCTAAACACCTCTAAATTTAAATTTCGAAGTTCTGTTTTATTGGTAAAACCTCTTTTCGATTCGTCGTACAGTAACACTACTTAACTTCAAAGTGACCGTGATATGGTGGCATATCAGGTCAGTGACTTGATATCGTAGGATATCAAGACAGTAGATCGCGCTTCTGATTGGCTACTTGCGAATTTGGGTACGGTAAGGGGGTGGACTATATCGTAGGATATTAGACATTATATCGCGCTTGATTGGCTACTGCGATTTTGGGTACGGTAAGATATGATATGATATATAGAGGACTCACTCGTAAAACATCGGTTGTGAACACGAGAAGATAAATTTCATATATCCAAGCAGCCATGTATTATTCTGTTTATTATATAAACCTACTAATTACGATGTTTTTGACGCTTTTCCGAAGATTTCCGACCATTTTCCGAAGATTTCCGAAGATTTTCAAAATGTTGTTCGAAGGTCGTACGAAAGATTCCGTACATTTCCGAAGTTTTCCGAAACTTTTCAAAGATTGCCGAAGATTGCCGAGGAAAATCCGAAGATGTTTCGACTGAATATCGACAAACTTTGGCTCATTGAGCATTGAAACATGGCAAACTCTGCGAGCTGATTGGTCAAAAATGATATCACATATGGGTGGATACCATTTTTATCCACACGTGTGATACAATTCTTCTCGATTTGCTACCACTCACTATACCACTGCAGTTAATATAATAAGATATGATATGATATATGATATATATATATATATGTTATTTGCCGGCTGGGAGGTCCGTATAGTGAAAAACTGTGACCGAGGTCTTGAAAATGCTGCCCGAGGCCGCAGTCCAAGGGCAGCATTTTCAAGGCCGAGGTCACAGTTTTTCACTATACGGACCGACCCTAAGCCGGTAAATAACGTATTTATTTTTTTCCTACTTTAATGTGTTTGATTAAAAAACACCTAAAAAACCTACAAAGACTTTCTTGCCAAATGTGTTTGTATTTATATACGCGCGCATCCAATGTTGAGTCGATCGCCATAAGCTACGGCAAGAGTAAATAATGATCTGTTTGCTATAAGAGCTTACTGCCAAACAAAATAAATTCACTAAAATGAACAGTACTCAAGGAAAATTTCATCTGAAAAAAAAAAAGAAAAAAAGCATCTGAAATAATAGAAAAGCACAATGTAGAACAGAGCAATCAGCGAGTTGCGAAACACTTTTAACTCCATTTCGGCTTGTGAGTTCTTTAGTTAATTAAACTGACTTTCTTTTCGGACTGGAAAGCACTTAGCTATTTACATTTGTATTTAATAACGAGTCAAAAACCTCTGTGTTGATTCCTACAGTATTCTGTTTTGACAAAAAGTTTGCAAAAGTGAAACTGAATGAAGCTGAAATGTGTAGTTTGGTCGCCTGCACAGTGACGGCACAAAATTGCGAGAATAAATTTGACTGTTTTTTTTTAGCATCTCATTTTCTTGAATGGCGATAAGCAGTATTCGGTTTTGGAGAAAAGTAGCAGAGAAGCAAGGTGTTTGAAAGGATAAATCGAGTCTGTAAACCGGCGACTTGCAGTTAACCGCAATGGCGTGAAAATCAGTGCGAATGCACAAACAACGATCGGCAAACCACGGCCATAAAACTATAACTTCATTTTGTCACTAAAGAGAATAAATACTCGCCTTTTGGAGAACTTCAAGGCCGTTAATTCCACTGCTAATTTTCCCTTTCAAATTTACAACGGTTGGTGAGCAACTACATCTATTTAAATTATTTTGGAGAGCAAAACTGTCATGGGTTCGTTCGTCTCGCCGCGAAATGAAACTCACGAAAGCGTTACCGTGGCCCGTGGAAGCGGGCAGAGATAGGAGAATCTTGCCCGCGCTAATAACCAATCAGATTGCGAATTCGTTACCGTGCCCTCTTGGAAAAAAATAAATACTAGTTACGCAACGCTTTCGATTGGTATACTTAACAATTATTCCATGAGCCCGCGTTGGATACGAGGTGGTAAATAGCCAACGAGGCGCGAAGCGCCGAGTTGGCTATAACGACTCGTATCCAACAAGGGCGAATGGAATAATTGTTTTATTAAATTCTTCTCAAGTTTAAATCGACTGGACATTTCATTTTGATGTAAACGAAGTGATAGTATGAGGAGGCGCGAAAATTTCTGGCGCGGTGTTCACTTCTTGAGTTGAATGAAACATACGAGGAAAGCGAGCCAGAGAGTTTTCTTTCCAAGATTTTCCTCGAACAATCCCCTCTAAAGTCGTCTAAATATCCTGGAAATTGTGACAACAGTTAAGATTTACGAGAAGATCCGAAGCAAAAGCTCTTCTGGAAACTACAAGTCTTGTGCAAGTCGAACGAAGCAAGTGTTTACATTGTACTTCTTTACGGCTCCACGGCTGTCATCAAGACTGCTATATTATTTGAAGCGAAATTCAGCTTAAAGTGGAACAGGTTTGTTGAAGTATAAAAGGACAAAACGAAGATTGAAAGGTAACAAACTTTACGGAAGTGCTGAGCCTAGTTTTATGACGTACACTGAATGAAACTGTGTCAGTTTGCCGTTCTTTCGTAAATTATTTGCTGCTTTTCTACTTTATTGACTCGCTCTTGTTGTGTGTTTACAAGTGTTATTAATTAAACTTTTCGCATCAATCCTTTTGTTTTGCGTAGTTAATTTTACTATGGCATTTCTGTGGTTGTGGTAGGCACCGCTGATTATTTCTTGTTCATAAAGTTCGCCAAATTTGCTGTTTTTCAACCATTTTTCCGATGGAACTGTCGCTTCCCGTAGACAAATTTTAGCTTGGCAAAAGTAACGCAATCATTTTCCAAATAAGGTCAAACTAAGTATACGAGCTGACAACCGGGATTGAGTGAACCAATCAGAATGCTAGAAATGCAATATCCGTGGCTGAAAATTTAATGTGGAATATCCCACTTGTCACTTGTATTTTCTTCGTATACACACTCGCCTAAAGGCTCGTGTGTATACCGAGAAAATTCAAGTGACTCGTAGGATATTCCACATTATTAAATTTTCAGCCACGGATATTGCATTTCTAGCATTCTGATTGGTTCACTCAATCCCGGTTGTCAGCTCGTATACCTTAGTTTGACCTTATTTGGAAAATGATTGCGTTACTGTTGCCAAACTAAAATTTTTCTGCGGGAAGCGACAGTTCCATCAAAATGGTTTTGAACAGCAAATTTGGCGAACTTTATGAACAAGAAATAATTAGCGGTGCCTACAAAAACCAAAGAAATGCCATAGTAAATTAAACTACGCAAAACAAAAGGATAGATGCGAAAAGTGTAATTAATAATACTTTTAAACTGAACGCACAGCAAGAGCGAGTGAATAAAGTATAAAAGCAGCAAATAATTTACGAAAGAACGGCAAACTGACACAGTTTAAATTTCATTCAGTGTACGTCATAAAACTAGGCTCAGCACTTCAGTAAAGTTTGTTACCTTTCAATCTTGGTTTTGTCCTTTCATACTTTAGTAAACCTGTTCCACTTTGAGCTCAATTTCGCTTCAAATAATATAGCAGTCTTGATGACAGCCGTGGAGCCGTAAAGAAGTACAAATTAAACACTTGCCTCGTTCGACTTTCACAAGACTTGTAGTTTCCAGAAAAGGTTTTGCTTCGGATCTTCTCGTAAATCTTAACTGTTGTCACAATTTCCATGATATTTAGACGACTTTAGAGGGGATTGTTTGAGGAAAATCTTCTGAAGAAAACTCTCTTGCTCGCTTTCCTCGTATGTTTCATTCAACTCAAGAAGTGAACACCGCGCCAGAAATTTTCGCGCCTCCTCATACTATCACTTCGTTTACATCAAAATGAAATGTCCATTCGATTTTCAAGTTCAGTGAACTTGAGAAGAATTTAATAAAACAATTATTCCATTCGCCCGTGTTGGATACGAGTCGTTATAGCCAACTCGGCGCTTCGCGCCTCGTTGGCTATTTACCACCTCGTATCCAACGCGGACTCATGGAATAATTGTTAAGTATACCACGAGAAAGTGTTGTGTAACTATTTTATACCATGCCATAGAAAATACGCTTACTAAATTTCATCGAGAATATTAAGATCGCAGCGCACGATGGGAAGGTTGGGTTGAATACCGTCGAATATACAACGGCTTTCCTGTATTCTGATTGGTTGTATTTTCTATGGCATTGTATGAGATATGATATGATATGACATGATAAGCAATTGCAATGATATGATAACTATATTTTAACACGGTATTTCTGTCAGCCTTTCTAAAAACTATAGAGCAGCTTATGTCAATCTTTTATAAGATCGTCTGATATCGTTATAAGGGAGGCCTCATTGATTTTTAGAGGCAAGCGCCCTTCGCAATAACTATCATTATTATATGTCCACAATAGTACGCGCGCTCTGATTGGCTGCTGAGCGGGCATTATTTTCTTGTAATGACCGGGCATTATTAAGTTTTTTCTCGACTCGACGGTTTTTTGAGTTGTGAGTAAAAGCTACTAGCGAGGGGGCAAAAAACAACAAAAAATGCCGACAAAATATAACTATCTTTTCAATAACTGAAAGAAAAATATAAGCATACCGATACTTCTTTAGTATGAGCGACGATGAGAGCCACAGAGAGCGAGTTTTACCTCCAGTGTTTTTTCCCTTGATTATACTCTTTTTTTTGAATAGTGCTTAAAGGCCATATAATAAATAACTTATTAACCTCGTCCGTTCGGCCATTACAGGGGAATCTCAGACCTCGACCTTGATGTATTGACCTCGCTGTCGCTCGGTCAATACATCACGGCCTCGGTCTGAGATTCCCCTGTAATGACCTCACTCTCGGTTAATAAGTAGTATTTATATTTATTTATTTTTTTCTCAGCGCGTGAGCGGGCAAGATGAACCAAATCCTGCAATCTGATTGGTTCCGGGAGCGGGCGGAATTTTCCGATCTTGACCGCGGTCAACGGTACGCGGGCCGCAGGGAATCAGGGAATTTGCGTGACGAGCAAGGTTTCAATTATGTAACTTTGCAAGGCTAATTGAATTTTGCAGTAAACAGGTTTACATACTCAAAACAATTCTTAAGAATGGACTCTGACGATAGCTATCATAGCGAGAGTGAATTTTATTATCCAGACGAGTTTGAAGATGACAAGAACAAAGAAAATACCCCAGTTTCAGAACTTCAGAAGGAGCAAGATGACTTTACGCTAGCGAACGCACAAGATTTCATTTTGGGCCAACGCAAAGAAAATACAGTGAAAAAACCCAGTACGACCTCAACGTTTGGCGAAGATATTTCCAAAGTATTGGTGAAGAAAGAGAAATTGAAGACATACCTTCAAGCGAGCTAAATGTCCTCATTTGCCGGTTCTTTATGGAGATCAACAAAAAAGATGGCGGTGCGTATGAACCGAGTAGCCTAACATCATTTCAAAGAAGCCTCCAACGTTACTTAAATGACAAAAACTCAAAAATGAACATAATGAAAGACCAGGAGTTCTCCAAGTCCCGTGAAGTTCTTTTGTCCAAGAAAAGGCAGCTTGTTGAAGTCTATGCCAAAGGAAACCGCCCCCAAGCGGCACGACAAGTTAGCGAAGAAGAGGAGGATTTGCTGTTTCGCTCCGGTGAGTTTGGCGAAGGCACTCCCGAAGCACTTCAAAGAACAGTTTGGTGGCTCCTTTCCCTCCATTTTGGTTTTCGTGCAAGGGACGAAAGCAGGAAATTAAAGTGGGGAGACATTATTCTGGAGACAGACGCTGAGACGGGAAATGAACTTCTGGTGTGGACGGCCGAAAGAGGATCAAAGACGCGCCATGGTGACGGCCAGAGTCGTGCATTCAATCCAACAGCACAAGCAACAAATAACGAGCGTTGCCCAGTTCGATATTACAAGAAATTCAGATCCCATCGTCCAGAAGCCATAAATCAGCCAGAAGCCCCATTCTATTTGGCAGTTAATCATCGGCGAAAGCCAAACGACAACATCAGGTACACGAGAGGACCGCTGGGGAAGAATGAAATCGGCAGAATGTTGAAAATCGCCGCATCAAGAGCAGGTTTACACGGCAACGTAACCAACCACTCCGTGAGGAAGACGTCAATTTCTCGCCTAATGGATGCCGACGCCCCGGTAAATTATGTTGCTCAGCTCAGTGGACATAAGAATCTCAAAAGCCTAGATTCTTATAAAACAGCATCCATTTCTCATCAGCGAAAGATGTCTCTCGTTTTAAGTCGTACAAGCCAACAACAGAGCATGCGGTCATCTTCAACTTCTACAGCCAGCACCACTGAGGAAAACAAAGCATTGTCTCTGACAGCACAGCCTGTTGTCCCATCAACTTCACAGCCACTACCTTCAGGCATCTTTTCAGGTGCGTCTATTGGAAAGATCGAGGGTTGTTCGTTCACCTTCCACGTTGGCGGTGGTCAAAAAGTTGGAAGTCCGCCGAAGCCAAAAAAGAAGAGAAGAGTAATCATCAGTGATGATTCTGATTCAGACTAGTTGAACGGTATTTACTCTGTGGTATTTCAGACGTTTTTCACAACCGTGGAACAGTTTCAGCTTTGTTAAAGTGATCGTTTCTTTAAGCTGCTTTTAGTCGTCATTGAAAAATAGTTTTTGTACCGTCTGCCACGACACCAACTGCCAAGTGCGGTGTTTTTACATTTGTGAATGAGTTTAGCGGAGGTTGTAATTGACAGATGTCATAGTTGTCACTCTGCGGCAATAACAAAAAAATTGTAATGGGTTTTTAAAACCTTAAAAATCTTTAAAACGTTCTCCGAAACTTAGAATTCTGAAATTTTTTGTACATTGTCGTTAAAAACTTTTTTCCAAAATTTCTTGTTAAAATACCGAAGGTTGTACAATATAAATCGCCTCTTCCCTTTCGACAAAAATTTGAGTAAACCGAGCAGGAGTTAGCTACATGTATCGAAATTTGGGAAAATAAAGGGGTTTCTTTTAGTTATATTGCTTCCTGTGATTTCTGCGCTTTAACAGAGTAAAAAACGTATTTTGCTGCTGTGGTGTCACAAACGGCTTCGTTTCATTCCGCATTTTACGCGCGCTTGCAAAAAGTTGCTTTCCGAAAACAACAAGACACGTTTAACTTTTGAAAAACAACAAGAAAAAAATAAAAATATTATTTGCCGGCCTTGGTCGGTCCGTATTGAGAAAAACTGTGCCCTCGGTCTTGAGCACGGCCCTCGGCCTGCGGCCTCGGGCCGTACTCAAGACCTCTGGCACAGTTTTTCTCAATACGGACCTCCAGGCCGGCAAATAATATATATATATGAAAAGAAAACACAGCTGGTCACTTCCCATATCAACGAAAACTAAACAATTTTCCATATTTTTTTGTCTTTTTTACTCTGTAAAGGATTTTTTAAAGTTCTATTTTCTTCCTTAAATTGAATTATTGATTCTTGTTTAAATCTTAGTTAATTATATCTCACCCGGTAAACATTGAATAAATAATATACTGAACTTATTGATTTGTTGTTGAAAATTGATTTTGAAATTTTGAATATGAATACAAACTTGCTTGACTACACGAGCTATTAGGGCGGAATAAAGAAACAAACATAAAAGGTGAATGAATGATTTTAAATTAAGTGTTTAATTTTTAATTTGCAAAACCGACCAAAGAAGAACTTTATATTTACACTCTAGTCACTTAGCGATCAGTTGTTTGTTTGTGTCCAGAATCATGCCTTTTCGAGTAACACCTAAAGAGGCCATCTTGCATGAGGATCACAAAATGCCGTCCTCAATTTCACTGCAGTCCAAGATGAATGAAGTTTCAATGGGTAACGACTCAATTCCAGAGCAAGACAATGTCAACGAACAGCTGCTTAAAGAAATCGATGACATATACAGTCCGGTGCTGAAACTGATGAAACTGTTTGGAATATACTTCGGAGACACGAGCTTGACGCAATTGACCCAAGGGACTGGTCGTTGTAGTAAACGGGTCTATCTTCAGCGCATGTATTGTGGTGTGGTAGTTTCTGGTTTCTGGTTGAATTTCGTTATGTCCTTTGCTAATATTATCTTTGGAGATAACATCTATGTCTTTATAATGATCACTTTATGGTGTCTGTTAATCGCACTTTGCGGCACAATTTGCTTACTTGTTCTGTGCACACCTTCGGCAGATACAGCGAAATCTCGATTTAAATATTTTATTCGGGGTGTACTTGCTGTCAACAGCAATGTTAATTTTGTAAAGGTGAAAAGTAAGTCAAGAAAAGGACTAGTTTGTTGTTGTTTTTTTGTCATGGTTGCTATAGTGGGCGTTTTGCTTAGTGATATCCTCTTGGGCTTAAATATTTATTCTTCTATGCCTTGGAATCAATGGGTTGGCTTTATGGTAATTTCAAGGGTGTTTTTCGCTATTGGTTGTGGTGTGTGGTTCCTTCCAATTCTTTTCTTTTTCATCACATGCTTAATACTAGAAGAAGTTTTTAACGAACTGCACAAACGAATGTCATCACTGCCTTCGATCGCAATAGACATGGCGTCTTTGAAGATGGAGTATCACAAACTATGTGAAGTGGTCGAGCTCGCCGACAAGATGCTTGCTCCTCTTCTCCTTGGGATGGTTTCTGTGTACATTCCACTGATTTGTTTCAATTTTTACCAAGCCGTTAGCTTGCCTCAAGAGGAAAAATTAATGTCGCTTATGACTTCTCTCTTCTGGCTTCTGGCTGGAGCTAGTATCTTTGCAACTCTCCTGTTATTTGGATCCAATGTCAGCGAAAAGGTATATGGCATGGAAGACAATTTTGTTTGTACTTGTCACTTATTTTATTATGATGAAGGTGGTTTCTTTTTTTATTTTTCCTGTAACTAGCTTTTGAATTACTATTATTAGGGTTCCATTATGTAACTTTTTTCCTTTTTATTTAACATCTTTGGTTAAAATTATTTTTTCCTCATCCACTTCACGCTTTACGAATTACCTGTCAAATAATTACACTTAATCGTACCTTTTTTGTACGCTTCGGCAGCTCATCAATCGAGATGCTGAACCGTACCAAAAAGGTACGATTAGGTATTTACCGTATTCAAATTCAACAAAAAATCCGGTGAAATTTTTAAAAGTTACGGTAATGAAATCTGTCAGGCGTCCCCTCGTGTGACCTGCGAGAAAGATTTTCTGTCTTTGACACTGTTATAAAGTTCCTCTTTTCAATTTTTTTTAATCGTTTGTTTGAAGTTTAATTCTCTTCATTTTTAAAATCAAAAATTAACGAAAACTTTCGGACCTTCGACTTCATTCTGAATGCTTCAGTACTGTCGTCGGCAAACACCGCACAACTGGCGAGCTCGCGCAAGTTAAGCCGGTTTTGGCGGGTACGTTTTTACTCATTATACGACCAGTAAACAACAGCTAAACTATAAATACTAGGTTCTGTTTAATTGGTAAAACCTCTTTTCTTTTCATCGCAATGTATCACTGCTTTACGTAAAAGTGGCAATGATATCGGGCAATATCAGGTCAGTGACTTGGTATCGTAGGATATAATTACAGTAGATTGCGCTAGTGATTGGCTACTTGCAAATTTGGGTACGGTAAATATATAAAGCGTGACCTTTAACTGTTTGGTATCGTAGGATATAATTACAGTAGATTGCGCTAGTGATTGGCTACTTGCAAATTTGTGTACGGTAAAAATAAATAGCGTGACCTTCAACTGTTTAACTTTTAAAGCCAACGTGCCACAATAATTCATATATCCTAATGTTAAATTTCACTTTCAGATTCAGGGCTTCCAAAAGACCTACGTGCAAACTTTTCCAGTTTCAAAAGAAGAAGAAGGAAAGGTACTGGCTCATGTGCAGGCACTGCTTTGTTTGTTTATTTTGATTTTTTACTTACGCTTAAAAACAATTTTGTTCACGGAACGGAAAATTGTAAAGCTCTTAAAACTCTTCGGGAGTTGAAGGGTATCTAAAAATAAAGAAACGGGATTGTGTCAATGACGCTGTAGTATACCATGCTCTAAAATATCCACAAATACTTAGAACTACCACAATACCTCAAATTATTAAATATAACATCGTGCAGCATGGTCATCTTAATCTAATCTTCCCCTCCCGCCCACCAATTACAACAACTGTATCACTACAACGTATCCAAATCACCCCATTAATGTTAATAGAACGCCCAGAAATTGAAAACCTACGAACAAAACAGAACAGAACAGAACAGAACAGAAACAGAATAGAACAGAACAAAACAGAAGAGAAGAGAAAGAAGAGAAAAGTAGAGAAGAGAAGAGAAGAGAACAAAATAAAACAGAACAGAACAACACAGAACAGAACAAAATGGACCAGAAAAAAAAAAAAAAAAAACAGAAGAGAAGGGATGAGAGGAAGAGAGAAGAAAAGATAAGAGAAGAGAAGAGAAGAAAAGAAAAGAGAAGAAAACAAAACAAAACAAACAGAACCACAACTTTAAGATATGAAAAAAAAAATAACATTTCTTTCCTATCATTTTTAAGCTATTGATGTTTATACTACTGGACCTACAAGGTGACCCAAAGGGTCTCTCTATTGGGGGACTGGCAGTCATTACCAAGTCCATGTCTCTAACGGTAAAGCTAACGTTACATATAGAGTTACAGTTTTAAGTAACACAATTTTTGTCGCGGTATCAGTGCATAGTTGTTCTCTAATTAGGAAGTGTTGGTACAGAAACTGCGCATTACTGGAAGTAGGAGAAATGTTTTGTGATCAAGTATGAACAATGTGTATTTACTACAATGCCTATCGACAATGCCTATGTGGGAGGCGCGGTGGCCTAATGGTTAGCGCGCTCGCCTCCGAGTCGAACGGCCCGGGTTCGAGGCCTGGCCGGGGCGCTGCGTTGTGTTCTTGGGCAAGACACTTTACTCTCACAGTGCCTCTCTCCACCCAGGTGTATAAATGGGTACCGGCGAATTTACTGCTGGGGGGTAACCCTGCGATGGACTAGCATCCCATCCAGGGGGGAGTAGCAATACTCTCAGTCGCTTAATGTTACGGAAACCGAGATAAGCTCCGGCCTGTATGGGCCACTAGGCTCGAAGCAGACTTTACCTATCGACATCTCCCGTGAAGGAATTGTACAGGAAGGAGGTTTATCTTAATTTTATACCGAATATTTGCTAACATTTTGCAACAAATGCTACAAGGAATGGCCATATAATATGAATTTGATGCTCGAGTATTTATATACAAAGTACCGTAAGATTTGGCGTTTATTATTTAGCTTTGTTTAGATAATTAATCTTTTCGTTTCGGCAGTAACATAAGAAATTAAATAAAAAGTTACTGTACTGTATTTTTAAACTGTTATATTTTATCTTTTTCAGATTGTTGGAGTGATTGTCTCCTACTTTACGGTTATGTTGTCGTTGCCAAAGTAATGATTACTGTGTAAATTCTTAAACCATTAAGCGTCGTTTAAACCGATGAAATAAACGAAACTCAATATATCAAAATATAATTATTTGTTTCAATATGTAATTATGCACAAAATTGTCCCTTCTATACTTCTATACAACCAAAGATTATACCTCATGTTGTTCCAGAGAACTTTCTTAACTCTTTTTTGCTCACAATCGGATCCATTGATTGTTAAGGTTTGTTATTAACTTTCTCAGAGCGATAACATTCACTGAATTATTTTTTAAAATAACAATGATAACAACTTATTTTCACCTCCACGTATAAACGTGTTTCAATCGTTAGTTGATGTGTTTTGTGGCAGTTAAGAATCCGTTCATCCGGGACATCACAAATTTCAAAATGCTCTATTTCCTAATCGAATCACTAAATCAAAACCAAACTTTTCTAGAGATTAATATTCTTTGTGTTTATAACATTATGAACGAGCATTTCTTTGAAAAAGAAATGGTGTTTCGTTACCGGATGGCGGATCCCTAGCTAAGGATAACAATAATATAAGTGATAAGTTGCAGGAAGTTTGAAAAGAGATGGGTTTGTGACATTTTTGAGAAGAACCTTGGTCCAGAATAAGTGCATGTTACGAAAGAATTGCATGGTCGCCGATTCATTTATCCCTCGCATTGCCTTAAATCATTTTGCCCTTGAGCGGTATATCTTCCGTGCCAGCAAACAAGTCCTCAAATACGGGACATCTGAAAACATAGAGTCTTGTTTGCTGTTCTAAGGGCTCTTATTGATGGAAAATTTAAAAAAGTCAACAATAAGTTAGAATTTAAGCTAAAATATGTACCTAATAATAAAAACACGGAAATGGCTCTCCTCATATTTTTCGCCAATAGATCGCTTCCATCGTACTTAAAAGTGTTGTAGTCGTCAGATATTTCCATTTATAATAAATCTCAAGATTTGTTGGTCTTCCTGACGATTACAGAAAGAACAGGTTTTTACCAGGTTATTTGCTGCTACTTGCAAGTTTACATTGTGATTACGAGCGTTCTTTTGATTGGACAGCCCCCACAGTGTAAATAGTTCACATTGAATCGAAAACAATAACGTTTCGTTTCTGAAGAAACGAAAAAATAGCTTTGTAGGGTTAAAAGTTTAGATTTTAGTATTTTGAGGACGTCAGATGACAACACCAATAAAAAGCAACTTCCATAAGTAATATAATTTTTTCTCATACTATAAAATGTTTCTTCAATAAAAAGTTTAAATTCTCATTAACTGGTGACGTGTTGAGTAATAATATATTAATTTAAGCTAAGATCGTTGAACGTAACGGACTATGGAGCAAGCCTATGAGTTATAGTTCAAATTGACTTATTCATTCTATAATACCCATATTAAAAACAATCATAGATTGGATATCAAACATCTTAAGACCACCATTTCGTATAACATTAATAAAAGCCGATATGATATGATATGATATGATTTGTTAACTTTATTGCCCCCGCAGGGTTTTGACACAAGGAGGCATCCTTAAAGTCCCTGCGTAGCAAAATTTGTTCGCATGTAAGGAAAATCTCGATTTGCCCAAGAAAGCGCAAAGTGGTTTCGGGAATGGTGCAGAGTGCCCGCAAGTAGATATCGGGAGGGCGTTTGTATTATGACGCAAGATAAACGACTTTCTGCGTGGTGATTGGGTGATGATGACAAGCCATCAGCGTAAACACGTGCGCACTCGACAACAACACAACGTTAGTAAAAGTTGATTTCCAGCTTGAGGTAAAGATAATTTGAGGTTTCATTCGAGGTCTATTTATTTTACAAGGTCTGGAAGTCGAAAGCTATGTAATTTTTCAAAAGAGTTCGTGAGTATATACTCGCAGAAAAGCAAGGACATCCAAATTTTCTCGTGGGAAATACTCAACGTTTAAGTCGTGCTTTCTTCATTTCACAAAGTCTCGAAGACGACATTTGTCCAGAAACGAGTACAAACATAACTTCAAAGTTGTCCACAAATTACGATTTGCCAGCACAAATTAATTAAACGAAGCAAAGTGTTGCTCCGTCCACCTCCGGACAAGATTTGCAAACGACATACGACATCGAGAAAAAAAAAATTCAAAAGAGATCTCGAGATAATTATTCAAGACAAGCTGCAGGCGTTTGTATTGACAGAGGCGAGAATTCTTTTCTATCGTGAGAAATTCTTTCTATTGAGGCCTATTGCAATTTATTCTGTTTGAAAAAATAAGTTTTAGGCATCGCTGCCTGCAGATCAACAACGTGGAAATTTAATTGAGTTCATAGGAAAAAAATGCCAATTATACCAGGGTCACGAAGCGGCCTGCCAGTATAATTGAAATTATGTAAACAAACGAAGTAAGAAATATTTGGGAAAAACATGGGTAACATTCGGCTTTGAAAATGACATGCGACATCAAGAAAAGGGAATTAAAAAGAAATTTTAAAAGACTCGCGGCAGGCGTTTGCATTGACAGAGGTGAGAAATTCTTTCGGCGTCCTTTCGACTCAGTTGTCAAGTTGATCATTTTTGCTTGGGCTCTCAACTTAAATATTGAAACAGTTGGGCTCAAATGGTAATTTTGTTCAAGTTTATCCTCCCTAAGATCACTCATTACAGCATAAATTTGCTTTGTTTTGTTTATTAAATTGGCTCTAACAGTTTATTTTAAATGGTATGTCCTCGTTCCGTCTTGAGGAAGAGAAGGCCAGAAACCATTAGAAAACAAGAGCAGCCAGGGATTATTTTTTTCATCATCATTTCAAAACTAAAATTGGTTTCCAGACAATTTGGTAGATAAAATAGCCACGATACCAAGCGAAATAATTGATTAACGGATGTGCAGAAATGAACTGATTAACAGCGGGGGCGGCCATAGCGTCGAATGTTCCTAGTTTTAACAGGGTATTTCCATCAGCCTTTCTAAAAAACTGTTAGAAGACCATTAAGCGGCCTATATCCATCTTTTATAAGATTGTGTGATATCTAATTTACGGAGGCCTTGTTTTTTTTTGCCTTACTCCTTATTTAAGAGGCAGGCACCCAATGAAATAATAATCAATATATATGACAAAATAACACAGCTGGCCATTTCCCATATCAACGAAAAATAAACATGAACACATATTTTTTGTCTTCTTTATATCTGTAAACGATTTTTTAAAGTTCCATGCTGGTTCTTTCTTATTTTAAATCCCAGTTAATTACATCTTACCTGGAGAACATTTAATAAATAATATACTGATCTAATTGATCTATTGTTGAAAATTGATTTTGAAATTTTGAATATGAATGCAAACTTGCTTGGCTCCATTGGCTATTAACGCGTAATGAAGAAACACACATAAAAGGTAAATATTTATTTAATTTAGTGATCAATTTTTAATTTGCAAAACCGACCAAAGAAGAACTTAATATTTCCACGTCAAGTCACCTAGCGATCAGTTGTTTGTTTGTGTCCAGAATCATGCCTTTCCGAGTAACACCTAAAGAGGCTATAGTGCACGAGGATCACGAAATGATGTCCTCAATCTCACTGCAGTCCAAAATGAATGAAGTTTCAATGGTAACCGACTCAATTCCAGAGCAAGGCAATGTCAACGAACAGCTGCTTAAAGAAATGAATGACATATACAGTCCGGTTCTGAAACTGATGAAGTTGTTTGGAATATACTTCGGAGACACGAGCTTGACGCAATTGACCCAAGGGACTGTTCGATGCAGAAAACGGGTTTATTTTCAGCGAATTTATTGTGGTGTGGTAGTTTCTGGTTTCTGGCTGAATTTTGTCATGTCTTTTGTCAATATTATATATGGACATAACATCTTTCTTTTTTTAATGTTTGCTTTATGGTGTCTGTTGATCGCACTTTGTGGCACAATTTGCTTACTTGTTCTGAGCACGCCTTCGGCAGATACACCAAAATCTCGATTTGAACATTTTATTCGCGGAGTACTTGCTGTCAACAGCAATGTTAACTTAGTAAAGGTGAAAAGTAAGTCAAAAAAAGGACTTGTTTGTTGTTGTTTTTTCGTCATGGTTGCTATAGTGGGAGTTTTGCTTTCTAATTTACTCTTGGGCTTAAATCTTTATTCTTTTATGCCTTGGAATCAATGGCATGGCTTTAGTGTAGTTTCACCGATCTTTTTCGTTATTGGTTGTGGTGTGTGGTTCCTTCCAATTCTTTTCTTTTTCATCACATGCTTAATACTGGAAGAAGTTTTTAACGAACTGCACAAACGAATGTCATCACTGCCTTCGATCTCAATAGACATGGCGTCTTTGAAGATGGAGTATCACAAACTATGTGAAGTGGTCGAGCTTGCCGACAAGATGCTTGCTCCTCTTCTCCTAGGAATGATTTCTATGTACATTCCACTGATTTGTCTCAACTTCTACCAAGTCGTCAACATACCTCAGTTACCCCAGGAAGAAAAACTGATGGCTATTATAAGTAACCTCTTTTGGCTTCTGGCTGGAGCTAGTATCTTCGTGATTATCATGTTATTTGGATCCAATGTCAGCGAAAAGGTATTTTAAATGGAGGACGATTTTGTTAGTGATTATCACTAATCTTATTACGACCAAGGCGTCTTTTTATTGTTTTTTATTCTTATAACTTGCTTTTGAATTACTTTAATTGATGTTCCTTTGTGTCATTTTCCCCTTTTATCAAATTTATTTACTTGGAATTTTATCCCATTCGCTTTAAACAATGTGACCTTTACTTGTTGAACTTATAATGCCCACGTGTCTTGATAATTCACTTATACTAAGCTTTAACTTTTCTTTCAGATTCAAGGCTTCCAGAAGACGTTGCAAACTATTCCCGTTTCAAAAGAAGAGGAAGGAAAGGTACTGGCTCTTGTACAGGCATTGCTTTGTTTGTTAAATTTGTTTCTTTACTTACGCGTACAAACATTTTTTATCAAAAAAAGGTAAAGTTGCAGAGCTCTTCGGGGGTTGTACGGTATCTAAAAATAAAGAAGCTGGGTTGTGTCAATAACGGCGTAGTTTTACGTCTCTAAAACTACCACACTGCCCCTCTTCCTAATTTTAAACCGTTCAGCATAGTTTAAATCGTTTAGAATAGTTAGACCAGGCCAGACCAGACCAGAACAAAACAGTACAGCCCGGACCAGGCTAGGCCAGAACAGAACCACACAAAACAAAACACAAACAAACAGACATAACTACCACTTATGGATGTGAATAAAGTCACCAATTCTTTGTAATCATCTTTTAGCTATTAATGTTCATGATGGACCTACAAAGTGACCCAAAGGGGCTCTCTATTGGAGGACTGGCTGTCATAACTAAGTCCATGTCTCTAACGGTAAATACTGCAATATGTAGAGTTACTTTTTTTACATAACACAATTTGTGTCGTGGTATCAACAGTACATAGAGTTGTGCTCTAATTTAAAAAGTGTTGGTAATGATAATGTGAATTACATAAAGTTTTTTACAATAACTGAGCGAAATCCCGCGCGCTGATTGGCTTATTTTCATTGTCAATAAGAGTACAGACGCATGAAACTCGTAGCTGACGCAATCAGTGAAGGTTTTGTCAAACTTTTCAGCACTGATTTAGCATTGTATTCTTGATGAGGCGAGAATTATACCACAAAACTAGAAGTCTTCAATGAGGAAATCATCTAAAATTTATTGGTTAAAACTTAAGAAACCAGTGCGACCTGAGAGCGAAGAGAACTGGATGTTTATTGAGGATTCAGACCGAAAATCGGCCGTGAGCGGGAATGTGTGCTGTCAATGAAAGTAGAAAGCTGAACCACGTTTTAGCGGATTATTTTGTGAACACTTTTCAGTGGATTAAAGGTTAGTTGAACAATTCGAATTTCCTCGTGTATTTCTGGAGGTATTCTTACTAAACGTTTAATTTACGAGCCTGTGAGTGTGATTTTCCAAATTACAGCGACAAAATTTAGATTCTGCGGCCGTACGGCAATCGCATCTTTCCCGTAGATTTCTTTTCTTCGTTTTAAAATCAGTTTTGGCTTTTTGTTATTGTAAAAAACAAACTGACATCAGTTTTTTATGCGTCTGTCCTGTTATTGATGATAAATTTCGTCATAACATTGTCAAAGTTTGTTGTAAATCCGCTCGCATTGCGACTCGCGAATCTACAACACTTTGACAATGTTATGACGCAATTTATCATCAATAACAGGACAGACGCATAAAAAACTGATGCCAATTTGTTTAATTGCACATTATGGAGTGTAGGAGAAATGTCTTGTGATCAAGCATAGACAATGTTTTTTTATGTATCGTGTCTATCAACTTTATTGGTCTTAAAATTTTACAAATAAAAGAAAAAGAAAAGGACCAAAAAGGAATTGCGCGAACGGGAAAATAGTAACCCATGCGGGGCGCAACCCTAAAAACTAAAAAGAATGGTGATAAAAATCTTAAATTAAAAAAATATAAATATATATGTATATACAATAAATCTAATTAATTACTATAGTTAAAAATTATAGTTATAAAATCTAGTTAATTACTTATAGCTAAAGTTATAAAACAAGATGCAGATAATATTAATTACAAAAATTAAGAGCGGTGGCAAGGGCAGTTACGGAAGAGGAACCAGGTGCAGGGCATGTCAATATCATAGGTAGTGTCCAGTAGAGTAAAATAAGTAAAATAACAGGAATTGTGAACGATGGAGGTTATCCCATTTTTTTTAATTTCGCAGTAAATGTTAGAAGGAATTGCATTGTTTTGTTTAAATTCCCTTTTTTACTTCTTTTTCAGATTGTTGGAGTGATTGTCTCCTACTTTACGGTTATGTTGTCATTGCCAAAGTAATGATTACTGTGTAAATTATTGTTAAACAAAAGAAAAATGAGTACTTAAAACATTGAGTGTCGTTAAAACTGAGCAATTACACGAAACTCATATCAAAATATATCAAAGTATAACAATTTGTTTCAAATTATATATAATTATACACAAAATTGTCCCTGATTGTTAATGCAACATTTAACCAAAGATTATACCTCATGTTGTTCCAGAGAACCTTCCTAACACCTTTCTGCTCACATAATAAGTGGTATAAGTGCGTGTTGATGCCAACAGAAAATGTTACTATCTAAATGCACATGCTGTACGGATCGAATCTGATCCATCAACTGTTAAGGTTTGTTATGTACTCACTCAGAGCGATAATTAAAGAACATTTTTTTTTACCAGGTTGTTTGCTTCTACTAACACATGTTGACATTGTGATTACGAGCGTTCTTCTGATTGGATAGTAGCCCCCAAAGTGTAAATAGTTCACATCGAATCGAAAACAACACCATTTCATTTCTCCGGAAACGAAACATAAATAGCTTTGTAGGGTTAGGAGTTTAGATTGCAGACTTTTGATGACGTCAGATGGAAGCCACCGATAAAAAGCTACTTCAATAAGAAATGTAAATATTTACATATTAAATGTAACTTCAATAACAAGTAAAAAAATCTTACTGGTAAAGTGTTGTGTATTCAATTAAAGCTAAGGTCGTTGAACGTGACGGACTATGGTGGAAGCCTATGAGAGACAGCTCAAATGGACTTATGTATTCTACAATAACCATATTCAAGCAAAAACTTGTATATAACGTATGTATTGTTTGAGCTTCCAGGCTGTACGTGCAAATAATACGTCAAATCCAATAAAATGTAATGTTTCTTAATCTCCTTAATATAAACCTTGCTATTTGTTGTAAAAGCAATGCAGGTTTTTAGTCCAACAGAATAAAATCAATTTTAACCATAAGTTGCCTACACAGTATACAGTTGTTAAAATTTCAATTATCAACTTATTTTCTCTAAATCCACAATCTAATTCCAGGGAAAAGCGGAAATATAAGAAAAACACGGATCTGTGTAGAAACATTTATTTTACTCGCGAATGTAAGTCGGCTTTACCAAATTGCAGTCCGATAAAAAGATTTAAGCAATAAACAACAAGTAAGGTAAATAAAACGCGTGAGCCCGTCATTTAATGTGAACTTCACAGGTTAAACGTATGTCTCATTCCTAGATACGTTTTGGAATAGAACGTACAAATACAGAGAATGTTGTTTACTGATTTAAAGCAGCTCCCCAGGGGGGGTACTTGCAGTATACATGACGGGGGGGTCCGACGGAGCTTTATATTGCGAACCCAAAAAAATACATGAGCCTGAAATTTTACACCCAAAAAAATACCTGGCATCAAAATTTTCTACCCCAAAAAGTACAAGACCTAGCAGCTTGATAATGATTTATCCAATCAAAAAGACTTTAAGACCTAAAAAAAACATGACAGATCTCTTGACCCAAAAAAATACCGAGGGTGGAAATTTTCAACCCAAAAAAATACGTCGGACCTCCCCGTCATGTATACTGCAAGTACCCCCCTGGGAGCAGCTCAAAGCAAACTATATTTTGTCAACTTTCACTTTGGTTTTGCAGTGTTGTGTTGCCCATTGTGCGGCCTGCTATTCGCGTCTCCTTAAAGCGAGGGTTTCACAGTAATGCGCATGCGTGAGGTGACAGCTTCCAGAATAAGTCATACGGGTCAACACTAAATTCAAAGTAGCGATCGTTTGTTAAATCCGAATGAATCCGTCGTTAAACATTTCATCCGTTGTTCCGCTTAGACAAACTGAAGTCAGCTATTTCTCAAGTACCCGTGAGTGATGATTTGTCGACTGATTGAGGCATTTGGGCAACGAAAAAGCCATTTAACATACGGAGTCTTGTAAGCGACATCACGATCGACCGGCGACGGGACGTTCTCAAGAGTACTTGGCGATCGAAAAGATAAACAGATCAATCTGGTGTGGTGCTGAGCGGTCTTGTGTGGCTTGCAGAAGGATTTATCATTTAGAAATTCATAATTGTAGAATGTGCGGGTTCGTATGAACATTGTTTTGATGCGCTTGAATAAAATTTATAGGTGTGATGTGACCGTGGACGCGATAAGATACAAACGAGCGATCACACAATTGTTTGCTCACTGCATAAAGATCACAAGGTTCTCTTGCAAAACAAAATACAGCGGTAGATTGTTAAAACCATTTAGAAAATATCTACAAAGAGTTGCAACTATTTTGGATCGCGGCATAAGCTAAGAAATCTATGTCCACATCGACGTTTTCGCGATTGTATTCCTGCATCTCAAAATTGAATTCGAACGTACGTTTCAGTTGAATTATCCGATTTATCTTCACAGCAACTTCATGCGAGTGAGAGAATTCTATCATAACAGAAGCGTTGAATGTGCAAGCTTTAATGTATAAGGAAAACTGAACTTTCTCGTTATACGCTTTTTATCAATCATTCCAGACATAAACAAAGCAATGCGGAGGTATCTTGTCGTGTAGCTCGCCGCGTGATTGCAAGGAAAATCATTCGATTTGCTTTCATCTTTCCAGTTGTCTTTCCTTGAGCACACACCATAACACTGGCAGTTGAATGATTTGCCAGATGCTGGCGACATTTTAAGCATGAGCTTTGAAATTGTGAAGAGAGTTGATTTGAACGAGTCAGACGAGTCAATCGATCAGCTTTCACGAAAATTCCATGACACGGACAAAATACGCGCAGGATTTGCATATTGACATATCGCTTCCGATTGGTCTGTAAACAATAGAAGTGATTTTGCTTGCGTCATAACTTGTACATGCGCAGTACCGTGAAAATGTCCCTTTAAAGTTCATTTTTGACTTTTCATTGAATCTTTCTGTTAGGTTCTATTTCATTGGACCATTCAATTGTCTGATGAACGACGTTGTCATGACAACGTGATGCCCGACCTCTATCATTACAAGCATTACACTTCTGAGAACTCTGATAGTCAAAACGTCAGAAAACATCTGAAGGTTGGAAATAAGGGGCTGAAATTATGCGGTCCAGATCATCATAAAAATGTTTCAAAATCGACGGCAGAAACATATCGACAAGAAAATGAATCATCATTCATTTGTCATATTTGACATAAATTTTCATTACACTGAACATAGGTAAACAAAAACACCTCGCTTGATAAACTTTATTGTGATAATTTTGAATGGAAATAACCAACAGGCGGTCCCAAAACTTATATCATTTTCCTACGGAATTAGCACTTTCTAAAAATTCGTTGCATTTTATTTCTCAAGAAAAATAAAACCCCGAGGAAAGTAAAGCTCGCGCGCCCACTCACATTTTTCTGCTTAAGTCAATAAGCAGTTTATTAAAAATGTCGATTTTGAACCACCTCAAAACGTTGTCATGGCAATATACCGCAACATACAACATGAAAGTTAGAAGTATTCTGCAATAAAAACTACACCGCGCTTATCACTAAAAAAACAAATAATAATAATAATAATAATAATAATAATAATAACAATAATAAAAAATAATAATAATAAAAAAATATATCCATGTATATACAAAAAAAAGGTATTTGTGTTATTCCACTGAATTGACAGTGGGATTATATCGACAGAAAAAAAAATAAATCATACATTGCTTTTTAATATTTAACTTGGGAAACAAAAAGTCATTTTCGAGATCAAGTACATTGACATAATGCTGAATGGAATAACCCATAGGCGGTCCCGAAAGCAATATTTCGCTTATAAAAACATTGTTCAATGTTGGCATGTAAGCCTTATATTTTATTTCCCCAGGGAAGAACTAAAAATTTTCAGGGAGGTTAATAACTTGATAGTATTTTTGTTGTTTTTTATGCCTCAAGCCTCACTTAAAAGGAAAGCGCCGAATGAAATAACGGTCATTATTGTTTGTATTTTACATTGGAAAAGATAACAGCTGGCCATTTCTCATGTCGAAAAAATAAACATCGATGCATAAATTATTTTTCTAAAGGATTTTCAAACGTTCGATGCTGGTCAACACTTAACACTACATTTTACTGAAACCTTTAAAATTCAAATGCAGTCTTTAAAAAAATTATTCTGTTCGACTCGAAGTTAAACAAGAATAAATAGTCTTTTAATTATATGATGATTTAAATTGATCTGTTGTTGAAAATGAAGTTCTTATTTCAATAAAGGATATGAACTCGCCTGACTCCAGCGGAAAAGAAACAAAAACACATTGAAAAAAAGTTATTAATTATTAAGACTGATAACGAAGTGAAACCTGCTACGTTTCTAACAATTCATTTTGCAATCAGTTTTTTTACTTGTTTTCTGATCATTAAGCCATGCCTTCTCGAGTGTCACCTAACGAAGCGTCCGTGCTCAGGGATCCCAAAATGTCCTCCTCGATTTCAGTTCAACCCATGACGAACGATGTTCCAATAATCGACGACTCGACATCAGATCATGGAAATGTCAACGAACAGTTGCATAAAACAATCGATGAAATATACAGTCCGGTGCTTAAACTGATGAAAATGTTTGGAATATACTTTGGAGATACAAGCTTGAAAAGGTTGACTTATGCGTCTGGTCGTCCCAAGAAAACAGTTTATCTTCAGCGCATTTATTGTGCTTTGGTTATTTCAGGATTCTGTTTGAATTTTGTTATGTCCTTTGTCAGTGTTTTCTTTGGACAAAACCCATTTCTACTCTTATTGTTCGGCTCCTGGTGTCTTTTAATCGTATTGAAGGGCACAATTTCTTTGTATGTTTTGTGCGTGCATATTGCAGATACGACCAAATCTCGATTTGAAAATTTTCTTTATAATTTACTTGCTGTTAGTGGCAAGGTAAATTTAGAAAAGGTGAAACGTAAGTCGAGAAAAGGCGTAATTATATTTTGTTTCTTCTTCGTGTGTGGTGCAATAGGCGTCATCACTACCTATCTAGTGTTGGACATAAGCATTGCAGCATTCAAGCCTTGGGATCAATGGTTTGGCTTTAGAATAATCTCTCTCATCTTTTTCATGTATGGTGAGGGTGCGTGGTTGCTTCCAGTTCTCTTTTTCTACATAACATGCTTAGTACTAGAAGAATTGTTTGATGATTTGCATAAACAAATGTCATCATTACATTCGGTCTCTGTGGACATAGGAACTTTCAAGATGGAACATCACAAACTATGTGAAGTAGTCGAGCTTGCTGACAAAATGCTTTCCCCTCTTCTCTTTGCAATGGTCTCTGTGTATATTCCACTGATTTGTTTTAATTTCTACAATACTGTTAACTTACCTGAGGAAGGCAGACTTATGTTCCTCGTCAGCAATATCTTCTGGTTTTTGATGTCTGCTAGTATTGTTGCAATTATCATGTTATATGGATCCAAAGTCTGCGAGAAGGTACAAGAATACGGCATGGGAAAATTTGTTTTATAACTATCACAACGGTTTTTTAATTAGGCTTTGTTCTTACTTTAATTATTTCTTATTTACCTGTGTTTGAATTTCCATTGCATCCTACTGTTTAAACATGTTCATTTTCTAATATCATAGGTGACAAATTACTCCTTAATTTTGGCGCGAAATTTTAATGTTAATTTATAATTTCACATGTGAAATTATAAAATTGCCATGGCAACGTTGTTAGCGGCAAGATGGCGTCCGTAATAAAAGAAGTTTTAAAGCTTAAACTTTGTACATTTTCGCTTGAATTTCATCTTAGCCAGCTAGCCTTGGCCATGTTATAAAACGTTTGATGATATTGTATATTTCAAAACGTCAAAACGATTTCTAGACTAAAGCCAATTGCATAAATGGCATCGAGCGGATTTTTGAGCGTTTTACACGGGCATCGTTTTCAGTTTATTTAAGACGAACTACGGTCATAATGTGAGAAATAATTGACAGTTGATTCATTTTTGAAACTTTTTGTCAACAGCAAAAAGGAATCTCTAAAAGGTTTTCTTCAAAGACTAAAAAACTTGCGAACTTGAGCAAATTGTATGCTTTCAACTTTTCAAGACCTTTCAAGGTTCGGAGTTCGCGATGCAATATACTAGTAAAAAACCTACGGCAAGCGTAATTTGTCACCTATGATATAAAAATGTAATCAAATGGTATACTCGTGAAATTAGGAGATAATTTCACTTGCATTTTGTCAAAATGCTTATAATTTCCCTCGCCTAAAGGCTCGGGAAATTATTAGCATTTTGACAAAACGCGCGTGAAATTATTTCCTAATTTCACTCGTCACCATTTGATTACCAATACTTATTATTTGGGATTTTTCTGGTGCTAAAATAGATATTTCTTATGGAACTGTATATGTTACTTGCATTCGTTAACTTGTCAAGCCACCCTATCTTGACAATGTATTAATCTTGAATATTTATTTCTACGTCAGATTCATGGCTTGCAAAAGATCTTACAAACTCTTCCTGTTTCAAAGGGAGACAATGAGAAACTATTTGATGCTATACAGGTAGTGTTGATTTGTTTCCACAAATGTGCACGAACATTTAAAAAATCAAGTCACGCTAACTCACAAAGCTCCACAAAGTGCTAGGCGGATACCCAAATTATTTGAAGTGAGAGCATAAGAGTTACAGTGTAAAGGTGATATTGATAAAGATATCTCAATTTTACGGCCACGATATAGTGCCCCAGTGAAAGAGTGTAGGACACTATAATTATGGCGGCTGTATAGTAGATATTGCATAGTAAAAACTTTTTTCGCAATTACGCAGCTCTGCAAAACGCCACAAAACTGTATTTTGGCCTGACAGTTTCTTTCTGACTACTCTATAATCTGTCATGTTTCTAATGCTGTTCATGTAAACAAACAATTTTTTTAGCCTTGACGAAAACTATCAAATTGATAAATCGGTGAGCCAAAAATCCCCTAATGGCGCATTGTATCCTTGCGAGGTATGTGTGAATTAAATTTTCTTGGTTATCTTTTTTTCAGTTGATGACCTTTATGATGGACCTACAAGGTGACCCAAAGGGTCTCTCCATTGGAGGATTGGTTGTGATAACCAAGTCCATGTCTCTAACGGTAAACTGTTTAGTTACAAGATACAATTTAAGAGGGTATTATCATCATGCATGTTCTACGGCAAATGTCAAATGTTTACACCAGCTTGTTGTTGGTTCACTTTACATTTTCTCGAATTATTATTAAAATTTATCAGAAAACCGAAATCAAAGAAAAACATTAAAGTTGCTTAATCACTCCAATTCTCTTTTTTAAAAGATTAATATTAAAACAATTTGACATGTCAACAATATAAGGAAGGCCTTGAGCACTGTTAATGGATTAATTGGAGTAATTAATAAATTGTCTTTATTTTTCAGATTGTTGGTGTGATAGTTTCGTACTTTGCTGTTATGTTGTCTTCGCCAAAGTAAAGAAAATCTGTCATCAATAAAATGTAACGTACTTAATTGTGAATCAAATAGGACGGATCCGTCTAATCCATTACATTACAGTTAATCAATCATCAACTTTTGCGTAAAAAATGTAAAGAACCTGCGTTTTTCTATAGCTGCTTGCAATTTAATTTAGCTACTTTTTATAGCCGTACAAGCAAGACAAACTAATTTATACCACTATTGTCTACCAGATGACACACGTTTTGACACAGTCATCTAGGATCCGCCATCTTGGATTTCACTAGTTTCTCAGGAAGTCATAAAATGACGCTAATTGATAAAAATAAAGCCAAAATGCTAATCGAAGGTAAAACTGTTTTTACTGTACAGTTTAAATTTAGGAAGCTGAAAAAAGGAAGATTTAGGTAAAACATACAATAGGTACACAATTGACACATCAAAATATCCGTAAAGCACGAATGAACAACCACTAGATGTCTTAGCCATCGCAGAGGAAATCCTCTTTTAAATAGCCAAAAAGTACCTTCCTCAGATGACTGAATTTGTTGCCAGCCTCCTATTATTTCACAGCCACCTGTGAAATCTGTGTAAACTAGCAACCAAGGTTATATTTAATTTAACACTAGGGTTTATAAAAGCATACAGCTGAATATATAAATGCGATCTTTATTTATAACAATCAAGTTATTTACACAGATAAATTGTGTATTAAATAGTTCACTTAAGTTATAATTATCTAAGTTAATAGCAGGCAAATTACACCGGAATCTCTCATCAATGGCAATTTGTATCGAAATCGAATCCCTGACTGGCTTATTCCAGCAATGCTATCTATAATGATTGGTTACCACCAAAGAAGTGCTGGTGAAAATGAAGTGAAATACTGCTAACGGCTTAACACATTTGTGATATCGTGTCTTCTTAAGATGTAAATATTAATTGTAATCAGTGTATTGCCGAAAATGTTCAACAATGCTACAATCATTACCAGAACGGGGCTGTAGCAGGATGATAAGCATGCGTATGTGCATGGTGGCCAGTGACTTTTTCAAAATAGAAGTTCGAGTTTGAGAGGACATCTGGTTGAGTTCCGTTCAAGAAAAAGGCGAATTAGCCTGTTTCTTAAGTTATTTTCTTTCCCTAGCGTTGCCCACAGTTCACAACAAATGGTGCGAAAAAACGTTAGGCACGCTACTGCTACAGGTCCTTTGAGAGCAACTATGATAAATGTATATACATACAAAGCTAAAGGGTTAATTTGAAGTTTAAAGTGAGCGTTCAATTTGCTGTCGTATACTTTTAAGCTTATTTCGTCCTGATCCAAATTTACTATTCAAACTACTCTGACTGTGTCTCGATATGCTGACTATTGCAATGAAGTATGTTGCTTATGTAATATAAGTTAGAAAGCCTAGACCTAAAATATGTTTATATTGTATAAGAATGTACTCAAAGGTAGTAATAATTGCATTGCCAAGAAGGGTGTTGTCTCTTGACATTGGGTAACTCACTTGATGGCAACTTTACTGACTACTCATTATGATGATTATGTATTGCCACAATTCTGTATTTACACATTAGTTAATATATAACGACTAAGCCATTCCCATGCGTGGAATGTTATTGTCTAAATAAAGTGTCGTCTTCATTGTCGCTGTTGGTGTTGTTTGATGTCCATTAATCCAGTTTTATCTTCACTATTAAGTTGGCAAAGTTAACAGCACTGCAAGGTATGACATGACTATCCCTACAATCTGAAATGGAGTTTAACAAAATTAGCTGAATACATAAAATGATACCTATTGATAGGAAGAATGATGTCGTTACACTCGTCTGGCGACCGCTCATTACAACATTTAGACAAACTAAAACTGAGGATCGAAGCGCAACGAAAGACCATTACCCGGTGTATTCCCCAGAGAATTGTTTTCCAGTACGGAGTTAGTTCACGTCACCAAAATCAACCATGCTATCCAGTAGATCACATTATCCGTTTTTCAAGCAACAAAACGATATAATTAACGCAAGCGCAAAAAGACAAAATGTGCATGTGCGTTTAAGAGTAATTACGCTGAGCATTAGAGAAACAGAGCGAACTTCGGGTTTGATTTTCTATTTTGTTCACAAATGCGAAGACAAGCAAAAGTTCTTACTAAATTCCTTTGACCATAATTCTTTGATACTGTTTAGACTTAACCGCGATCTGAGTATTGAGTTCGCATCTGGACAGAATCTTTAATTTAAGTCCACCCCATATGTTGATAATGAGCTGTTTGACATCTACATGACTTCTGATGCAAATCTCTCCCTCCCTGCCATTTCCATCATACAGTCGTCCACACATTTGAGCGCCACAGATGGATACGTCACTATGCAATATGCATAGTACAAATCAGAATGTAAAGGTTCTTTCAAATATTGTTGTGACGTACCGAGAGTGCAAGGGACTTGTTTATCACCACCAATCCGCCGACGGACAATCCGATTGGTTCTCCACGAAGATGCATCAAGAAATGTAGCAACTGATAGAAAGGAAAAGAATATTGACAGAATTGAGTTTCCAATTATTAAAAGGCTTTGGACAGGGAGTGCCATCAGTCCTTTCCATTCTTCCAGCAAAAACCGTGTGGGCCAGCTGATAACATTGCCTTCTGATACTCACAGAAAACGTTATAGCCAAGGAGGACGGTTCTCTTAGATGGAATCGAATGTGTCAATATATTTAAATGGATAGGAACTCATAAACTGTTAGTTAGGTAGGTAGGTAAGTAAGTTGGTTGGTAGGTAGGTAGGTAGGTTGGTAGGTAGGTAGGTAGGTAGGTAGGTAGGTAGGTAGGTAGATAGGTAGGTAGGTAGGTAGGCAATTAGGCAGTTAGGCAGTTAGGTAGTTAGGTAGGTAGGTAGGTAGGTAGGTAGGTAGGTAGGTAGGTAGGTAGGTAGGCAGGCAGTTAGGTAGGTAAAAGTTTATTTAGACACGCTTGTCGCTTGTCGCGTTAACTATATAAGTACAAGAAAGCTGATTTTCACAACTGACGTGTGGCTACAATAAGAACATTGAAACTCTATAAAATTCTTGCTAATTGTGCGACCCATAATCTGGTCGTAAAGTCGAAAAAATTAACAGGGCTAGAATTTTAAACCTTAGAAAATATTTGCCTGAACAAACTTTGACCAGCTATAGTCCTGTAAGTTGTTTAAACAGCTGAAATGAATCTTTTAAAATATATATTTCTTATAAGCTTCACATTATAACAAATAACACAGTTTGCTACTCAATATTGTTGTATAACGCATCATCATCAAACGTACCTCCAAGTGTTCTTTACAGTCAGGGACGCTTATTTTGTGCAGGGTGTCATAGAAACTGTGAATCTAAAAGGAAACAAACATTTCGTTAATTTCTCATTGACCATGATATAATGTAATTTAAGAAGTATTTTGAAGAAGTGCTACTTAAGCACTGAAAAGTATAGATAATGTAAAAAAAAGTACTCGCGTTATTGTGTTGTTTTATTTTCGAGTTAGATATTAAGTTGCTAATATAAAAATCGTAGCTGGTGTGAAGGTGTTTTAAGAACAGTTAAAACCTGTTGGATTACAAATATCTTGTTAGAAAGTTAGGTGTGTTGAATCGCTGTATATTCTATATTTGTGCTCGTTGTTGTGCTTGTAGCATTTTCGCTCGTCTTGCACAACTTTATAACACATACAACTTAAAAAAACAACAACAACAATAATAATAACAATAACGAACGACAATGAAACTACACCTATCCACGTCCATCTTCCTCTTTGCCCAGTGTTGGTTTTTCACTCAACAGCAAGAATTCCGATATCTCTTGGTACACGAGGAACAAAACATCGGTTAAAAAAAACATTCCTCAATTACGATTTCTGACCCTTTTTTGAGATATTAAATTATCACGAATAGTAATCTCTCACCTTTTCGTTGACTCTTGTTCCAAGCACCAAGATAAGGGCTAATTCTGCTGATGTGCCCATCCACCAATAACAAACAGTGGTGATGTATAATACGTAATCTTCACTGGAACTTTTTGATTTCACCAACTGATGAAAATAAAAGCAAATCAGCGGAATGTGCAAAGACATCACCACAAAAAGGTAAGGTGAAAAGACTTTGTCGGCGAAAGCAACTGTTTCGTAAATCTTTTGGTGTTCCTCTCTCAACGATCCAATATTGAGAGAACTGGGATTCTTCGTGGATATTTTTGTCTGCAAATTCTCAAACATTCCGGACAACAGAGAGCACGAGACCCCAAACACCACAACGGGCGATATCCACGTAAAGCAGTTGAAAGCGCTAAACATGAGATGAATCAAGCGATATACCAACAGCCCATTCCACGGTTGAAATCGGGCTATCGAGGTATCTCCGTAGAAGTCTAGAGCTGCGAGGCAAAAAGAGTTAAAGATAACGGCGCAGCATGTAAAAGCCAACAGCGTATAAACTCTACGTTTGCTTATCCCACCAAAATCAGATGCTGTTGAGAGTAAACTGGTAGTAAAGTTTGAAAAGCGAGATAGTTTTTTCTGTTTTTTTTTTTGCGAAAGTAAAAATGAAGACCGTGTTAATTGCCGCGCTTTGTAAATACCAAATACTAAACATCAGTATAAAGTAAGTGTTCTGCATTTGAGCAAAACCTTCGAAGAAAATGCTAGTGACAGCTTGTACAAAAACAATCCACTGACCCAGCAACACGATCACACAGTAGATACGTGAAATGCTAGAATTCACTTGTGGAAATTCTTCCAATGACGTGTCACCATAATACCCTCCAGTTAGTTTCATTAACCTTAAGATAGGACGAAGCTTGCATGACAACTCTCTGCGGCGAAGATCGTGATCGTCTGTAAAACTTTCTTCTCGCAACACCTCCGTTCTTGTTTCGTTTTCTTGACGAGCTTCAGAATGTATATCTTCTATTTCAAAGCTGTGTACACGAGTTATTGTTCGTTCTCTGATGTCGATGAAGGACACTCTTCAATAACAATGATAGATGCTCTTCATTCGGCGCTTCATTACCGTTATACACCTGTTTGGTTACACACTGTTTTTGAAGAACTAGCTGTTGCTATAAAACAATGATTGTGACTTCCAGAAAGACTCCACCAGGTCCTATCGTCACCGTGCGGCGACTATCACGGGCGTGTCAAAGTATTTATGCCGCAAGCAAAACTACATGACCTTTTTAACCCCAAACCAAAAAATAAAGTAAATACATAAATTTGCCTTTAAAGGCATTCCAATAAGTCATTATTCCAATTTCCCACAAATTATAATCATCATTATAAATAATTTAACCTTTGAAACTAATCAAATACTCTTCCGTGCCTTCAGTTTTAATGGCACTGTAATAAAATAACAATAACTAAAAGTGGCTATAAGCCACTAAACTCGGAAAAGTTATTATGAAACAAGAATCGAAAACAGCAAACTGACAAATAAAGGTTTGCTAATACAAATAATAATAATAATATCATTGGCTATAAGTCGAGCGATTTTTTTTCACCAAATCGTACTGAAATAAATTCATCTTTAGCTGAGTGTTTTGGGTTAGTTTTTTCCAACTGGTTTTAAAAAAACCAAAGGTTTACGGTCTCAGCTTATAGCTGAGTAAATATCATAATGTTATTTCAAGAAAACTGACATGAATACAATATTTCGGTTGGTGACTAAGCATGTTAATTTTATGTAATTTAACAAGAAATGTAGGTATCAGAGAAAAGGTCTAATTCTCTAGAGGCCTTAAAAAACTTGCACTTAAAACACTTGCACGCATCTAACAGGAAACGAGTGAAGGAGTGATGGAGTGAATTCACTTCGCCCACTACAACTCTTTTCCGAGTTAAAAATGACTTTCACTGCCAGCGTCACTCTGTTGACTTTGGGGTTATTAGAAAAATAAGAAATAAGAAAAAAAAAATGACGGTTTATAAGAACAATTAGAAATACATCTTTCTATCTCTACACCATCTGGAGGATATGAATCTTATCAAGAGTAAATAAGGGGACACTGTCGCCCTTAATTTCCCTTGAATCATATCCACTTGAAAACATTTCAAAGTAATTAGTTTAACAGCAGGAAATATTGACAAACATATGATCTATATAAGGTAAACATCAAAGATCTGGTGCACGAATTTGTCAATACCATTAAAAATGTTCTAGGACACGACGTCGACTTTCTTTGCTTTCTTGAAACTATAAAAAAGTTTTCTTTCGGAAAACTGCTCGGAAAATGAAGCTTTAGCCAAATTTTGTAATGAACGTTGTACGATTTTTTTTAGCAGCGTAAACAACAAACAAAGATGATAAGACAAAAATGAAAAAATCACGATGGGAGGTTTTCAATTTCCACCAAGTCGTCAAATTACCTCAGGTACCTCAAGAGGAAAATGGGTGAAAATGGGATTTACTTCTCTACAATGCTGAAACTTTCGGTAGCTGTTCATTCATCCCTTGCCAAAATTTTGATATGTCAACCATGTGACCATGATATTTGACGTTGCTATGGCAAAGTCATAATTACGAGCAGTTCTGGCCAAAAATCATCAATTTTAACATTTTTCTTTATTTTTCCAGTTTTTTTTTTTTTAACAGAATTGTACGATTTGTTTATTTTTTACATTCCATAAGAATTCTGGCATGATTTATTATCAGTTTTTGTTACTTTCTGACTGTCTAAGAAAATAGTGAAATCTAAGATGGCGGTTTTAATGACGTTACGCACGTGACGTCTTATGACATCACAGACAACTTAAATTATGTCATCTTGTAGAGTAAGCTAAGGGCTTTCTACACGGTGCAAAATAAATTTGCTGTGTCTTAATGGAACAAAATCCTCCCCCTCCTTGTACGACGGTGCGAGATTGGTTTTGTTTGTACGTCCGAGGGTTTATAGTTATGAAGTGTTAGTATAGATATATTGCGCATCACAGAAAGTAGGAGAAAATGTCTTGTTAACAAGCATGGACAATATGTATTTAGTACAATGCCTAACGACATCTCCCGTGAAGAAATCGTGAAGGAAGGAGGTTTATCTTAATTTTATACCGAATGTTTGCTTTAATTTTGCGCAAATGCTACAAGGAATAGCCATATATGTATGAATTTGAATTGATGCGCGAGTATTTATATAATCATAAAGTATCGTATGGTCTGGCGTTTATTATTTAGATGATCCATCTTTTCGTTTCGGTAGTAACATAACAAATTGAATAAACTGCTACTGTGGTGTTTTTATCTTTTTCATATTGTTGGAGTGATTGTCTCCTACTTTACGGTTATGCTGTCTTTGCCAAAGTAATGGTTGCTGTGTAAATAGTTGTTAAACGACAAAACAATAAGTACTTAAATCATTAATGGGGGCACGTCACAACTTAGTGATTACGCCAAACTCAGTGTTTCAAAATATAATTTTATGTTTCAACAACCGAAGATTATACCTCATGTTGTTCCAGAGGACTTTCCTAACACCTTTCTGCGCACAATTTTAAAATGGGTGTATAAGTCCCTGTAGCTGCCAACAGAATATGTAAATTTCTAAAATGCACTTGCTGTATGGATAAGATCAAATCGAATGGAACTATCGACTGCTAAGATTTGTCATTTATTCACTGAGAGCGTTAACAAAGTGTTCAATATCTGTTAAATGGCAATTGATAGCAATTTTTAAAATATCAACCGCACGTATCAAGGTGCTCTTAATTGGCAGATACCATTAGTTTTACAAACACTATCTAATGAAATGAACCTAATGTATAATAAAGCAGACAGAAATGATCGTTTAGCCCGAATTATAGCTTATTGCGAATTTTACTACCGAGTTATTACATAATCGTTTTAAGAAAATTACAGTTCCTAGTATACCGCCGTCATGTTTGTGCCCCACTTTGTGCAGCAATATGGCGGATAAAAATTAAACAACCAGTAAAGTATACGATACTGTTGACTTCATTCGCTTTCACTCAAAATCTTTAAAAACAACACTTCTAAATTATTATCACTTGTGAAAATTGAATAAGAAACAAATTGCTCTTTAGGCTTACGAGTTTAGATTTTAAAATGTTGTTTGACGTCAGATGAAAAACCGAGAAAAAGCAACTTCAAACTAAATGTAACTTCAATAACAAGTTTAAAAATCTCAGTTACTGGTGAAGTGTTGTGTATTCAATTAAAGCTAAGGTCGTTAAACGTGACGGATTATGGTGGAAGCCGTTGAGAGACAGCTCAAACGGACTTATGTATTCTATAATAACCATATCAAAGCAAAAACTTGTATATAACGTATGTATTGTTTGAGCTTCGAAGCTTCCATAGACCTGTGCGGGCAAATAATACGTCAAATCCAATAAATTGTACAGTTTCTTAATCTCCTTTAAATAAACCTCGCTATTTGCTGTAAACCAATGCAGGGTTTTAGTCCTACAGAATAAAATCAATTTTAACCATAAGTTGCCTTTACTGTATACAGTTGTTAAAATTGTAATTATCAATGCTTGTTTTTTCTAAATCCACAATCTAAATACAGAAAAAAAGCAGAAATATAAGAAAAGGAAAAAAACGGATTTGTGAGGAACAATCTATTTTACTCGCGATTGTAAGTCGGCTTTGCCAAATTGCAGTCCGATAAAAAGATTTAAGCATTAAACAACAAGTAAGGTAAATAAAACGTGTGAGCCTGTCATTTAATGTGAACTTTACAGTTCAAACATATGTCTCATTCCTGAATACGTTTTGGAATAGAACGTACAAATACAAAGAATGTTGTTTACTGATTTAAAGCAGCTCAAAGCAAAGTATATTTTGTCAAATTTCACTTTGGTTTTGCAGTGTTGTGTTGTCCACTGTGCGGCTGCTATTCGCGTCTCCTTAAAATTCATTTTTGACTTTCCATTGAATCTTTCTGTTAGGCTACATTTCATTGGACCATTCAATTGACTGATAAACGACGCTGTCATGACAAAGTGATGCCCGACCTCTATCATTACAAGCATTACAATTCTGGGAACTCTGATAGTCAAAACGTCAGAAAGCATCAGAAATTATGCGGCGCAGATCACTATAAAAATGTTTCAAAATCGACAGCAAAAACATATCGACAAGAAAACGAATCATTATTACTTTGTCATATTTGACAAAAATGTTCATTACCTGAAGAAAGGTAAACAAAAACACCTCGCTTGATAAATGTTATTGTGATAACGTTGAATGGAAATAACCGACAGGCGGTCCCAAAACTAATATTTTTCTTACGAAATATTAGCACGTTCTAAAAATTCATTGCATTTTATTTCGAAAGGAAAATAAAACCCCGAGGAAGGTAAAGCTCGCGCGTCCACTCGCATTTTCTGCTCGAGACAATAAGCAGTACATTAAATTTGTCGGAACGGAATTTTGAACCACCTCAGAACGTTGTCATGGCAATATACCGCAACATGCAACATAAAAGTTGAAAGCATTCTTCAATGAAAACTACGTCGCGCTTATCACTACAAGACAATAAATAACAAAATAAAAATAAAAAAATATATACATGTATATATAAAAAAGGTATTTGTGTTATTCCACTGAATTGACAGTGGCATTATATCGACAGAAACAATAATTCGTACAGTGCTTTTAAATAATTAATTTCGGAAACAAAAATTCATTTTCGTTATCAAGTACATTGACATAATGCTGAATGGAATAACCCATAGGCGGTCTCCAAAGCAATATTTCGCTTATAGAAACATTGTTAAATTTTAACATGCGAGCGTTCTATGTTATTTCCCCAGGAAGAACTAAAAAATTCTAAGGGAGGTTAATAACTTGAACATTGTAGTATTTTTGTTGTTTTTAATTCCTCAAACCTCACTTAAAAGGAAAGCGCCGAATGAAATAACGGTCATTATTGTTTGCATTTTACATTGGAAAAGATAACAGCTGGCCATTTCTCATGTCGAAAAAATAAACATCGATGCACAAATTATTTTTCTAAAGGATTTTCAAACGTTTGATGCTGGTGGCTTTACACTACTTTTCACTAAAACCTTTTAAAATTCAAATGCAGTCTTTAAAAAATATTCTGTTCGACTCGAAGTTAAACAAGAACAAATATTTTTTTAAATTATATGCTGATTTAAATTGATCTGTTGTTGAAAATGAAGTTCTTATTTCAATTAAGAATATGAACTCGCCTGACTCCATAAGTCATTAGCGGAAAAGAAACAAAACTACATTGAAAAAAGTAATTAATTTTAAAGACTGATAACGAAGTGAAACCTGCTACGTTTCTAACAACTCATTTTGTAATCAGTTTTTTCACTTGTTTTCTGATCATTAAGCCATGCCTTCACGAGTTACACCTAACGAAGCGTCCGTGCTTGGGGAACCCGAAATGCGTTCCTCCACTTCAGTCCAACCTACGTCAAACGATGTTCCAATAATCGACGACTCGTTTTCAGATCATGGACAATTCAACGGACAGCCGCATAAAACAATCGATGAAATATACAGTCCGGTGCTAAAACTGATGAAGTTGTTTGGAATATACTTTGGAGATACAAGCTTGAAAAGGTTGACTTATGCGTCTGGTCGTTCCAAGAAAAAAGTTTATCTTCAGCGCATTTATTGTGGTTTGGTTGTTTCAGGATTGGGTTTAAATTTTGTTATGTCAGTTTGTCAGTGTTTTCTTTGGACAAAACCCATTTCTACTCTTATTGTTCAGCTTCTGGTGTATTTTAGTCGTATTGATGGGGACAATTTCTTTGTTTGTTCTGTGCGTGCCTATTGCAGATAACAACAAATCTCGATTTGAAAATTTTCTTTGTAATTTACTTGCTGTCAATGGCAATGTTAATTTTGAAAAGGTGAAGCGAAAGTCAAGAAAAGGCGTAATTATATTTTGTTTCTTCTTTGTAAGTGGTGCAATAGGTATCATCACTACCTGTCTAGTGTTGAACATAAGCATTGCGGCATTCAAGCCTTGGAATGAGTGGTTAGGCTTTAGAATAATCTCTCTCATCTTTTTCATGTATGGTGAGGGTTCGTGGTTGCTTCCAGTTCTCTTTTTCTATACCACATGCCTTATACTGGAAGAGTTGTTTAATGATTTGCATAAACGAATGTCATCATTACATTCGGTCTCTGTGGACATAGAAACTTTCAAGATGGAACATCACAAACTATGTGAAGTAGTCGAGCTTGCTGACAAAATGCTTTCCCCACTTCTATTTGCAATGGTCTCTGTGTATATTCCACTGATTTGTTTTAATTTCTACAATACTGTTAACTTACCTGAGGAAGGCAGACTTATGTTCCTCGTCAGCAATATCTTCTGGCTTTTGACATCTGCTAGTATTGTTGCAATTATCATGTTATCAGGATCCAAAGTCTGCGAGAAGGTACAAGTATACAGCATGAAAAGAAATTGGTTTATAACTATAAGAACGGTTTTTCAATTAAGCGTTGTTCTTACTTTATTTTCTGTATTTCTTATTTACTTGTGTTTGAATTTCACATAGCATCCTACTGTTTGCACATGTTCAACTCCTTATTATTTGGGATTTTTCTGGTGCTAAAGGCTAGCTATTTCTTATTGAACTGTATATGCTACTTCCACCCGTTAACTTGCCAAGCCACCCTACCTTGACAATGTATTAATCTTGAATATTTTATTTCTATGTCAGATTCATGGCTTGCAAAAGATCTTACAAACTTTTCATGTTTCAAAGGAAGACGAATGGAAGCTATTTGATGCTATACAGGTATTGTTAATTTCTTTCGACAAATGTGCACAAACATTTAAAAATCATGGCACACAAACTCGCAAAGCTCCACAGTTTGCTAGGAGGATACCTAAATAATACTAAAAACAGAATTTTCTAAATAAATATAACACTATTCATATCCAAAGTGATGGATACTCATCTCAGTTGAACAAAATATGCTAATCTTATTCCTATATACCCTCAAAGCCCAGAAGAAAACAATTTGACCCCCTATCCTCCTATAACTAATGGCTGACTAACTTTAAAAAAATACAAGAAGTTAATAAATGCATCCACTTGAGAAATAAGTATGTGTGAATTCTTTTGGCTATCTTTTTCTCAGTTGGTGTCCTTTTTGATGGACCTACAAGGTGACCCAAAGGGTCTCTCCATTGGAGGATTGGTAGTGATAACCAAGTCCATGTCTCTAACGGTAAACTGTTCAGTTTCAAGATACAGGTTTAGAGGGTGTAATCATTATGCATATTCTACGGCAAATGACAAATGTTTACACCAGCTTGTTGTTGGTTCACTTAACCTTTTCTCGAATTATTATTAAAATTTATCAGAAAAACGAAATTAAAGAAAAAAACAAAAAAGTTGCTTAATCACCCCAATTCTCTTTCTTAGAAAATTAATATTAAAACAATTTGACACGTTTTTCTGATCAACTACTTTATTGTTGCTTATATGTAACGGTGAAAGAGATAATTATGTCCGACTGGGTAAGGAACATATACCTGACATTGCATAAAAGGGAGGTGTTTTGTTTTGACCAAGGATGAGCACTATTTGTTTACTAGTATATGGTCTTGATCTTCATCATAAGGAATTAAAAAAAAAACTTCAACGAAATACAAATAATAATAATTGTCTTTATTTATTTTTTCAGATTGTTGGTGTAATAGTTTCGTACTTTGCGGTTATGTTGTCTTTGCCAAAGTGAAGAACATCGGTCACCAATGAAATGTAACGTACCTAATTGTGAATCAAATAGGACGGATCCGTGTAATCCATTACATTACAGCAAAAACCATAAGGTTTGAAACGTGTAACTTCCTATGATTCGCATTGTACAAAGCGTTTTCACATTCGTTTACACTAATTATATAAGTACCATGTTTGGAAAATCACGAGAAACAATTAACCGATCAAAATTACTATATTTGGATTAAATTCGCAACGCGCGCTAGCTCGCGCTCGATCGCGTAATCTTGTTTTTGAACAAGCTTGGTTGAATAAAGTTAAATTTGGTTAAATTCTCCTGTTTCATCTTCGCTTCGATACACTTAATGTATTTCTTTAGTTTCTGTGAGAAATTTACGGCGTTTAGGTCGAAATTCAAACAACTTACCGCAAAACCAAAAATTATGTTGCGTGTGTCATTACGTGTATAAAGCATTCGCGTACAAATTCTTCGTGCTTCCAAATATGGTACTTAGCAAAATGAATATTCAAACGCTGTGCGCGCGCGTACTCACGTTTCAACCCTTATGGGTTTCTGATTACAGTTAATTAATCATCAACTTTTGCGTAAAAAATGTAATATACCACTATCGTCTATCAGATGACACACGTTTTAAAACAGTCATCTAGGATCCGCCATCTTGGATTTCACTAGTTTCTCAGGAAGTCATAAAATGACGCAGATTGATAAAAATAAAGCCAAAATGCTAATCAAAAGTAAAACTGTTCTAACTGTACAGTTCAAATTTAGGAAGCTGAAAAAAAAAAAGAAAGAATTAGGGAAAACATATAATAGGTACGCAATTGATGTACCGTAATGATTCGATTAAGCGCCCGGGGCGCTTATTTACTTTTGGCACCTCGAGGGAGGGCGCTTATTCGAGACAGGGCGCTTATTCGGGACAGGGCGCTTATTTAATTTCTTGAGAAACAACCAAATGTATCTAACAATAACAAAAACTTTAACAGTTAGAAATTGTTTGAAGTTCAGCTACTTTTAAAAGAATTGTTCATTTTAGCAGTAAATATATACATGAACTGTACGGCGAACGGTCAGGAGTTTATCTAGTTGACGTCAATGACTTCAGTATGGGCAGTTATCCACAATAAGGGATTTTATTAGAATAGGGGTGCTTATAAGAACGGGGCGCTAATTAGAATGGGGGCGCTTATTGGAATAGGGGCGCTTATTTACAAAAACACATTCGAAGAGGGGCGTTTATTCAGAAGGGGGCGCTTATTTGAAGGAGGGCGCTAAATTGAATCATTACGGTATGTAAGCCTTATCGTTTCTCGTCTCCAATAAACAACTGGTCGTGTCCTACAAACATGCGACGCAGAGCCCCTAAAAAAAAGCTTGCAATGTTTCAAAATCGACAGCAAATTCATACCGACAAGAAAATAAATCATCGTTACTTTTTAATATTCGACATAAATTTTTATTACACTGAACAAAGGTAAACAGGAACATCTCCCGTAATGAAGTTTATTGTGATAATGTTTAATGTAAATAACCCAGTGAGTCAGGCTGCCACAAAAGTGATATTCTTTTCTACAGAATTAGAACTTTTGTATCAATACGTTGCATTTTATTTCTCAAGGTAAATAAAATAAAATCCTGAGTAAGGTAAAGCTCGTCCACTCGCATTGTTTTGCTCGAGACAATACATTACAGCAGTACGTTAAATTTGTCGGAACGTAATTTTGAGCCTCCTTAAAACTGGGAAAACGTTGAAATGGCAACATACTGTTGGCACACAATTTTATTAGATTTTACATTCTTAAATTCTAGGCGATTTGAATGTTAAACTATTTCAAACAGTCTTATTTGATTCAGTTGAACTACAAATGTGTTCTGTGCTTTTCGTACAATGACCAGATCATTACTTAGCAACATAAAAGTGCCAAAATTTGTAGCTGACTTTTGCACACGTTCTTGCAGCAATTTGCATTTTGTTTTGCGAGCTGGAAAAGTTTTACGTGAGAACTTTGCTACGCTCTTATCCCTTTCCCTTTGTTTCCAGATCGATTTGAGAACTTTGCATAAACAACTATTGTTTACCAAAACAGTTTGGATGCAGGGGACCACGCAACGAAGAACAAAACTGCTTGGCTTCTCTGCTGCCGGATCTCTTGTTCAAGAAATGCTCGTACCAAACGTCACTCTAAGTGTTAATCAAACTAGATCGATTGCAAGGCTGCTACAACGGCAGGACGGCAACCCACACTGTATTAACGAAATTTAAATTTTAGAGCCCTTATTTTCCTTAAGGTTTCCGTAATCATTCATTTTTTTACGAGGTTAGGTGATTGGCCTAACGCCCAACCCCCAACCTGGAGGACCAGGGGCTGCCCTTTGTCAGGTCTCTATCCCTTGACCAATCCGTCACGGTTGAACCCACCAGGGACTAATCCTGAAAACCTAAACAATTAATGTTTTTCGTGTGCGCCCAACAGGCAAGAAACAACCTCATCACTATTTATAATTACTAGCATTTATGTTCTTTAGTGTTCTAAACTTAGTTTAAGTTAATTCTGGATACTCCGGTCTTTTGACCAGCACGAACTGTGAAACTTTGGTTTCCATTCAACTTTATGAACAATGGATCGCTTTAATTAGTTTACCTAGTTACCACAAAATATTTACATGTTATTCCTCGCGAAGCGAGGCCGAAGGCCGAGCGTAGCGGGGTGTATAATTTTGTTCCTCAAAGGGCTCAGGCAGGATGAAATCTCGTGTGGAGTTTACGGTCATATATATATATATATATTTATTTATTTGTGAGCTTGGTGTGTGGCGGAAATGACGTCACACGGCCGCGCGCTGGTGGCCTAATGGTAAGGCGTCGAACTTGAAATCAGATCTTCGGGACTGAGGCCGGGGGTTCGAATCCGGCTAGGGTTTTTTTTTTTCTTTTTTTTTTTTCTTTTGTGGGTTCGAATCCTGAGCCTTTTATTTTTATCATTTTTCTTTTCGGATTAAAATAACACTGATTTCCACATAATACTCCCTCGACGCCTATAATAATTCAGGCTATAAACCTTTCATGGCCATCAGTAGCCCGCGGGCGGAGGGTTCGAATCCTCCTGCCGTTCGTTCTTCTTCTTTTTTTTTAATCCCCTTAAATAAATGTCCAAAATGCGACTATCCAATAATTTGTCCAATAATTTGTCGATGATTTTGAAAATAGCCTGCGCTTCCCAACGCTTTATACCTCTTTACGAACCAGAAAGAGCCGCCATCTTCAAAGCGGAGTAGGCCCTGGGAACGAGGGTGTCGCGGGCATGCCCGTTACTAGGCAACAATAACAAATCACAGGTTAAAACCTCATTATTTACAACACCCCCCCCCCCCCCCTCCCAAACCCAGAGCTTCGCGAGACCCTGCGAGTCACGTATTACTAGTATTTGTATACTTTTGTGCTCTGGAATTTAGCATTGTGAAAGCAGATCACGTAGAGAAGAAAGAAAAACGCATTTAGAATAAGTAATTAGTTTTTTAAGACTGATAACGAAGTGAAACCTGCTACGGTTCTAACAACTCATTTTGCATTAGTTGTTTGCTTGTTTTCTGATCATTAAGCCATGCCTTCTCGAGTTACACCTAACGAAGCGTCTGCGCTTGGGGAACCCGAAATGCCTTCCTCCACTTCAGTCCAACCTACGTCAAACGATGTTCCAATAATCGATGACTCGACTTCAGATCATGGAAATGTCTACGAACAGTTGCATAAAACAATCGATGAAATATACAGTCCGGTGCTAAAACTGATGAAAATGTTTGGAATATACTTTGGAGATACAAGCTTGAAGAGTTTGACTTATGCGTCTGGTCGTTCAAAGAAACCGGTTTATCTTCAGCGCATTTATTGTGGTTTGGTTGTTTGTGGATTCTGTTTTAATTTTGTTATGTCCTTTGTCAGTGTTTTCTTTGGACAAAACCCATTTCTACTCTTATTGTTCGGCTCCTGGTGTCTTTTAATCGTATTGAAGGGCACAATTTCTTTGTATGTTCTGTGCGTGCCGATTGCAGATACGACCAAATCTCGACTTGAAAATTTTCTTTGTAATTTACTTGCTGTTGGTGGCAATGTAAATTTAGAAAAGGTGAAACGTAAGTCGAGAAAAGGCGTAATTATATTTTGTTTCTTCTTCGTATGTGGTGCAATAGGCATCATCACTACCTATCTAGTGTTGAACATAAGCATTGCAGCATTCAAGCCTTGGGATCGATGGTTTGGCTTTAGAATAATCTCTCTCATCTTTCTCATGTATGGTGAGGGTGCGTGGTTGCTTCCAGTTCTCTTTTTCTACATAACATGCTTAGTACTAGAAGAATTGTTTGATGATTTGCATAAACGAATGTCATCATTACATCCGGTCTCTGTGGACATAGAAACTTTCAAGATGGAACATCACAAACTATGTGAAGTAGTCGAGCTTGCTGACAAAATGCTTTCCCCACTTCTATTTGCAATGGTCTCTGTGTATATTCCACTGATTTGTTTTAATTTCTACAATACTGTTAACTTACCTGAGGAAGGCAAACTTATGTTCCTCATCAGCAATATCTTCTGGTTTTTGATGTCTGCTAGTATCGTTGCAATCATCATGTTATATGGATCCAAAGTCTGCGACAAGGTACAAGTATAAGGGATGGGAAGAAATAGGTTTTATAACTATCACAACGGTTTTTCAATTAAGCTTTGTTCTTACTTTAATTTTACCTGTGTTTAAATTTCACATAGCATCCTACTGTTTGCACATGTTCAACTCCTTATTATGTTATTAGGGCGATGAGTGTTTGACATAATAAAAATTTTGTATCTGATCTTAAAATCGGTTGGTAAAAAACGTATAAAACTGAATTTTCGGTAACTCTCTGTTACCTTCATCAGAGTTACCTTCATTAATTTTAACTCTGATGAAGGTAACAGAGAGTTACCGAAAATTCAGTTTTATTCGTTTTTTACCAACCGATTTTAAGATCAGATACAAACCAAATTTTTATTAACTCCTTATTATTTGGGATTTTTCTGGTGTCAAACTAGCTTTTTCGCATGGAACTGTATATATTACTTCCACCCGTTAACTTACCAAGCCACCCTATCTTGACAATGCATTAATATGGAATATATATATTTTTTTATGTCAGATTCATGGCTTGCAAAAGATCTTACAAACTTTTCATGTTTCAAAGGAAGATGAAGAGAAGCTATTTGATGCCATACAGGTATTGTTGATTTGTTTCCATAAATGTGCACGAACATTAAAAATCATGTCTCCCTAGAGTTCTAGGACGATACCCAATGATATTAAAAACGGAATTTTATAAATAAACGACGCTGTTATGTAACACTTCTAAACATACATTTGCATTTTCATCTGCCACATAGATACTCATATCAGTTGGTACAAAATATGCTAATCTTATTCCTATACACCCTCAAAAGCCCATAAGAAAACAACTACCCCCCCCCCCCTCCCCCTTTCCTCCCAAAACTAATGACTGACTAACTTTAAACAAACACAGACGAAGTTTATAAATGTATATTTGAGAATTATGTGTGAATGAAATTTTCTTGGTTATCTTTTTTTTAGTTAGTGACCTTTATGATGGACCTACAAGGTGACCCAAAGGGTCTCTCCATTGGAGGATTGGTAGTGATAACCAAGTCCATGTCTCTAACGGTAAACTGTTCAGTTTCAAGATACAGGTTTAGAGAGTGTAATCATTATGCATATTCTACGGCAAATGACAAATGTTAGCACCAGCTTGTTGTTGATTCACTTTTAATTACCTTTTATTCTAATTATTATTAAAATCTATTAGAAAAACGAAAACAAAGGACAACAGAAAAGTTGCTTAATCCCTCCAATTCTCTTATAGTCCTATAGTCCTATAGTCCTGATCTTCATCACAAGGAATTAAACATCTTCAAGGGAGAACAAATATAGTTATTATCTATAATGTATTACGTTCGTTGGAATTTGACAGCAAATAGTTGTGGCCTTTGAGAGTCACATATCTGTGGTCTAGCTAAAAAATTTTTTATATCTATTGTCGTTACAATTGATATTGTTGTTGATTAATAAATTGTTGTATTTAATTTTTGTTTCAGATTGTTGGTGTGATAGTTTCGTACTTTGCTGTTATGTTGTCTTTGCCAAAGTAAAGAACATCTGTCACCAATAAAATGTAACGTACCTAATTGTGAATTAAATAGGACGGATCCGTCTAATCCATTACATTACAGTTAATTAATCATCTACCTTTGCGTAAAGAAAGAAAGTAAAGATTTTTCTTTAGCTGCTTGCAATTTAATGTAGCTACTTTTTATGGCCGTACATGCAAGACAAACTAATTTATACCACTATTGTCTACCAGATGACACACGTTTTGACACAGTCATCTAGGATCCGCCATCTTGGATTTCACTAGTTTCGCAGGAAGTCATAAAATGACGCTAATTGATAAAAATAAAGCCAAAATGCTAATCGAAGGTAAAACTGTTTTTACTGTACAGTTTAAATTTAGGAAGCTGAGAAAAAGGAAGATTTAGGTAAAACATACAATAGGTACACAATTGACACATCAAAATATCCGTAAAGCACGAATGAACAACCACTAGATGTCTTAGCCATCGCAGAGGAAATCCTCTTTTAAATAGCCAAAAAGTACCTTCCTCAGATGACTGAATTTGTTGCCAGCCTCCTATTATTTCACAGCCACCTGTGAAATCTGTGTAAACTAGCAACCAAGGTTATATTTAATTTAACACTAGGGTTTATAAAAGCATACAGCTGAATATATAAATGCGATCTTTATTTATAACAATCAAGTTATTTACACAGATATATTGTATATTAAATAGTTCACTTAATATGTTACGAAAAGATAAAAGTAGGCAAAGTACATTAGAACCTCTCATCTATAGCAATTTGTATCGAAATCAAATCCTGATTGGTTTATTCCAGCAATGTTATCTATAATGATTTGTTACTGACCAACAAAGAAGTACCAGTGCTGGTGATAATGAAGTGAAATGCTACTTACGACATATTTTTAATATTGCGTCTTAAGACGTTAATAATTGCAATCAGTGTATTGAAAATGTTCAACAATGTAACAATCATTATCACAACGGTGCATGGTGGCCAGTGACTTTTTCAAACTAAAAGTTCTAGTTTGAGAGGACATCTGGTTGAGTTCTGTTTAAAAAAAATGTAAATTTGCCTGTTTGTTATTAATCCAAATCTTCCCCTATCTTGGCCGTTCGTGCAAATGCATGCTTAATTATTATTTTTGCGAAAAAACACATCGGCACGCTACTGCTACAGGTCCTTTGAGAGCAACTATGATAAATGTACACACTAAAAATTAAAGTGTATATTTACACACAAAAAAAGTGTAAAATCCTTGCCAGCCCCGCAAGCCTTTTTTTTGTGTGTATAATTACACTTCGTCCAGGAGAGTAATTTGACACTCGCAAGGGTGTGTATTTACACTACAAAAAAGTGTAAAATTAGAATTCATGTTTTAGATTACATATCAATGTAGGGTAATATTACACCAAATAATGGTGTAGTGGTCTTGCCAGCCCCGCAAGCCTTTTTTTTGTGTGTATAATTACACTTCGTCCAGGAGAGTAATTTAACACTCGCAAGGGTGTGTATTTACACTAAAAAGAAATGTAAAATTAGAGTTCGTTTTGTAGATTACATAACGATGTTGGGTAACATTACACCAAATGATGGTGTAGTGGTTCTGCTGGCCCCGGCAACCTTTATTTTGATGTATAATCTTACACCAATTTACTAATATAAAATTACACTTAAACTGGCTGTACTTTTGCCCCAAATTAAGTGTAACTATATTAGGTGTAAAATAACAGAAGCACCTCGTTAACACGAATTTATATATAATTATAAATGAATTTCAGAGTTAGACTATTTGATCTTTTTAATGCTACTATTATATATTTATAATGATCATACCTCCACAGAACAAGAAAATGTAGCAAATTTCTTTTAATTGATAAGACAGTTGTACTTAATTCATGCATGCCTACTTCAGTATATGCATACCACATCGTGCAGTACGTATCTATATAAACTATTATCTGAAGAACAAACTGTGATGCTTCTTGAAATTCTATTAATACAAGAATTCCAGATTGTCAAGTATCTAGACACAATGTATCACTGACGTATTAACTGATGATTGCAAACCGAGAACAGCATCTTTTCATGCTGCAGTTATTTTGAACTAAAAAGGGCTTCTTGCTTGAACTTTTTGAGAGACTTCCAATCGAATGTCTTAAAAAAGTAATGTAATCACAACAATCATGCACAAAGGGCAAAGACAATCCAGTGAACTATGCAGTCAAACCTTGGATTGTTTGGTTTTGGTTTTAGTTCTGATTGGAAGAGAAAGTGGCACCAAACCAATAACAAAGCATAGTTATACAAAAACAAAGCAAATTCGGCTACTCTGTCTTGACACTGCAGTTAAAACTGCTCTTATGAATGACTCTCTTCTTGCTAAGTTCATTGACAAAAACTGTCACTTTAACTAGGGTGTTGTTTGAGTCTAAAATTTAAAGGACATGTTTTTGAATAAAAGTCTAAGTGTTCTAAGAGAAAGTAAGGGTATAATATACAGCAATCAAACATTTAATAGCAGTGAGAGGGCCTCCACAGACTTCAAATAGGACTTCTCCCTCTGCTGCAATAAGTATTTCACCACACTCCATAAGTTGTTCCACAATAATTAGCGATGGTGGCCTCTCCTGCGCCTCTTCTTTTGTAGCCACAACCTGCACGCCAGGAATAAAGTTGGAAAAAAGAGTTGTTTAAGTTAAAATATTCAATGTTCTTAAAGAGCACTAATTTATTGATATATTTAAAAAAAACACTTATCTTGCATTACAAGCATCCGGTTGAGAACGTAGTAGTAGTGTTAGGTTTAAGAAAATAGCTTTAAATCGGTATTTAAAATTGCACAGCTTTGAGTACTGAGTTTGGCAAACTTACAGTGAAAACTTTTCCTCTGTGTCGATCTGTGCTTTTAATTAAGTATTTACAGAATTTGTATTTGTCTACTTAAGAACTGAAGGATTTGCATATGACATGCACACAAAGAATTAAATTATGTTTACCTTTACAAAAAAGTCCATACTTTGTTTCCTTTTCCAAGAAGAGTGGGAGACACAGGAGAGCCACTAAAGACTTCTCTTCTACCAAGGACATAAAATAGAAACAAGTTTAAGGAATTTCCGCATGCCTTACATTTTCACAGTTCTTACTTCTTTACTGTTATTTTTTAAGTTAAATGGTGACTCGAACAAAGTGAAAATAATAATTTAAATTTTAGCTTCATTTAGTACTTCAGTCTTAGCAATCTTTGGGTCTTTGAATTATTTTACCGCTACTTGAGTTCTTCGAAATGTCTTAATCTTACAGACTCCAAATCTTCCCTGGCCAGTTATTTCCTCCTGAACTTGATGAGATGAGAACATTGAGTGCTGAAGTTCTATGATGTCAGTAGCCATCGGAGTATAGGAAACTAACATGATTTTGTCACAATTGCTGTACTATATAACAAGTTTCTTGAGTTCTATTTTTTTTTCCTGTTCAGCCTTGTTCCACATCATCATATATTTTTTGCTTCCTTCAGAGTTTCATTTTCTGATTTAAGAACTTCAGTCAATCCTTTAAGCAAAATATTTTGTTTCTCTTTGATTGTTTTTTATGCAAGTTAATTCTTTGTTTTCTTTTCCTTCTGTTTCTTGCAATACACTGACAGCTCCTGCTTTGTAGGGACCTAACACAAGGTATACAGTGTAAGTTGCTCTGACAGACATGTTGAATTTTCTTGGAACTATAGATTAGAAAAACCTCTAAGCTTTAAATTTCATTTAAAATTCCATTTCTTATTGCTGCCGGAATTAACTTCCTTGTTTTTCTAATCTTCTTTTTGGTACATGATTTGATCCAATCCATGACGCCCAGTAACAGGCGGCAAAACCACCTGCCTGGGTCAGTAGTCAAAAGCGGGCTTAACTACCTTACAAAACTGCCTGGCCGGTGGACCAGAGCCATGTTGTAAACAAACCACAGCTAAAGTTTGACATTTTCAATTGAAAAATAACTCTTAACATGTTTTGATCCAATCCATGACCCCCAGTAACAGGCGGGCAAAACCACCTGCCTGGGTCAGTAGTCAAAGGCGGGCATAACCACCTTACAAAACTGCCTGGCCGGTGGACCAGGGCCATGTTGTAAACCTGAAAACACAGCTAAAGCTTGACATTTTCAATTGAAAATAACTCTTAACATGTTTTGATCCAATCCATGACCCCCAGTAACAGGCGGGCAAAACCACCTGCCTGGGTCAGTAGTCAAAGGCGGGTATAACCACCTTACAAAACTGCCTGGCCGGTGGACCAGGGCCATGATGTAAACAAAACACCGGTATTAAGAGTTTGTACTTTGATTCCAAGGTTAAGGGCTGACATCTTTTATTGAAAAAATAACATGAAACATGTTTTTCTCCAACCATCACCCAAAGTAACACTTGAAGTAGACAAAACCAACTGACTGGGTCAAGTGAAAGGTAGGCAATTAACCACCATACAAAACTTCCTGGCCAAAATAAGCATTTAAAAGTATGGAGTCATCAATTAACCTTCTGCTAGTGTTTTACCTAAAACAATATTTAATGCTTTATGTGTTCAGCTGATTGCAAGGAGATAAACGCAGGGCTGGCATGTTTTGAACAAAAACTTGTTCCCTTACTACATCATACTTTTTGTGTAATCTCTAAAATTATTGGCTGCAATCACTACAGTAGTAATGAAACTTTCTTGTTAATTAACAAAAAAACTTAAAATTTATTTGTAAATAATTTAGTATTTATATTAGCACTATAAAAGTCATTTGGAGCTAGAATACAAACAGATATGCAGAATAAAAACTTATTTACATACTGTGCAGTTGATCCCATAACAATTTGAAGCAGTGGAAGCTTCCACTGTATGCTCAGCAGGTTTGGCTAATTTCCTATAACGAAACAGGAATTTAAAATGCAGGGCGGTTAAAATAAAATACTGAGATAAATTAATTACCCTGTAAGGTCATTATATGTAGGAAATTTTCATGTTCTTGCTGTAGCTCAAGGAGATGGAAGGTTAGCGAGCAAGGAATAAGCCAAAAGTTATAAAAGTGGCATTGGAGTGTAGTCTGTGCTTGATAGGCAAAACGCAAGTAAAGTAGCCTGTGAACATAGACGTATTTCCGGTAGTCGTTTCTCTCCTCTTCTTTCCCCAGCGCAGCTTCCATTTCACCCGCTATTGTCCGCCATTGCTTTCCCCACGCAATTGTGGGATATTCAGGCTACACGCGTGACAGTTCTGGATTTTTTTGAGCCCAACTCTGATTGGCTTAGAATGTTTACGTCACGGAAATATCGTTCCGTGATCGTGGCTCGATTATTGTTCGGCGGAGAAGCGACGACCGGAAATGTTCGCTGTTAGAAAGTCCAAACCCTCTAAATAAAATTGCATTTAATACTGCTTAAGGCAAAGAACAAAAAAGAATTTTGTAAAACGTGCTTCAATATGTTTCTTGAGGTTCGTGATTCATAAAGGGCATAAAAAATTAAGTTCCGTGACTCCTTATCCTGCGCGCTCTTCAAAAAGAGATCAGATCGCATGTCGGAATTTACAGTATGTCCGTCGATCGGCTCGAATTGCAAAGATAAACAGGCTCATAGCTAGCTCGAAGGAAGCACTCGTATAGCCTCTTTCAAGCCATCTATAATTTTTTACTTATTGCGTGTTTTTATCTTATTGTAGTTCTATTACCAAAATTTAAAAACATTAGCTTTGCACATTCCCTTCAACATTGCTTAAGTTACTTACATGTTGCCGTCTTCCCGATGCCGCGTGAGATAATTGATTTGTCTCCGGCTTAGTTGGTGGCCAACGTTTAGGTATTAGCATGGCTAATAATGAACTCCCTACTTTTTCGACAAGACCAAGTAGCCCACCTCCATCAATATCCGACTCTGAAAACGACAAATTGACATTATAAAATAATAGTGAAAAATTTAAGGTAAAATTTATTACAACGCGTCTCGTGACGTGACTTTTTGGCGGTAAATGCGTTCTCCTCGCCAACGAGCACTAATACTCACGAACCCAAAATGTATTTCGCTGTTCTGCTATTTGTGCTATGTCATTTCTTTTCAGTATCCAGGTTAATTGCGCTAGCTACTATGTACAATGTCTAAGTTTTTAAAAGCCAAATGGTGAGGTTAACTTAATTGCTTACAAACATGAGTAAAGCGCGCGGTTTTACCTTCTAAACAACAGTTCAGTTAGAATAACTGCTTCTGGCGGTATAAACGCATGGAATTTAAATTCAAGTAGGAAACTGCCGAAGCCGGGTAAAAAACTATTAAACACATTATACAAAAGCATTCGCGTCAACGGGAAACCACCGCTTAGAACACAAAAACTACAATACAAGTTACAGATTATACTCACCCAGAAAAGCTGTGGCATAGTTGTAGGGCGAACCCATACCGTGGTTATCCATTCGCTCATCTCCTCTGCTGTCCATTGTTCTACGGTGTTAATGATTGCATTCATTGCAAGTGAACAATTTAGATGAAAAAAGATCACAAAGCTCCCACTTCACTGACTTCAGAACCCTTTCACAATGGCTCCCGAAACAGAAAGTGCCACACTGCTAGCACTAGCGCATCACGAAAGTTCTCAAGTTCTTATCAGCACTCCAAGCACCGATTGATCATCATGATTGGAGGAAAATTTGCGCCCTGTCAGTTAAGTTTCCGATTCGCGTACCCGAACGATGACCTCGTGACAATTTACTCTGTGTAGCTGTTGTTCTGTTACCTTGACATTTTTAACGCAGACTTTTCGAAAACTCGGTTTCTTTTAATTCGCTTCACTCATTACATATATAGAAGCGATGTGGTCCGAACGTTTCAACTTTTATTAAAAGTACGAAAGCAAAAGCAAAGCGGACCTGTACCTGGAGAAACAAAGGGTCTTGCATTTTACACATAAATGCCGCAAGAGATAAGACTTAATAGTAGTTAATTGTTGGTTGATTGTTGATCTTGTAACCTCAATCTCACAATATTCAATATCGTGGCGTGTATCTTCACTTTATTGTAAATTATTAATCAAAAATCTGTGAAATTGCACCTTACAAACCGGAGTGTAGCCATTGCCTTTAAAGAGTTTTTTTAAGAATTATACTAGCTCACACATGAAGGACTCATTCGAACGATCCGTAATTTTCTTTTTATATGTGGAACATGATAAAGGGTGCTGCAAGACCTATAGACTCTTTTCAAGTTTCGAATCTCACAATTACCGGAGCCATTCTGAACTTATGTGTTTCATTTAAGAACTTCGTAAACGTAAAATTATACTTAGAGAATAGCGTAATGTTACAATTAAAAAAAGTGTAGAAGTAGACTTTCGAAGTGTAATATTATTCCCATAAAACTGTTTACAGTTTTACACTAAAACGTAGTGTAAAAGTACCCAATATCAAGAGTAGAATTAGATTGAAAATTTAGTGTAATGGTTTACACTATGAAATGGTGTAATTTTACAGTTTTACCGTTGTAAGACTACACTTTAATTTTTAGTGTATACACAATATATACACAAAGCTGAAGGGTTAATTTGAAGTTCAAAGTGAGCGTTCAATTTGCTGTCGATTACTTATAAGCTTATTTCGTCCTGATGCAAATTATATTATTCAAACTACTCTTACTGTGTCTCGATATACTGGCTATTGCAATTGAGTATGTTGCTTACATAATATAAGTTAGACAGCCGAGACCTAAAATATGTTGTATATCGTATATTATTATTCAACACATGCGCGCGCTGCCCATATATGGTCAAAATGTTAACGATATCTGTCATCCGTACATAACAGATATCCTGCGATATATGTAGGTTGCGAAGATTCGTCCGAAATCTTGTAAAGCGCTGCATAATTATAGTTTTTCTTTCTGCAAAAAGTGTTTCGTTGGTAATTTGTTGAATAATAAAACAATTATCCTGCTCAATCTTGCGGAATATCGTCTGATTTTAGCCAACTCGGCCTACGGCCTCGTCGGCTAAGTATCAGGCGATATTCCGCGCGATTTCGCAGAATAATTGTTAAAGAACGTACTCAAAGGTAGTAATAATTGCATTGCCATGCGGGGTGTTGTCTCTTGACATTGGGTTACTCACTTGATGCAACTTTGCTAACTACTCATTGTGATGATTATGTATTACCACAATATTGTATTTACACATTCAATAAATATCTAACGGCTGAGCCATTTCCTTGCGTGAAATGTTATTCTCTAAATAAAGTGTCGTCTTCATTGTCGCTTTTGGTGTTGTTTGATATCCAGTTTGATCTTCACTTTTAAGTTGGTAAAGTTAACAGCACTGCAAGGTATGACATGATTATCCCTACAATCTGAAATGGAATTTAACAAAATAAGCTGAATACATAAAATGATACCTTCCGAGAGGAAGAATGATGTCGTTACACCCGTCTGGCGACCTCTCATTACACACATTAAGACAAACGAAAACTGAGGATAGAAGCGCAACGAAAGACCATGGCCAGGGCTATCCGCCAGATAATTGTTTTTCACTACGGAGTTAGTTTACGTCAACAAAATTCAACAAAATCAACCATGCTATCCAGTAGATCACATTGTCCGTTTTTTAAGCAACAAAACGATATTTCTAACGCAAGCGCAAAAAGACAAAATGAGTATGTGAGTTTAAGAGTAATTACGCTGAGCAGTAGAGAAACAGGGCAAAATTTGGGTTTGATTTATATTATCGATGTTCACAAGTGCAAATACAAGCAAAAGGTCTTACTAAATTCCTTGGACCATAATTCTATGATACTGTTTAGGATTAACCATGATCTAGGTATTGAGTTCGCATCTGGATATAGTCTTTATTTTATGTCTACCCCATATGTTGATCATGAATTGTTTGACATCTACACGTCTTCTTATGCAAATCTTTCCCTTCTTGCCATTTCCGATCAAACCGTCCCTCCACACACCTTTGAGCGCCTCAGATGGATCCGTCACTAGGCAATATGCATAGTAACAATGAGAGTGTATAATTCATAAGGTAATTTCAAAAGCAAACATACATTTAAAAAATTGTTGTGACATACCGAGAGTGCAAGGGACTTATTTATCACCACCAATCCGCCGACGGACAATCCGATTGGTTCTCCACGAAGATGCAACAAGAAATGTAGCAACTGATAGAAAGGAAAAGAATATTGACAGAACTGAGTTCCGAATTTGGACAGGGAGTACCATCCATTCCTCCAGCAAAAACCGTGTGGGCAAGCTGATAACATTGCCTTTTGATACTCACAGTTATAGCCAAGGAGGTTCTCCATAGATTAACTCGAATGTGGTAGTATTTTTGAATGAATATAAACTTATTAACATAGGTAGGTAGGTAATCTGGTCATAAAGTCGAATAAAATTACAGGGATAGAATTTTAAGCCTAATAAAATAATTTGACCAGCTAAAGTCCTGTAAGTTGTTTAAACAGCTGAAAGGAGGCTTTTAAAATATTTCTTAGCTTCATTTTAAAACAAATGACACAGTTTGCTAATCAATATTGTTGTAAAACGCTGCATAATCAAACGTACCTCCAAGTGTTCTTTACAGTCAGGGACGCTTATTTTGTGCAGGGTGTCATAAAAACTGTAAATCTAAAAGGAAACGAGCATTTAGTTACTTTGTCACTGACCATGATATAACGTAATTTAACTCTATTCAGACCGTGGGGTGGGGGGGGGGGGGGGGGGGGGGGGGGGCTTTTGAGTCCCGCGCTGACTTTGAACTTTTATAACTTTTTTTAACATTTAACCAAACGCTGCTACAATTTATCTAGCAACAATTTAGTAGGGTTGGATAACGTGTCAGGAACTTGACATCGCCATGGCAACGGCATTTTGATAGGCATGTTTTCTCAAATTTGTAATTTCGCGTATTTCTGTTAATAAAAATCAACTTAAAGTACATTTTCATTCATTTTGAGTACTTTGCAGTGACTTCGGGTGGCTTTCTGGCATTTTGGAAAAAATTTGAAATCCAAGATGGCGGCTGTTTTGACATCATGATGTAATTGTCATGTAATGTGACGTCACCATCCCACGTGACGTATACCAAAAGAAAGAGTTTCGGACATACAAAACATCCTATAAGTTTCCTGGTGATTGCTTAATTATTCTTAATTATTTTGGAGGAATCTTCACATATCCACGCCCCTCTCCCTCTTTGCCCAATCTTGATTTTCCTCGCATATTGTTTTCCCTTTTCACTCAACAACAAGAGTCCCGATCTCTCTTGGTACACGAGGAACAAAACATTGGTTAAAAAAACATTCCCAAATTACGAATTCTGGGCCTTTTTTGAGATATTAAATTATCACGAATAATAATCTCTCACCTTCTCGTTGACTTTTGTTCCAAGCACCAAGATAAGAGCTAATTCTGCTGATGTGCCAATCCACCAATAACAAACAGTGGTGATGTATAATACGTAATCTTCACTGGAACTTTTTGATTTCACCAACTGATGAAAATTAAAGCAAATCAGCGGAATTTGCAAAGACATTACCACAAAAAGGTAAGGTGAAAAGACTTTGTCGGCTAAAGCAACTGTTTCGCAAATCCTTTGGTGTTCCTCTCTCAATGATCCAATGTTGAGAGAACTGGGATTCTTTGTGGATATTTTCTTCTGCAAATTCCCAAACATTCCGGACAAAAGTGAGCACGAGACGCAAAACAGCAGAACTGTCGATATCCATGTAAAGCTGTTAAAAAGGCTAAACGTGAAATGAAGCAAGCGGTATGCCAACAACCCATCCCACGGTTGGAACCAGGCTATCGAGGTATATCCGTATAAGTCTAGAGCTGCGAGGCAAAAAGAGTTAAAGATAACGGCGCAGCATGTAAAAGCCAACAGCGTGTAAACTCTGTGCTTGCTTATTCCACCAAAATCAGATGCTGTTGCCAGTAAACTGGTAGTAAAGTTTGAAAAACGAGGTTTTGGCAAAATTAAAATGAAGACCGTGTTAATTGCCGCGCATTGTAAATACCAAACACAAAACATCAGTATAAAGTAAGTGTTCTGCATTTGAGCAAAACCTTCGACGCAAATGCTCGTGACAGCTTGTACAAAAACAATCCACTGGCCCAGCAACACAATCACACAGTATATACGCGAAATGTTAGAATTCACTTGTGGAAATTCTTCCAATGACGTGTCACCATAATACCCTCCAGTTAGTTTCATTAACCTTAAGATAGGACGAAGCTTGGATGACAACTCTCTGCGGCGAAGATCGTGGTTGTCTGTAAAGCTCTCTTCTCGCAACACCTCCGTTCTTGTTTCGTTTTCTTGACGAGCTTCAGAATGTATATCTTCTATTTCAAAGCTGTGTACACGAGACATTGTTCGTTCTCTGATGTCGATGAAGGACACTCTTCAATAACAATGATAGATGCTATTCATTCAGCGCTTCATTACCGTTATACACCTGTTTGGTTACCCACTTTTTTTGAAGAACTAGCTGTTGCTATAAAACAATGATTGTGACTTCCAGAAAGACTCCACCAGGTCCTATCGTCACCGTGCGGCGACTATCACGGGCGTGTCAAAGTATTTATGCCGCAAGCAAAACTACATGACCTTTTTAACCTCAAACCAAATAAAGTAAATACAATTTGCCTTTAAAGGCATTCCAATAAAGTCATTATTCCAATTTCCCACAAATTATAATTTATAATTATTATTATAAATAATTTAACCTTTGAAAGTAATCAAATACTCTTCCGTGCCTTCAGTTTTAATGGCACTGTAATAAAATAACAAAAATGACTTTCACTTCCAGCGTCACTCTGTTGACTTTGGGGTTATTAGAAAAATAAGAAATAAGAAAAAAAAATGACGGTTTATAAGAACAATTGGAAATACATCTTTCTATCTCTACACCATCTGGGGACACTGTCGCCCTTAATTTCCCTTGAATCATATCCAATTGAAAACATTTCAAAGTAATTAGTTTAACAGCGCAGGAAATATTGACAAACATATGATCTATATAAGGTAAACATCAAAGATCTGGTGCACGAATTTGTCAATACCATTAAAAATGTTCTAGGACACGACGTCGACTTTCTTTGCTTTCTTGAAACTATAAAAAAGTTTTCTTTCGGAAAACTGCTCGGAAAATGAAGCTTTAGCCAAATTTTGTAATGAACGCTGTACGATTTTTTTTAGCAGCGTAAACAACAAACAAAGATGATAAGACAAAAATGAAAAAATCACGATGGGAGGTTTTCAATTTCTACCAAGTCGTCAACTTACCTCAGGTACCTCAAGAGGAAAATGGGTGAAAATGGGATTTACTTCTCTACAATGCTGAAACTTTCGGTAGCTGTTCATTCATCCCTTGCCAAAATTTTGATATGTCAACCATGTGACCATGATATTTGACGTTGCTATAGCAAAGTCATAATTACGAGCAGTTCTGGCCAAAAATCATCAATTTTAACATTTTTCTTTATTTTTCCAGTTTTTTTTAAACATAATTGTACGATTTGTTTATTTTTTACATTCCATAAGAATTCTGGCATGATTTATTATCAGTTTTTGTTACTTTCTGATTGTCTAAGAAAACAGTGAAATCTAAGATGGCGGTTTTAATGACGTTACGCACGTGACGTCTTATGACGTCACAGGCAACTAAAATTATGTCATCTTGTAGAGTAAGCTAAGGGCTTTCTACACGGTGCAAAATAAATTTGCTGTGTCTTAATAGAACAAAATCCTCCCCCTCCTTGTACGACGGTGCGAGATTGGTTTTGTTTGTACGTCCGAGGGTTTATAGTTATGAAGTGTTAGTATAGATATATTGCGCATTACAGAAAGTAGGAGAAAATGTCTTGTTAACAAGCATGGACAATATGTATTTAGTACAATGCCTAACGACATCTCCCGTGAAGAAATCGTGAAGGAAGGAGGTTTATCTTAATTTTATACCGAATGTTTGCTTTAATTTTGCGCAAATGCTACAAGCTTAAGGAATAGCCATATATGTATGAATTTGAATTGATGCGCGAGTATTTATATAATCATAAAGTATCGTATGGTCTGGCGTTTATTATTTAGATGATCCATCTTTTCGTTTCGGTAGTAACATAACAAATTGAATAAACTGCTACTGTGGTGTTTTTATCTTTTTCATATTGTTGGAGTGATTGTCTCCTACTTTACGGTCATGCTGTCTTTGTCAAAGTAATGTTTGCTGTGTAAATAGTTGTTAAACGACAAAACAATAAGTACTTAAATCATTAATTGGGGCACGTTACAACTTAGTGATTACGCCAAACTCAGTGTTTCAAAATATAATTTTATGTTTCAACAACCGAAGATTACACCTCATGTTGTTCCAGAGGACTTTCCTAACACCTTTCTGCGCACAATTTTAAAATGGGTGTTTAAGTCCCTGTAGCTGCCAACAGAATATGTAAATTTCTAAAATGCACTTGCTGTACGGATAAGATCAAATCGAATGGATCTATCGACTGCTAAGATTTGTCATTTATTCACTGAGAGCGTTAACAAAGTGTTCAATTTGTTAAATGGCAATTGATAGCAACTTTTAAAATATCACCCGCACGTATCAAGGTGCTCTTAATTGGCAGATACCATTAGTTTTACAAACACTATCTAATTAAATGAACCTAATATATAATAAAGCAGACAGAAATGATCGTTTAGCCCGAATAATAGCTTATTGCGAATTTTACTACCGAGTTATTACATAATCGTTTTAAGAAAATTACAGTTCCTAGTATACCGCCGTCATGTTTGTGCCCCACTTTGGGCAGCAATATGGCGGATAAAAATTAAACAACCTGTAAAGTATACGATACTGTTGACTTCATTCGCTTTCACTCAAAATCTTTAAAAACAACACTTCTAAATTATTATCACTTGTGAAAATTGAATAAGAAACAAATTGCTCTTTAGGCTTACGAGTTTAGATTTTAAAATGTTGTTTGACGTCAGATGAAAAACCGAGAAAAAGCAACTTCAAACTAAATGTAACTTCAATAACAAGTTTAAAAATCTCAGTTACTGGTGAAGTGTTGTGTATTCAATTAAAGCTAAGGTCGTTAAACGTGACGGATTATGGTGGAAGCCGTTGAGAGACAGCTCAAACGGACTTATGTATTCTATAATAACCATATCAAAGCAAAAACTTGTATATAACGTATGTATTGTTTGAGCTTCGAAGCTTCCATAGACCTGTGCGGGCAAATAATACGTCAAATCCAATAAATTGTACAGTTTCTTAATCTCCTTTAAATAAACCTCGCTATTTGCTGTAAACCAATGCAGGGTTTTAGTCCTACAGAATAAAATCAATTTTAACCATTGTTAAAATAAGTTGCCTTTACTGTATACAGTTGTTAAAATTGTAATTATCAATGCTTGTTTTTTTCTAAATCCACAATCTAAATACAGAAAAAAAAGCAGAAATATAAGAAAAGGAAAAAAAACGGATTTGTGAGGAACAATCAGTATTTTACTCGCGATTGTAAGTCGGCTTTGCCAAATTGCAGTCCGATAAAAAGATTTAAGCATTAAACAACAAGTAAGGTAAATAAAACGTGTGAGCCTGTCATTTAATTTGAACTTTACAGTTCAAACATATGTCTCATTCCTGAATACGTTTTGGAATAGAACGTACAAATACAAAGAATGTTGTTTACTGATTTAAAGCAGCTCAAAGCAAAGTATATTTTGTCAAATTTCACTTTGGTTTTGCAGTGTTGTGTTGTCCACTGTGCGGCTGCTATTCGCGTCTCCTTAAAATTCATTTTTGACTTTCCATTGAATCTTTCTGTTAGGCTACATTTCATTGGACCATTCAATTGACTGATAAACGACGCTGTCATGACAAAGTGATGCCCGACCTCTATCATTACAAGCATTACACTTCTGGGAACTCTGATAGTCAAAACGTCAGAAAGCATCAGAAATTATGCGGCGCAGATCACTATAAAAATGTTTCAAAATCGACAGCAAAAACATATCGACAAGAAAACGAATCATTATTACTTTGTCATATTTGACAAAAATGTTCATTACCTGAAGAAAGGTAAACAAAAACACCTCGCTTGATAAATGTTATTGTGATAACGTTGAATGGAAATAACCGACAGGCGGTCCCAAAACTAATATTTTTCTTACGAAATATTAGCACGTTCTAAAAATTCATTGCATTTTATTTCGAAAGGAAAATAAAACCCCGAGGAAGGTAAAGCTCGCGCGTCCACTCGCATTTTCTGCTCGAGACAATAAGCAGTACATTAAATTTGTCGGAACGGAATTTTGAACCACCTCAGAACGTTGTCATGGCAATATACCGCAACATGCAACATTAAAGTTGAAAGTATTCTTCAATGAAAACTACGTCGCGCTTATCACTACAAGACAATAAATAACAAAATAAAAATAAGAAAATATATACATGTATATATAAAAAAGGTATTTGTTATTGTTATGTTCTATTAGTACATAATGAATCTTCATAATACGTTAGCGAAACGACCTACGGCTCGTTAGCGAAACGACTTCAGACGTAGGCGAATCGACCTAACTCGTTAGCGAACTGGTCGTTAGCGAAACAACTCGTAGGCGAAACAACCGGTTACCATTTGTGTTATTCCACTGAATTGACAGTGGCATTATATCGACAGAAACAATAATTCGTACAGTGCTTTTAAATAATTAATTTCGGAAACAAAAATTCATTTTCGTTATCAAGTACATTGACATAATGCTGAATGGAATAACCCATACACACTAAAAATTAAAGTGTAGTCTTACAACGGTTAAACTGTAAAATTACACCATTTTATAGTGTAAACCATTACACTAAATTTTCTATCTAGTACTACTCTTGATATTGGGTACTTTTACACTAGGTTTTAGTGTAAAACTGTAAGCAGTTTTATAGGGATAATATTACACGTCGAAAGTCTACTTCTACACTTTTTTTAATTGTAACTATTGTAATTACGCTATTCTCTAAGTATAATTTTACGTTTACGAAGTTCTTGAATAAAACACATAAGCTCAGAATGGCTCCGGTAATTGTGAGATTCGAAACTTGAAAAGAGTCTATAGGTCTTGCAGCACCCTTTATCATGTTCCACATATAACGAGAAAATTACGGATCGTTCGAATGAATCCTTCTTATGTGAGCCAGTATAATTCTTTAAAAACTCTTTAAAAGGCAATGGCTACACTCCGGTTTGTAAGGTGCAATTTCGCAGATTTTTGATTAAGAAATTTACAATAAAGTGAAGATACACGCCACGATATTGAATATTGTGAGATTGAGGTTACAAGATCAACAATTAACAACAATTAACTGCTACTAAGTCTTACTAGATCTCTTGCGGCATTTATGTGTAAAATGCAAGACGGCCTTTGTTTCTCCAGGTCCGCTTTGCTTTTGCTTTCGTACTTTTAATAAAAGTTGAAACGTTCGGACCACATCGCTTCTATATATGTAATAAGTGAAGCGAATTAAAAGAAACTGAGTTTTCGAAAAGTCTGCGTTAAAAATGTCAAGGTAACAGAACAACAGCTACACAGAGTGAATTGTCACGAGGTCATCGTTCGGGTACGCGAATCGGAAACTTAACTGACAGGGCGCGAATTTTCCTCCAATCATGATGATCAATCGGTGCTTGGAGTGCTGATAAGAACTTGAGAACTTTCGTGATGCGCTAGTGCTAGCAGTGTGGCACTTTCTGTTTCGGGAGCTATTGTGAAAGGGTTCTGAAGACAGTGAAGTGGGAGCTTTGTGATCTTTTTTCATCTAAATTGTTCACTTGCAATGGATGCAATCATTAACACCGTAGAACAATGGACAACAGAGGAGATGAGCGAATGGCTAACCAGTATGTGTTCGCCCTACAACTATGCCACAGCTTTACTGGGTGAGTATAATCTGTAACTTATCACGGTTGTAGTTTTTGTGTTCTAAGCGCAGGTTTCCCGTTGACGCGAATGCTTTTGTATGTGTTAGTTTTTACCCGGCTTCGGCAGTTTCCTACTTGAATTTAAATTCCATGCGTTTATACCGCCAGAAGCAGTTATTCTAACTGAACTGTTGTTTGTAAGGTAAAACCGCGCGCGCTTTACTCATGTTTGTCAGCAATTAAGTTAACCTCACCATTTGGCTTCTAAAAATTAGACATTTTACATAGTAGCTAGCGCAATTAACCCGGATACTGAAAAGAAATGACAAAGCACAAATAGCAGAACAGCAAAATACATTTTGGGTTCGTGAGTATTAATTAACATTGTTATAGTGCTCGTTGGCGAGGAGAACGCATTTACCGCCAAAAAGTCACGTCACGAGTCGCGTTGTAATAAATTTTACCTTAAATGTTTTACTATTATTTTATAATGTCAATTTGTCGTTTTCAGAGTCGGATATTGATAGAGGTGGGCTACTTGATCTTGTCGAAAAAGGAGGGAGTTCATTATTAGACATGCTAATACCTAAACGTTGGCCAACAACTAAACCGGAGACAAATCAATTATCTCACGCGGCATCGGGAAGACGGCAACATGTAAGTAAATTAAACAATGTTGAAGGGAATGTGCAAAGCTTATGTTTTTAAATTTCGGTAATAGAACTACAATAAGATAAAAACACGCAATAAGCAAACATTTATAGATGGCTTGAAAGAGGCTATACGAGTGCTTCTTTCGAGCTAGCTATGAGCGTGTCTATCTTTGCAATTCGAGCCGATCGACGGACATACTGTAAATTCCGACATGCGATCTGATCTCTTTTTGAAGAGCGCGCAGGATAAGGAGTCACGGAACTTAATTTTTTATGCCTTTTATGAATCACGTACCTCAAGAAACATATTGAAGCACGTTTTACAAAATTCTTTTTTTGTTCTTTGCCTTAAGCAGTATTAAATGCAATTTTATTTAGAGGGTTTGGACTTTCTAAGAGCGAACATTTCCGGTCGTCGCTTCTCCGCCGAACAATAACGTCTGCGAAATCGAGCCACGATCACGAAACGATATTTCCGTGACGTAAACATTCTAAGCCAATCAGAGTTGAGCTCAAAAAAATCCAGAACTGTCACGCGTGTAGCCTGAATATCCCACAATTGCGTTGGGAAAGCAATGGCGGACAATGGCGGGTGAAATGGAAGCTGCGCTGGGGAAAGAAGAGGAGAGAAATGACGACCGGAAATACGTCTATGTTCACAGGCTACTTTACTCGTGTTTTGCCTATCAAGCACAGACTACACTCCAATGCCACTTTTATAACTTTTTACTTATTCCTTGCTCGCTAACCTTCCGTCTCCTTGAGCTACAGCAAGAACATGAAAATTTCCTACATATAATGACCTTGCAGGATAATTAATTTATCTCAGTATTTTATTTTAACCGCCCTGCATTTTAAATTCCTGTTTTCAGCGCATTATAGGAAATTAGTCAAACCTGCTGAGCATACAGTGGAAGCTTCCACTGCTTCAAATCGTTATGGGATCAACTGCACAGTATGTAAATAAGTTTTTATTCTGCATATCTGTTTGTATTCTAGCTCCAAATGACTTTTATAGTGCTAATATAAATGATAAATTATTTACAAATAAATTTTAAGTTTTTTTGTTAATTAACAAGAAAGTTTCATTACTACTGTAGTGATTGCAGCCAATAATTTTAGAGATTACTCAAAAAGTATGATGTAGTAAGGGAGCAAGTTTTTGTTCAAAACATGCCAGCCCTGCGTTTATCTCCTTGCAATCAGCTGAACACATAAGCATTAAATATTGTTTTAGGCAAAACACTAGCAGAAGGTTAATTGATGACTCCATACTTTTAAATGCTTATTTTGGCCAGGAAGTTTTGTAAGGTGGTTAATTGCCTACCTTTCACTTGACCCAGTCAGTTGGTTTTGTCTACTTCAAGTGTTACTTTGGGTGATGGTTGGAGATAAACATGTTTCATGTTATTTTTTCAATAAAAGATGTACGCCCTTAACCTTGGTATCAAAGTACAAACTCTTAATACCGGTGTTTTGTTTACATCATGGCCCTGGTCCACCGGCCAGGCAGTTTTGTAAGGTGGTTATGCCCGCCTTTGACTACTGACCCAGGCAGGTGGTTTTGCCCGCCTGTTACTGGGGGTCATGGATTGGATTAAAACATGTTAAGAGTTATTTTTCAATTGAAAATGTCAAGCTTTAGCTGTGTTTTGTTTACAACATGGCCCTGGTCCACCGGCCAGGCAGTTGTGTAAGGTGGTTATGCCCGCCTTTGACTACTGACCCAGGCATGTGGTTTTGCCCGCCTGTTACTGGGGGTCATGGATTGGATTAAAACATGTTAAGAGTTATTTTTCAATTGAAAATGTCAAGCTTTAGCTGTGTTTTGTTTACAACATGGCCCTGGTCCACCGGCCAGGCAGTTTTGTAAGGTGGTTATGCCCGCCTTTGACTACTGACCCAGGCAGGTGGTTTTGCCCGCCTGTTACTGGGGGTCATGGATTGGATTAAAACATGTTAAGAGTTATTTTTCAATTGAAAATGTCAAGCTTTAGCTGTGTTTTGTTTACAACATGGCCCTGGTCCACCGGCCAGGCAGTTGTGTAAGGTGGTTATGCCCGCCTTTGACTACTGACCCAGGCAGGTGGTTTTGCCCGCCTGTTACTGGGGGTCATGGATTGGATTAAAACATGTTAAGAGTTATTTTTCAATTGAAAATGTCAAGCTTTAGCTGTGTTTTGTTTACAACATGGCCCTGGTCCACTGGCCAGGCAGTTTTGTAAGGTGGTTATGCCCGCCTTTGACTACTGACCCAGGCAGGTCGGGTTTTGCCGCCTGTTACTGGGGGTCATGGATTGGATCAAATCATGTACCAAAAAGAAAATTAGAAAGACAAGAATGTTCATTCTGGCAGCAATAAGAAATGGAATTTTAAATGAAATTTAAAGTTTAGAGGTTTTTCTAATCTATTAAGTTCCAAGAAAATTCAACATGTCTGTCAGAGCAACTTACACTGTATAACTTGTGTTAGGTCCCTACAAAGCAGGAGCTGTCAGTGTATTGCAAGAAACAGAAGGAAAAGAAAACAAAGAATTAACTTGCATAAAAAGCAATCAAAGAGAAACAAAATATTTTGCTTAAAAGGATTGACTGAAGTTCTTAAATCAGAAAACGAAACTCTGAAGGAAGCAAAAAATATATGATGATGTGGAACAAGGCTGAACAGGAAAAAAAATAGAACTCAAGAAACATGTTATATAGTACAGCAATTGTGACAAAATCATTTAGTTTCAAAGTCAGATGGCTACTGACATCATAGAACTTCAGCACTCAATGTTCTCATCTCATCAAGTTCAAGAGGAAATAACTGGCCAGCGAAGATTTGGAGTCTGTAAGATTAAGACATTTCGAAGAACTCAAGTAGCAGTAAAATAATTCAAAGACCCAAAGATTGCTAATACTGAAGTACTAAATGAAGCTAAAATTTAAATTATTATTTTCACTTTGTTCGAGTCACCATTTAACTTATCAAATAACAGTAAAGAAGTAAGAACTGCGAAAATGTAAGGCATGCGGAAATTCCTTAAACTTGTTTCTATTTTATGTCCTTGGTAGAAGAGAAGTCTTTAGTGGCTCTCCTGTGTGTTCCACTCCTCTTGGAATAGGAGACCAAGCAAGTAAAGAAGCCACAGGACTTCTTTGTAAAGGTAAACATATAATTTGATTCTTTGTCTGCATGTCATATGTAAATCCTTCTTTAAGAGACAAATGCAAATTCTTTAAATACTTAATTAAAAGCACAGAGGGAAAGTTTTCACTGTACGTTTGCAAAACTCAGTACTCAAAGCTGTGCAATTTTAAAGACAATTTAAAGCTATTTACTTGAACCTAACACCACTACTACGTTCTCAACAGATGCTTGTAATGCAAGTTAAGTATTTTTTATATATTTAATTAGTGCTCTTTTAGAACATTGAATATTTGACTAAAACAACTCTTTTTTCCAACTTAATTCAACGTGCAGGTTGTGGCTACAAAAGACGAGGCCGTTGAGGGGCTGAAGAAAGACTCTCCGCCATCAATTATTATTGTGGGGCAACTTCTAGAGTGCGGCGAAATACTCATTGCAGCAGAGGGGGAAGTCCTATTTGAAGTCTGTGGAGGCCCTCTCACTGCTATGAAATGTTTGATCGCCGCATATTATACCCTTAATTTCTGCTACCCGAAGGGTTGTTCGAATACGTACATTTTTTATTCAAAAACATGTCCTTCAAATTTTAGACTCAAACCACACCCCAGTTAAAGTGACAGTTTTTGTCAATGAACTTAGCAAGTAGAGAGAGAGTCATGCATAAGAGCGGTTTTCACTCGAGTGTCAAGACAGAGTAGCCGAATTTGCTTTGATTTTTTTATTACTACGCTTTGTTATTAGTTTAAAAAACTCGAGCCACTTTCTCATCCAATCAGAACTAAAACCAAACAATCCAATGTTTGATTGCATAGTTCACTCGATTGTCTTTGCCCTTTGTGCATAATTGTTGTAATTTCATTACCTACTTTTTTTTTATAAGACACTCGATTGGAAGTCTCTCAATCACAAAGGTCAAGCACGGAAGCTCTTTTCAGTTAAAAATGACTGCAGCATGAAAAGATGCTGTTCTCGGTTTGCAATCATCAATTAATACGTCGGTGATACGTTGTGTCTGGATACTCGACAATCTAGAATTCTTGTATAAATAGAATTTCAAGAAGTGTCACAGTTTGCTCTTCAGAGAATATAGTTGCGGTATAGAAACTTATATCCTGCATGTAAGTATAGGCATGCATGAACTATAAGTATAACTGTTTGTTGTCTTATCAATTAAAAGCGATTTGCTAAACTTTTTTGTTCTGTTTGAGGTATGATCATTATAAATATATAATCCAAGCCAATCTCCTCACACAACTATATATATGTTATGATATATAAATACGAGGTTGCGTGTGTTATTTAATTTACACCAAATATTGTTACAATTGAACTGAATTTGGGGCAAAAGTACAGCAAGTTTAAGTGTAATTTTATATTAGTAGATCCGTGTAAAATTATACACCAAAATAAAGGTTGCCGGGGCTAGCAGGACCACTACACCATCATTAGGTGTAATATTACCCTACATCGTCATGCAATCTACAAAACGAACTCTAATTTTACATTTCTTTTTAGTGTAAATACACACCCTTGCGAGTGTTAAATTACTCTCCTGGACGAAGTGTAATTATACACACAAAAAAAAGGCTTGCGGGGCTGGCAAGACCACTACACCATTATTTGGTGTAATATTACCCTACATTGATATGTAATCTAAAACATGAATTCTAATTTTACATTTTTTTGTAGTGTAAATAAACACCCTTGCGAGTGTTAAATTACTCTCCTGCATGAAGTGTAATTATACACACAAAAAAATGGCTTGCGGGGCTGGCAAGGATTTTACACTTTTTTTGTGTGTAAATATACACTTTAATTTTTAGTGTGTAGGCGGTCTCCAAAGCAATATTTCGCTTATAGAAACATTGTTAAATGTTAACATGCAAGCGTTCTATGTTATTTCCCCAGGAAGAACTAAAAAATTCTAAGGAAGGTTAATAACTTGAACATTGTAGTATTTTTGTTGTTTTTTATGCCTCAAGCCTCACTTAAAAGGAAAACGCCGAATGAAATAACGGTCATTATTGTTTGCATTTTACATTGCAAAAGATAACAGCTGGCATTTTCTCGAAAAAATAAACATCCATACATAAATTATTTTTCTAAAGGATTTTCAAACGTTTGATGCTGGTGGCTTTACACTACTTTTCACTAAAACCTTTTAAAATTCAAATGCAGTCTTTAAAAAATATTCTGTTCGACTCGAAGTTAAACAAGAACAAATAATTTTTTTAATTATATGCTGATTTAAATTGATCTGTTGTTGAAAATGAAGTTCTTATTTCAAGAATATGAATATGAACTCAAGAATATGAACTCGCCTGACTCCATAAGTCATTAGCGGAAAAGAAACAAAACTAGATTGAAAAAAGTAATTAATTTTTAAGACTGATAACGAAGTGAAACCTGCTACGTTTCTAACAACTCATTTTGTAATCAGTTTTTTCACTTGTTTTCTGATCATTAAGCCATGCCTTCACGAGTTACACCTAACGAAGCGTCCGTGCTTGGGGAACCCGAAATGCGTTCCTCCACTTCAGTCCAACCTACGTCAAACGATGTTCCAATAATCGACGACTCGACTTCAGATCATGGACATTTCAACGGACAACCGCATAAAACAATCGATGAAATATACAGTCCGGTGCTAAAACTGATGAAGTTGTTTGGAATAAACTTTGGAGATACAAGCTAGAAAAGGTTGACTTATGCGTCTGGTCGTTCCAAGAAAAAAGTTTATCTTCAGCGCATTTATTGTGGTTTGGTTGTTTCAGGATTGGGTTTAAATTTTGTTATGCCAGTTTGTCAGTGTTTTCTTTGGACAAAACCCATTTCTACTCTTATTGTTCAGCTTCTGGTGTATTTTAGTCGTATTGATGGGGACAATTTCTTTGTTTGTTCTGTGCGTGCCTATTGCAGATAACACCAAATCTCGATTTGAAAATTTTCTTTGTAATTTACTTGCTGTCAATGGCAATGTTAATTTTGAAAAGGTGAAGCGAAAGTCAAGAAAAGGCGTAATTATATTTTGTTTCTTCTTTGTAAGTGGTGCAATAGGTATCATCACTACCTATCTAGTGTTGAACATAAGCATTGCGGCATTCAAGCCTTGGAATGAGTGGTTAGGCTTTAGAATAATCTCTCTCATCTTTTTCATGTATGGTGAGGGTGCGTGGTTGCTTCCAGTTCTCTTTTTCTATACCACATGCCTTATACTGGAAGAGTTGTTTAATGATTTGCATAAACGAATGTCATCATTACATTCGGTCTCTGTGGACATAGAAACTTTCAAGATGGAACATCACAAACTATGTGAAGTAGTCGAGCTTGCTGACAAAATGCTTTCCCCACTTCTATTTGCAATGGTCTCTGTGTATATTCCACTGATTTGTTTTAATTTCTACAATACTGTTAACTTACCTGAGGAAGACAAATTTATGTTCCTTATCAGCAATATCTTCTGGCTTTTGACGTCTGCTAGTATTGTTGCAATTATCATGTTATCAGGATCCAAAGTCTGCGAGAAGGTACAAGTATACAGCATGAAAAGAAATTGGTTTATAACTATAAGAACGGTTTTTCAATTAAGCGTTGTTCTTACTTTATTTTCTGTATTTCTTATTTACTTGTGTTTGAATTCCACATAGCATCCTACTGTTTGCACATGTTCAACTCCTTATTATTTGGGATTTTTCTGGTGCTAAAGGCTAGCTATTTCTTATTGAACTGTATATGCTACTTCCACCCGTTAACTTGCCAAGCCACCCTACCTTGACAATGCATTAATCTTGAATATTTTATTTCTATGTCAGATTCATGGCTTGCAAAAGATCTTACAAACTTTTCATGTTTCAAAGGAAGACAATGAGAAACTATTTGATGCTATACAGGTATTGTTAATTTCTTTCGACAAATGTGCACAAACATTTAAAAATCATGGCACACAAACTCGCAAAGCTCCACAGTTTGCTAGGAGGTTACCTAAATAATACTAAAAACAGAATTTTCTAAATAAATATAACACTATTTATCCAAAGTGATGGATACTCATCTCAGTTGAACAAAATATGCTAATCTTATTCCTATACACCCTCAAAGCCCAGAAGAAAACAATTTGACCCCCTATCCTCCTATAACTAATGGCTGACTAACTTTAAAAAAATACAAGAAGTTAATAAATGCATCCACTTGAGAAATAAGTATGTGTGAATTTAAATTCTTTTGGCTATCTTTTTCTCAGTTGGTGTCCTTTTTGATGGACCTACAAGGTGACCCAAAGGGTCTCTCCATTGGAGGATTGGTAGTGATAACCAAGTCCATGTCTCTAACGGTAAACTGTTCAGTTTCAAGATACAGGTTTAGAGGGTGTAATCATTATGCATATTCTACGGCAAATGACAAATGTTTACACCAGCTTGTTGTTGGTTCACTTAACCTTTTCTCGAATTATTATTAAAATTTATCAGAAAAACGAAATTAAAGAAAAAAAACAAAAAAGTTGCTTAATCACCCCAATTCTCTTTCTTAGAAAATTAATATTAAAACAATTTGACACGTTTTTCTGATCAACTACTTTATTGTTGCTTATATGTAACGGTGAAAGAGATAATTATGTCCGACTGGGTAAGGAACATATACCTGACATTGCATAAAAGGGAGGTGTTTTGTTTTGACCAAGGATGAGCATTATTTGTTTACTAGTATATGGTCTTGATCTTCATCATAAGGAATTAAAAAAAAAACTTCAACGAAATACAAATAATAATTATTGTCTTTATTTATTTTTTCAGATTGTTGGTGTAATAGTTTCGTACTTTGCGGTTATGTTGTCTTTGCCAAAGTGAAGAACATCGATCACCAATGAAATGTAACGTACCTAATTGTGAATCAAATAGGACGGATCCGTGTAATCCATTACATTACAGCAAAAACCATAAGGTTTGAAGCGTGTAACTTCCTATGATTCGCATTGTACAAAGCGTTTTCACATTCGTTTACACTAATTATATAAGTACCATGTTTGGAAAATCACGAGAAACAATTAACCGATCAAAATTACTATATTTGGATTAAATTCGCAACGCGCGCTAGCTCGCGCTCGATCGCGTAATCTTGTTTTTGAACAAGCTTGGTTGAATAAAGTTAAATTTGGTTAAATTCTCCTGTTTCATCTTCGCTTCGTTACACTTAATGTATTTCTTTAGTTTCTGTGAGAAATTTACGGCGTTTAGGTCGAAATTCAAACAACTTACCGCAAAACCAAGCACGTTTCAACCCTTATGGGTTTCTGATTACAGTTAATTAATCATCAACTTTTGCGTAAAAAATGTAATATACCACTATCGTCTATCAGATGACACACGTTTTGACACAGTCATCTAGGATCCGCCATCTTGGATTTCACTAGTTTCTCAGGAAGTCATAAAATGACGCAGATTGATAAAAATAAAGCCAAAATGCTAATCAAAAGTAAAACTGTTCTAACTGTACAGTTCAAATTTAGGAAGCTGGAAAAAAAAGAAAGAATTAGGGAAAACATATAATAGGTACGCAATTGATGTACCGTAATGATTCGATTAAGCGCCCGGGGCGCTTATTTACTTTTGGCACCTCGAGGGAGGGCGCTTATTCGAGACAGGGCGCTTATTCGGGACAGGGCGCTTATTTAATTTCTTGAGAAACAACCAAATGTATCTAACAATAACAGAAACTTTAACAGTTAGAAATTGTTTGAAGTTCAGCTACTTTTAAAAGAATTGTTCATTTTAGCAGTAAATATATACATGAACTGTACGGCGAACGGTCAGGAGTTTATCTAGTTGACGTCAATGACTTCAGTATGGGCAGTTATCCACAATAAGGGATTTTATTAGAATAGGGGTGCTTATAAGAACGGGGCGCTAATTAGAATGGGGGCGCTTATTGGAATAGGGGCGCTTATTTACAAAAACACATTCGAAGAGGGGCGTTTATTCAGAAGGGGGCGCTTATTTGAAGGAGGGCGCTAAATTGAATCATTACGGTATGTAAGCCTTATCGTTTCTCGTCTCCAATAAACAACTGGTCGTGTCCTACAAACATGCGACGCAGAGCCCCTAAAAAAAAGCTTGCAATGTTTCAAAATCGACAGCAAAATCATACCGACAAGAAAATAAATCATCGTTACTTTTTAATATTCGACATAAATTTTTATTACACTGAACAAAGGTAAACAGGAACATCTCCCGTAATGAAGTTTATTGTGATAATGTTTAATGTAAATAACCCAGTGAGTCAGGCTGCCACAAAAGTGATATTCTTTTCTACAGAATTAGAACTTTTGTATCATAGGTTGCATTTTATTTCTCAAGGTAAATAAAATAAAATCCTGAGTAAGGTAAAGCTCGTCCACTCGCATTGTTTTGCTCGAGACAATACATTACAGCAGTACGTTAAATTTGTCGGAACGTAATTTTGAGCCTCCTTAAAACTGGGAAAACGTTGAAATGGCAACATACTGTTGGCACACAATTTTATTAGCTTTTAAATTCTTAAATTCTAGGCGATTTGAATGTTAAACTATTTCAAACAGTCTTATTTGATTTAGTTGAACTACAAATGTGTTCTGTGCTTTTCGTACAATGACCAGATCATTACTTAGCAACATAAAAGTGCCAAAATTTGTAGCTGACTTTTGCACACGTTCTTGCAGCAATTTGCATTTTGTTTTGCGAGCTGGAAAAGTTTTACGTGAGAACTTTGCTACGCTCTTATCCCTTTCCCTTTGTTTCCAGATCGATTTGAGAACTTTGCATAAACAACTATTGTTTACCAAAACAGTTTGGATGCAGGGGACCACGCAACGAAGAACAAAACTGCTTGGCTTCTCTGCTGCCGGATCTCTTGTTCAAGAAATGCTCGTACCAAACGTCACTCTAAGTGTTAATCAAACTAGATCGATTGCAAGGCTGCTACAACGGCAGGAGGGCAACCCACACTGTATTAACGAAATTTAAATTTTAGAGCCCTTATTTTCCTTAAGGTTTCCGTAATCATTCATTTTTTTACGAGGTTAGGCCCGGTTCAAACGTCGAACTTTTCATGTGCCGAACCTAATACCTATTTGGGTCGACCCAAATAATTAAGTTCGGCAGTTGATTCAAACGTCGCACTTTTTCATGTGCCGAACTCATTCTGTGCCCAGAGGAAAACAATGACTTCTCAAGTCGCGCACTTTATAAATGAATTAACAAGAACACTGTTCAGTGGGAGAACATATCTCTTTGTGGTTTAAAATAGAATAAAAACAGCAGTTCTTGAAGTGCAGTTGCCAGGCTTTGGTCAAATGTGTTTAGTATCAACCAGTTCTGTAATTTAACTACTACCTTTAGTTTCCAGTCTTGCTTTTTGTTTCCTTTCATTTTAGAGATATATTCAAAAACAAAAGACGAAAACATGATACGAATGCAATCTACTAACAGCGAGAGTTTGTGCGTTGGAAAGCAATCATGATTATGTCGCGGTCCAGAGCGTTACGTGGCGCCTTAAATTTTATGCATGACCGCGTTCATGACCTCTCACTAGCCAATCACAAATCCTCTTATATTTACAAATACATTAGCGTAATTTATGCATTAGATTCGGCACATGAAAAGTGCGACGTCTGAATCAGTGTCGAACTTTTGCCGTTCTATCCGACTGGGCCTGTCGGATAGAACGGCAGGTCGACCCGAATACAAATCTGTCGAACCTAATTGATTCAAACGTCGAACTTTTCATGTGCCGAACCTAATTAATAGGTTCGGCACATGAAAAGTTCGACGTTTGAACCGGGCCTTAGGTGATTGGCCTAACGCCCAACCCCCAACCTGGAGGACCAGGGGCTGCCCTTTGTCAGGTCTCTATCCCTTGACCAATCCGTCACGGTTGAACCCACCAGGGACTAATCCTGAAAACCTAAACAATTAATGTTTTTCGTGTGCGCCCAACAGGCAAGAAACAACCTCATCACTATTTATAATTACTAGCATTTATGTTCTTTAGTGTTCTAAACTTAGTTTAAGTTAATTCTGGATACTCCGGTCTTTTGACCAGCACGAACTGTGAAACTTTGGTTTCCATTCAACTTTATGAACAATGGATCGCTTTAATTAGTTTACCTAGTTACCACAAAATATTTACATGTCATATTTGTATACTTTTGTGCTCTGGAATTTAGCATTGTGAAAGCAGATCACGTAGAGAAGAAAGAAAAACGCATTTAGAATAAGTAATTAGTTTTTTAAGACTGATAACGAAGTGAAACCTGCTACGGTTCTAACAACTCATTTTGCATTAGTTGTTTGCTTGTTTTCTGATCATTAAGCCATGCCTTCTCGAGTTACACCTAACGAAGCGTCTGCGCTTGGGGAACCCGAAATGCCTTCCTCCACTTCAGTCCAACCTACGTCAAACAATGTTCCAATAATCGATGACTCGACTTCAGATCATGGAAATGTCTACGAACAGTTGCATAAAACAATCGATGAAATATACAGTCCGGTGCTAAAACTGATGAAAATGTTTGGAATATACTTTGGAGATACAAGCTTGAAGAGTTTGACTTATGCGTCTGGTCGTTCAAAGAAACCGGTTTATCTTCAGCGCATTTATTGTGGTTTGGTTGTTTGTGGATTCTGTTTTAATTTTGTTATGTCCTTTGTCAGTGTTTTCTTTGGACAAAACCCATTTCTACTCTTATTGTTCGGCTCCTGGTGTCTTTTAATCGTATTGAAGGGCACAATTTCTTTGTATGTTCTGTGCGTGCCGATTGCAGATACGACCAAATCTCGACTTGAAAATTTTCTTTGTAATTTACTTGCTGTTGGTGGCAATGTAAATTTAGAAAAGGTGAAACGTAAGTCGAGAAAAGGCGTAATTATATTTTGTTTCTTCTTCGTATGTGGTGCAATAGGCATCATCACTACCTATCTAGTGTTGAACATAAGCATTGCAGCATTCAAGCCTTGGGATCGATGGTTTGGCTTTAGAATAATCTCTCTCATCTTTCTCATGTATGGTGAGGGTGCGTGGTTGCTTCCAGTTCTCTTTTTCTACATAACATGCTTAGTACTAGAAGAATTGTTTGATGATTTGCATAAACGAATGTCATCATTACATCCGGTCTCTGTGGACATAGAAACTTTCAAGATGGAACATCACAAACTATGTGAAGTAGTCGAGCTTGCTGACAAAATGCTTTCCCCACTTCTATTTGCAATGGTCTCTGTGTATATTCCACTGATTTGTTTTAATTTCTACAATACTGTTAACTTACCTGAGGAAGGCAAACTTATGTTCCTCATCAGCAATATCTTCTGGTTTTTGATGTCTTGCTAGTATCGTTGCAATCATCATGTTATATGGATCCAAAGTCTGCGACAAGGTACAACACAGGACGAAATAACGGATTTAATTGCTTTTAAAGGTAGATTAAAGGTGTACATTTGAAGTATTTAAACCACATTTAATTTCATTAGGAAAGACTTTAAATGTACCTTTAATGAACTTTTATTTATGAATTAAAGGCCCACTAATGAACCATTTCATACAGTGTACCCCAAAATTGACCATTTTAAAGAAAATTATATTTTGGTATTTTCGGGTAGATCTCATTAAGACCTTTCATTCAAAAAAAAAAGAGCACGGAAAAAGATTGACTCTACACAAAGTTATGAACGAAAAACTTTTCTTGCCATTAATTATTTGATATTGATAGCTGTCAACAGGTTGTCTAAAGAAGCGCGGCGATCTACCGTTGCGTGATTATCACAGTTCTTGGTTTTCGACGAGATGCTTTGGGTGTTTCTCGCTGGCAAAATGCATAGTTTCTCAGACGTGAAAGAAGAAACATTTTCCCATTCCTTTCTCATGTTCAAAGAATGCTGCAACAACGGGAAAAGACAAAAGATTTGGCAGATGCACTAGTAGATAGCGACAGCGAATTATTTTTCGCCGCTTGAAACGGTAACGCCACGACCCGGCATCACGACCAGTTCCTCGGCTTACTTTAGGACCTTTAGAATGCTTGCGACTCCACGTTTTTGTTGTTTTAGATTTAACATTTCTAAAACTGTTGCAGTGAGACGTAAATCGTTATAAAGCGAGCGGTAGAAATAAAATTATGCAACAGACTGTTTCCGACCAGAAGCAACATTTGACACCGCTTTGAACAAGTTCTATTGTTAAAGTAAAATGAACCTTCATTCTATCGCTCAACGCGTGATCATTTTCACACGTCTTGTGTAATTAATCTCATTAAAGCGGAAGAACGACCCAAAATACATTTTCTTTCGTATCTCGTAAACAACTTTTCGAAGAGAGAGGTGCACATTTTAAGTTCGTTTTCAATGGGGTTTCAACAATTTTCGCTGAAATTTGGCAAGAATGTTGCCCGATAATTGAGCAACAAAACTGTGTCGGCGAATTTTAACTTTTTTCCTCTTTCAAAAGTTATGGCTGTTTTAACGCAGAGAATAGTTGTTCCTTACACTCTTAAAGTTTAACTACGTGTCAAAAACAAACCAGACAAGTAATCAATATTCCCCGACACAGTTTCTTAGAGAAATGCGTGAAGAACACATAGCGATGCTAATCACTTTGTCCCACTCAAATCTGTCCGGAAACGAACCCGATTTATGAGCCTCGGTACTTCTGGAAAAAACACGCTCTTTTTGGATAACATTAATATTTTTACTTAAAATAAATATATGTCCGTAATCTACAATTCCTAAGCTTTCAGAAAATATATACTTTGCTGGGGTTTGCATTAACTACCAGACGGTAAGGCAGCTCCAACGCAGGATGGTCATTTGGGGTACACTGATACCTTAACTGAAAGAATCATTTCATAGGCTTTAAAAGGCTCTCATAAATGGCCAATAAAGATACATTTAGTTAACCTTTAATTTTTTGGAAAGGTCTCCCAAAACCATCTTTAGTTTACCTTTAATTCTCATTAAAATGTACAACAAAAGCTTCACAGTCATCTTTAATGCGTGTTTAATTCTCATTAATGTCCAACAAAAGTTTCACATCCATCTTTTATTTGTGTTTTATTCTCATTAATGTACAACAAAAGCTTCACAGTCATCTTTAATGTGTCTTTAATTCTCATTAATGTCCAACAAAAGTTTCACATCCATCTTTTATTTGTGTTTTATTCTCATTAATGTCCAACAAAAGTTTCACAATCACCTTTAATTTGCCTTGCTTTACCTTTTGATGCATTCTAAATGATACAAATTGCTAAAAAAAAAGGGTGGGGGGGGGGGGGGGGCACCAGAAGCATGCTGTGGACAAACATATACAGTGAAACCAATCTTTATTTGTTTATTTTATTTTACTTCCCTACATAAATTACAAATAGTCACATAAAGTGTTTGAAACAGTCGTTTATAAATAATACAATAAAAATGAATACAGCAAAAATTTTTGCTGTCAGATGAGACTGGCTAAGTTTTATTATTAAATTATATACCAGATTTATTTCATTAAGCGCCCAACCTCGAATAAGCGTCCACCTTGAATAATGTATCAGTCAATTCCAAGACCGTCCATCCCCCCCCGCCCCCCGGCCATTTGACTCGAGGTTAGCTCCGTATAGCCGGGAATTTGAGGCACAACTTCGCCCATGGGGCATTTGACCATCGATGAAACAAAGGTCAGCAGTCACATGCTAAAGCATTTCGACATCCGTTCATTCACTGCGACTACGACAGTACTCATGCTACGACTACGACAGTACTCATGCTATTCCATGATTCCAACTCTGTTTTTGTTACGGTATCCTTTTTACCTTAATCAAAAAACTTTTAACTGTGGATTTGTCATGAGAAGACAATTCTTCACGTTTTTAATATCTATAAGGGCGGTTTTGGAATTGACTGATACATAAGCACCCACTCCCAAGGTGCGAAAATTTAATAAGCGGCCAGGGCGCTTAATCGAATAAATACGGTATTTAAGGTAAAGTCTTTGTCCGAGCCATGAGGCCCATACAGCCAGAGCTTATCCCGATTTCCGTAGTATTAAGCGACTAGGAGTATTGCTACTCCCCCCTGGATGGGATGCTAGTCCATCGCAGGGTTACCCCCCAGCAGTAAATTCGCTGGTACCCATTTATACACCTGGGTGGAGAAAAGCTCTGTGAGAGCAAAGTGTCTTGCCCAAGAACACAGCGCAGCGCCCTGGCCAGGCCTCGAACCCGGGCTGTTCGACTCGGTGTCAAGCGTGCTAACCATTAGGCCACCGCGCCTCCCACGTAGTAGTTTTAAATATTTTTTTCGAATGTTTTGGGATAAGTCTCAAATAAATGATTTAATCACTGGATCTGCAAAGCCAGCTGTGAAGCATTCAGGCCTGATTCTATTAGTGGAAACAGGCCTGTGTTTACACACCCTTATATAGAGTGCACAGAAGCAATATACTCTAAAACTATTGGTGGTTAGAATGATGGGGTAGTCAAATTCTAAATAGATGCAGAACCCTTTCTTAGTACCACCAAAAACTGATTGTTTACTAATTTTTTTCTTATTTTTTTATCTTGTTGATCCTGGTTCAAATTAGCAACATACAGCAACAATTTAGCAAGGTCACTGAGCAAACTATCTAATCCATTGATTGTTTTATGTACTTTAAATTTTGTACAATGCAATGTGCACGGCACAATTTAATGAATTAAGAGTGGTTTTCCTAATCACCCTGTGAAACAACACTAAATGATGGACACAATGAAACACAAAATTCAATGTTTCATTAATTTTGTTCTTGATTCACAATAGTTAACAAAATAATGGAATCAGTGTCTAATGATGCCTTATTTCTATTTCATGAAATCTGAGTTGAATTACTCTATCCATGTGCTCAGTACTGAGGCCAACAGTTCTGGCACAGCATACTCACAGAAAAAGTTGCAATTACTGGTATACTTCTAGGCACAATGCCTCAAAGATTAAAATTTCTGCAGCCCTTCCCTTTTCATGATTGGCATCTCATTTTCAGTCAGCTTTTAAGAGCAGCTCTTTGTCTTGTTAGTTCCTAAAAAACAATAATATAACATATTACTTACATTAGCAGTTGTAAAGTTCTAAAAGAAGCTGCAGTAAATATCTGTTCAAAAGCATAAAGATCTCACACTCATAATAGTTAAAACTCCAAATCCCCTTATGAATATAATGTAGTCACTCGCAATAGTACAGAAGCTTTTAAGCTTTTAAGCTTTTTTTTTTAAAAAAAAGCTCTGAGAATAAATTCACCACTTGCAAACTGTACAAAACTCATGCTCATAATGGTCAAAAATTCAAACCCTATCTCGGGCTAACACAATTGCCTATATAACATAAACATGTAGGACAGAACTTCCCCTCCTCAGGGAAAATTCACATTGACTGATGTAGATTATATGTCACTCTACTTTGAGTAAATGTCACCTGAAATTATTTTTTATGTGCCTCAAAAGCATAAAGATCTTGCATTCATAATTGTTAAAAATCCAAACCCTACAAACTGTATCTCAGGCCAACACAATTGCCAACTTGTATATACCGGTAACATAAACATGTACATGTAGGAGAAAACCTTTCCCAGTCTCTTCAGAAAAATTCACATTGACTGACATATTATATTTTACTCTACTTTGAGAAAATGTCATCTTAATTTTCTTTTTCGTCCCTTAGGTTTACTCTTAGAAGCAATCAGTGATCTTTATAAATGCGGTCACTCACAACAGTACAGAAGCAAAAAGATCTGACAGTAAAGTCGCCACTCGCAACTGTACAAAAGCATTAAGATCTCACATTCATAACTGTTAAAAATCAAAAATCCTTTCTTGGGGCAACACAATTGCCTACATAACATAAACATGTAGGAAAGAACCTTTCTCAGTCTCATCAGGAAAATTCACATTGACTGACATATTATATTTTACTCTACTTTGAGAAAATGTCATCTAAATTTTTTTATTTTATGTGCCTCAGGTTTACTCTTAGAAGCAATCAATGATCTGTATGAATGCAGTCACTCGCAATGTAGTACAGAAGCATAAAGATCTGACAATAAAGTCGCCACTCGCAACTGTACACATGCATTAAGATCTCACATTCACAACTGTTAAAAATCCAAACCCTATCTCAGGCCAATACAATTGCCTATTTAACATAAGCATGTGAGAGGGAACCTCTCTCAGTCTCATCAGGAAAATTCACATTGACTGACATATTATATTTTACTCTATTTTATGTGCCTCAGGTTTACTCTTAGAAGCAATCAATGATCTGTATGAATGCAGTCACTCGCAATGTAGTACAGAAGCATAAAGATCTGACAATAAAGTCGCCACTCGCAACTGTACACATGCATTAAGATCTCACATTCACAACTGTTAAAAATCCAAACCCTATCTCAGGCCAATACAATTGCCTATTTAACATAAGCATGTGAGAGGGAACCTCTCTCAGTCTCATCAGGAAAATTCACATTGACTGACATATTATATTTTACTCTATTTTATGTGCCTCAGGTTTACTCTTAGAAGCAATCAATGATATCATCATATGTATGAATGCGGTCACTCGCAATAGTACAGAAGTATAAAGATCTGACAATAAAGTTGGCAACTGTACAAAAGCATAAAAATCTCACATTCACAACTGTTAATAATCCAAACCCTATCTTGAGTCAACACAATGTATACATGTATAACATAAACATGTAGAAGAGAAAATTCACTTTTCAAAAAAAATTCACATTGACTGATATATTATATTTCACTTGACTTTGAGAAAATGTCACCTTAGTTTACAGTTAATATATTTTTTGTGGCACAGTAGGGGTAATTATGCAAGGTCAATGATTCAAGCTGAGAAATAATTACAGCCTTTCAAATCAATATTTTTCAAAAAATGACAAATAAACTACTTTTCAGCTCAAATTAAAACTATAGCACGATTGCTGTCAAGCCGTACCGCCGTTAGCAAATACGTCTGCGTTCGCAGGCTATACCGCCGTTGAGAATGTCATAATTATCAATTAATAATTAATTTATGCATAATTTCAAATGCGCGCCAAAACACATTACCGTTACTTCGAATAATAACGAATTTTTCTTTGAGCACTGGGTCATTTCTCAGGAAATATAAAGCATATGATATACTATAAATGTAAAAGCTTATGTGAATCTTTAAAGCAGAATACTCTTACTTACTCTTGAAGCGACGGTAACTGCAATTTCCTCAGCGGAGTTCGAGAACGACGAAACGGTCCGCCGACCAGCGCGGACTTTGGTATTTTCCTTGTGATCCTGTAGACGGCGCTCTACCCGTTGGAGTACTTCAGGTTGTGTCTTGGTGATGCCTTCATTTTCTTCCTGTAGCTGTTCGATCTTTGCTGCGAGGGTGCTACTGCTCTCGATATAAGCTTAATCTCAGCTTAGCTGATTTAAGCTTATATTGTCGTCCGAAAACTTGGCTCTAATATGTTTATGCCGCTGATCTTGCTCCGCCGCCATACTTCAACCGTGAAAACTGTACAATATTAAACGCTTGACGTCGGACAGAATCGAACTGTACGAACTGACAAAATAGAACCGAACAAAATTGTCTCACAAGACACGGTACGAACGGTGAAATAGCGCGCCATTTTTCGTGCACACAATAGACCCGAGGCCCCCAACTGTCTCAACCTCCTTCAGCCTGCCGCTGATCGTTGTTACCAAGGCTCAAGATTCTCAAAATAGCATTTCGCCGGTGTTTACTATTGAAAATTGAGCCTGGATTTTAAAGCGAATCGATCTGTTGATTATTTCTTCCATTAATTTTGAAATTAAAGTCGTCTTTTGCCTTTATGTTTCAATAAAGCTCAGAAATACCGTTTACTGACTAGTGCATGGTGTTTTTTGGTGAGATCACTTTTCAGACTATATACGACGACTTGTCATTACTGAGTTTGACATGACATATAAAACTTCATTAAAGGTTAATTTTTGTCAGTTGCAACTTATGAGACTTAAATTTCGCAATTTAAGCCAACTAAAGATCATGACTCGCGTTTAGTAACTTTAATATTCTCGATTAAAGTTTACAAAAGAAAAATTACAACTATAATGTTCCTTTACGATAAAATTAAAGGTACCAAAGTTCAAGTGATCATTTATGGTGAAATTAAAGATTGCTTAAAGGAGGCTTAAAGACCTGTGTTCTTAAAGATTAACTAAAGGTCAATTAAACGTATATTAAAGGTCAAATGTACCTTGCAAAACTTTAATCTAGCAACTAAAGACAACAAAAGATCAGGCGATGCTTTTATTTAACTTTAATTTTGTCCAAAAGGCACCAAAAGTTGAGCATTCGTCCTGTGCAAGTATAAGGGATGGGAAGAAATAGGTTTTATAACTATCACAACGGTTTTTCAATTAAGCTTTGTTCTTACTTTAATTTTACCTGTGTTTAAATTTCACATAGCATCCTACTGTTTGCACATGTTCAACTCCTTATTATGTTATTAGGGCGATGAGTGTTTGACATAATAATAATTTTGTATCTGATCTTAAAATCGGTTGGTAAAAAACGTATAAAACTGAATTTTCGGTAACTCTCTGTTACCTTCATCAGAGTTACCTTCATTAATTTTAACTCTGATGAAGGTAACAGAGAGTTACCGAAAATTCAGTTTTATTCGTTTTTTACCAACCGATTTTAAGATCAGATACAAACCAAATTTTTATTAACTCCTTATTATTTGGGATTTTTCTGGTGTCAAACTAGCTTTTTCGCATGGAACTGTATATATTACTTCCACCCGTTAACTTACCAAGCCACCCTATCTTGACAATGCATTAATATGGAATATATATTTTTTTATGTCAGATTCATGGCTTGCAAAAGATCTTACAAACTTTTCATGTTTCAAAGGAAGATGAAGAGAAGCTATTTGATGCCATACAGGTATTGTTGATTTGTTTCCATAAATGTGCACGAACATTAAAAATCATGTCTCCCTAGAGTTCTAGGACGATACCCAATGATATTAAAAACGGAATTTTATAAATAAACGACGCTGTTATGTAACACTTCTAAACATACATTTGCTCATATCAGTTGGTACAAAATATGCTAATCTTAGTCCTATACACCCTCAAAAGCCCATAAGAAAACAACTACCCCCCCCCCTCCCCCCTTTCCTCCCAAAACTAATGACTGACTAACTTTAAACAAACACAGACGAAGTTTATAAATGTATATTTGAGAATTATGTGTGAATGAAATTTTCTTGGTTATCTTTTTTTTAGTTAGTGACCTTTATGATGGACCTACAAGGTGACCCAAAGGGTCTCTCCATTGGAGGATTGGTAGTGATAACCAAGTCCATGTCTCTAACGGTAAACTGTTCAGTTTCAAGATACAGGTTTAGAGAGTGTAATCATTATGCATATTCTACGGCAAATGACAAATGTTAGCACCAGCTTGTCGTTGGTTCACTTTTAATTACCTTTTATTCTAATTATTATTAAAATCTATTAGAAAAACGAAAACAAAGGACAACAGAAAAGTTGCTTAATCCCTCCAATTCTCTTATAGTCCTATAGTCCTGATCTTCATCACAAGGAATTAAGACGGAATCCACTAGCAAGTCGAGTAATATTTATTAAAGTTGGACAAAAATCAATTTCCAGAATAATTTAAATCCTATTGCGTTATTTTCTACCCTTAACTAAAAGGTAAAGATGTAAGTAATTATCCGTGATAACACCAACAACAATTTCTTATCAGAGTCTAAGAAAATGAACTTCAAAGTTCACAAGGTATAGGAAAAATCTCACGTGTAGCCATTTTGTAAATTCGTCTTAAGCGATTCAGTGGAATTCAGCGGAACTTCAAAATGTGTTTTCGATGTGTGGTGTTGTTAGAAAAGATTTCTTTTGATAAGATATTTAAAGCAGTAACAAAAAAGTTTGCAATAAGGTGGAAATAATTCTGGTACAACAATTTCTTATCCGAGTCTGAGAAAATGATATTTAAAGTTCACAAGCTATGGGCAAAAGTTTACATCTTTTAAGCGATTCAGTGGAATTCAGCGGAACTTCAAAATGTGTTTTCGATGTGTGGTGTTGTTAGAAAAGATTTCTTTCGATAACATATTTGAAGCAGTAACACAAAAGCTTGCAATCAGGTGTAAATAGTTTTGGTACATAATTTTGTCCAATAACTACTCGAAGTCCTGGCGGATTTCCTCTTAAACATCTTCAAGGGAGAACAAATATAGTTATTATCTATAATGTATTACGTTCGTTGGAATTTGACAGCAAATAGTTGTGGCCTTTGAGAGTCGCATATCTGTGGTCTAGCTAAAAAATTTTTTATATCTATTGTCGTTGCAATTGATATTGTTGTTGATTAATAAATTGTTGTATTTAATTTTTGTTTCAGATTGTTGGTGTGATAGTTTCGTACTTTGCTGTTATGTTGTCTTTGCCAAAGTAAAGAACATCTATCACCAATAAAATGTAACGTACCTAATTGTGAATTAAATAGGACGGATCCGTCTAATCCATTACATTACAGTTAATTAATCATCTACCTTTGCGTAAAGAAAGAAAGTAAAGATTTTTCTATAGCTGCTTGCAATTTAATGTAGCTACTTTTTATGGCCGTACAAGCAAGACAAACTAATTTATACCACTATTGTCTACCAGATGACACACGTTTTGACACAGACATCTAGGATCCGCCATCTTGGATTTCACTAGTTTCTCAGGAAGTCATAAAATGACGCTAATTGATAAAAATAAAGCCAAAATGCTAATCGAAGGTAAAACTGTTTTAACTGTACAGTTTAAATTTAGAAAGCTGAAAAAAGGAAGATTTAGGCAAAACATACAATAGGTACACAATTGACACATCAAAATATCCGTAAAGCACGAATGAACAACCACTAGATGTCTTAGCCATCGCAGAGGAAATCCTCTTTTAAATAGCCAAAAAGTACCTTCCTCAGATGACTGAATTTGTTGCCAGCCTCCTATTATTTCACAGCCACCTGTGAAATCTGTGTAAACTAGCAACCAAGGTTATATTTAACTAAACACTAGGGTTTATATAAGCATACATATAAATGCGATCTTTATTTATAACAAACAAGTTATTTACACAGATATATTGTATATTAAATAGTTCACTTAATATGTTACGAAAAGATAAAAGTAGGCAAAGTACATTAGAACCTCTCATCTATTGCAATTTGTATCGAAATCAAATCCTGATTGGTTTATTCCAGCAATGTTATCTATAATGATTTGTTACCAACAAAGAAGTACCAGTGCTGGGGATAATGAAGTGAAATCCTACTTACGACTTTTGTGATATTGCGTCTTAAGACGTAATTGTAATCAGTGTATTGAAAATGTTCAACAATGTTACAGTCATTATCACAACGGTGCATGGTGGCCAGTGACTTTTTCAAACTAAAAGTTCGAGTTTGAGAGGACATCTGGTTGAGTTCTGTTTTAAAAAAATGTAAATTTGCCTGTTTGTTATTAATCCAAATCTTCCCCTATCTTGGCCGTTCGTGCAAATGCATGCTTAATTATTATTTTTGCGAAAAAACACATCGGCACGCTACTGCTACAGGTCCTTTGAGAGCAACTATGATAAATGTATATACACAAAGCTGAAGGGTTAATTTGAAGTTCAAAGTGAGCGTTCAATTTGCTGTCGATTACTTATAAGCTTATTTCGTCCTGATGCAAATTCTATTATTCAAACTACTCTTACTTTGTCTCGATATACTGATTATTGCAATTGAGTATGTTGCTTACATAATATAAGTTAGACAGCCGAGACCTAAAATATGTTGTATATCGTATAAGAACGTACTCAAAGGTAGCAATAATTGCATTGCCATGCGGGGTGTTGTTTCTTGACACTGGGTTGCTCACTTGATGCAACTTTGCTGACTACTCATTGTGATGATTATGTATTACCACAATATTGTATTTACACATTTAATAAATATCTAACGGCTGAGCCATTTCCTTGCGTGAAATGTTATTCTCTAAATAAAGTGTCGTCTTCATTGTCGCTTTTGGTGTTGTTTGATATCCAGTTTGATCTTCACTTTTAAGTTGGTAAAGTTAACAGCACTGCAAGGTATGACATGATTATCCCTACAATCTGAAATGGAATTTAACAAAATAAGCTGAATACATAAAATGATACCTTCCGAGAGGAAGAATGATGTCGTTACACCCGTCTGGCGACCTCTCATTACACACATTAAGACAAACGAAAACTGAGGATAGAAGCGCAACGAAAGACCATGGCCAGGGCTATCCGCCAGATAATTGTTTTTCACTACGGAGTTAGTTTACGTCAACAAAATCAACCATGCTATCCAGTAGATCACATTGTCCGTTTTTTAAGCAACAAAACGATATTTCTAACGCAAGCGCAAAAAGACAAAATGAGTATGTGAGTTTTTACTCTTAAAAGAGTAATTACGCTGAGCAGTAGAGAAACAGGGCAAAATTTGGGTTTGATTTATATTATCGATGTTCACAAGTGCAAATACAAGCAAAAGGTCTTACTAAATTCCTTGGACCATAATTCTATGATACTGTTTAGGATTAACCATGATCTAGGTATTGAGTTCGCATCTGGATATAGTCTTTATTTTATGTCTACCCCATATGTTGATCATGAATTGTTTGACATCTACACGTCTTCTTATGCAAATCTTTCCCTTCTTGCCATTTCCGATCAAACCGTCCCTCCACACACCTTTGAGCGCCTCAGATGGATCCGTCACTAGGCAATATGCATAGTAACAATGAGAGTGTATAATTCATAAGGTAATTTCAAAAGCAAACATACATTTAAAAAAATTGTTGTGACATACCGAGAGTGCAAGGGACTTATTTATCACCACCAATCCGCCGACGGACAATCCCATTGGTTCTCCACGAAGATGCAACAAGAAATGTAGCAACTGATAGAAAGGAAAATAATATTGACAGAACTGAGTTCCGAATTTGGACAGGGAGTACCATCCATTCCTCCAGCAAAAACCGTGTGGGCAAGCTGATAACATTGCCTTCTGATACTCACAGTTATAGCCAAGGAGGTTCTCCATAGATTAACTCGAATGTGTTAGTGTTTTTGGATTAATATAAACTTATTAACATAGGTAGGTAGGTTAGTAGGTAATCTGGTCATAAAGTCGAATAAAATTACAGGGATAGAATTTTAAGCCTAATAAAATAATTTGACCAGCTAAAGTCCTGTAAGTTGTTTAAACAGCTGAAAGGAGGCTTTTAAAATATTTCTTAGCTTCATTTTAAAACAAATGACACAGTTTGCTAATCAATATTGTTGTAAAACGCTGCATAATCAAACGTACCTCCAAGTGTTCTTTACAGTCAGGGACGCTTATTTTGTGCATGGTGTCATAAAAACTGTAAATCTAAAAGGAAACGAGCATTTAGTTACTTTGTCACTGACCATGATATAACGTAATTTAACTCTATTCAGACCGTTGGGTGGGGGGGGGGGGGGGCTTTTGAGTCACGCGCTGACTTTGAACTTTTATAACTTTTTTTAACATTTAACCAAACGCTGCTAAAATTTATCTAGCAACAATTTAGTAGGGTTGGATGACGTGTCAGGAACTTGACATCGCCATGGCAACGGCATTTTGATAGGCATGTTTTCCCAAATTTGTAATTTCGCGTATTTCTGTTAATAACAATCAACTTAAAGTACATTTTCATTCATTTTGAGTACTTTGCAGTGATTTCGGGTGGCTTTCTGGCATTTTGGAAAAATTTGAAATCCAAGATGGCGGCTGTTTTGACATCAGGATGTAATTGTCACGTAATGTGACGTCACCATCCCACGTGACGTATACCAAAAGAAAGAGTTTCGGACATACAAAACATCCTATAAGTTTCCTGGTGATTGCTTAATTACTCTTAATTATTTTGGAGGAATCTGCACATATCCACGCCCCTCTCCCTCTTTGCCCAATCTTGATTTTCCTCGCATATTGTTTTCCCTTTTCACTCAACAGCAAGAGTCCCGATCTCTCTTGGTACACGAGGAACAAAACATTGGTTAAAAAAACATTCCCAAATTACGAATTCTGGGCCTTTTTTGAGATATTAAATTATCACGAATAATAATCTCTCACCTTCTCGTTGACTTTTGTTCCAAGCACCACGATAAGGGCTAATTCTGCTGATGTGCCAATCCACCAATAACAAACAGTGGTGATGTATAATACGTAGCCTTCACTGGAACTTTTGGATTTCACCAACTGATGAAAATTAAAGCATATCAGCGGAATGTGCAAAGACATTACCACAAAAAGGTAAGGTGAAAAGACTTTGTCGGCTAAAGCAACTGTTTCGCAAATCCTTTGGTGTTCCTCTCTCAATGATCCAATGTTGAGAGAACTGGGATTCTTTGTGGATATTTTCTTTTGCAAATTCCCAAACATTCCGGACAAAAGTGAGCACGAGACGCAAAACAGCAGAACTGTCGATATCCACGTAAAGCTGTTAAAAAGGCTAAACGTTAAATGAAGCAAGCGGTATGCCAACAACCCACCCCACGGTTGGAACCAGGCTATCGAGGTATATCCGTATAAGTCTAGAGCTGCAAGGCAAAAAGAGTTAAGAGTGTGCCCGTGAGAGAACAGGGCAGAACCAGGTAACAGGTGATACAGCTCATATCACCGATTTCGCCCAAACTTAGCATAAATGTTGGGTATGGTGAGCTATTTACTGTGACAAAACATTAGCTTAAAATATTTTATTCCCTTCAAGTTATGGCACCTTTTGCAAAAATGGCCATTTTTCACTTATTTATGCATATTTAATTAGCTGACTTTGATTGACCAGTTCCACAAGAAAAAAAGACTTCTGAAAATAAAATTCACTGCACTATATTCTGTGGTTATTAGGCTTTTTAAAAGTACAATAATTCACTTCAACCGTCCGATTTGATTTCTTCTCCTCAAACGGTCTTTTGGAAGGTACACATTTCGTACTGTTGGAAATAGCCTTTAACTAGTGCACAATATCTCCCATGAGCAACAACTTATATACATTATTCTTACATGGGTAATGAAATCTATCATTAAACTTCACAAAAATGCCACAAAATGTCTGGGTACTTCAATATTCTATTAGTATTGAGGAACTAAACACACGTGACTTAACGATTTCTTGCTATTTCATCAAAATTCACCGAAACACAGAAGCCATTAATTGGCCTCAATGTGGCACACAATCGGTACGAAATAGATAATCAAGCATAAATCTATAGATTACAATCAAAATATTTGCGAAGAAAAGGCAGTTAGGGCATTTTTCGGAGCGTTTTCAGAGCCATATAATTCGGCAATGTTGTGATAGCAAATGTAAAAATAGCAGCGAAAGATTTTCTTCAGAAGCTCGCTCAATTCAACATTTAGGCACATCAAAGTTAAGAAACAAGAAAGTAAATACTACATACATGCCACTTATCGACACACAGATGCTTTCTTTTGAAGAATTTGTTCTTCCTCGCTGCACTTCGATTCTTCGATCGATCTCAATTGACATGTACTGTTGCTTTGAGGCGCGATGAACTTAGCCAATACATCGTGGCTCATTCTTCGTGAAAGGTGTAAAGAGGTTGTCAATAAAGTAATTCAACGAGCTGTTCAAAGTTCACGGAAGGACACTTCTCTCAGCTAGTTTGCATGAAATAAATTTAACTGGAAAATAAACAGCCGCCATGTTGAATTTCTACCTTTGAGCCTGCCGTTTCACTCAGCGGCACGGCCGTTCACTGGGCATCACGCGTCCATCACGCGTGACCACACGCGCGATCATTTGCTTTTCCTCCGCGAGTTTTCGTTGGATGCGTTTGTGATGAAAATGAGAATATTTTCAAATTGTCGTAGGGAAAACATTTTCCTCCGCTACAGCTTGACGTGTTTACCGCAATGTGATGCTGAACGAACTTTAGGGTGCTTACCATTTGTTGGAGAGAACCGGTAAGAATTGAAAGGCTTCTTTCCAAAATTAGCAAACTAACCGAAATAGATGTCGCTTACCATTTGTTGCTCAGTTTCCTGTTATTTCTTTCCGTTGGTGGAAGACCTGAAGGATGGGAGAATAGAACTGGGAAACCTTACAAATGGTAAGAAAATTTCTGACGTTCCGTCAATTTCCGAAAAGATTTTCCAAAAAAAATACTGTTCCATTTGACTTTCACCGAAACAGAGTTCTTGATTTTTATGTTCAACGGTCGGCATGCACGGCAACCAAATCAAAATAACTGTTTATGTTCCAAAATGACGCTAAATGGCGGTATAAAACTGCTCCGACGCCTCGGCAATACTGCCTGTTTTGGGGTGGCACCCTGAAGAAGGCAGTATTGCCGAAACGTCGGAGCAGTTTTATACCGCCATTTAGCGTCATTTTGGAACATAAACAATTATTTTTAGCATAAAAGACGCTACACAGTTAAACAAATCAAAATGTCAACGTCTCCCAGTTACTTTCCAGACATTTGTATTTTTTATTGCTTGCTGAAATTCCCCTCCCCTGGCGGAAATAGGGATTAATACCGCGCATAACGATTACATTTTTTGACCAAATTCTCCTACCCCCGGGGCATAAATGGGAAAAAAATGAATAACTCAGCAAAATTGGAGAATAACGTTTAAAAGTAAGCAAAGTCTGCTTCGAGCCTAGTGGCCCATACAGGTCGGAGCTTATCCCGGTTTCCGGTTAAGCGACTAGGAGTATTGCTAATTCCCCCTGGATGGGATGCTAGTCCATCGCAGGGTTACCCCCAGCAGTAAATTCGCTGGTACCCATTTATACACCTGGGTGGAGTGGAGAGAGGCACTGTGAGAGTAAAGTGTCTTGCCCAAGAACAAAACGCAGCGCCCCGGCCAGGCCTCGAACCCGGGCCGTTCTACTCGGAGGCGAGCGCGCTAATCATTAGGCCACCGATCCTCCCACGAGAGAGAGAATAACGTTTACCACTGAATAAATCACTATCCGGTGGATAGCGAGGTAGGTTTTGTAATCGTAGCAGGTGGTCTTTCTTGCGCAAGTGCTTAGTTGGGGGAGCGTCTGTGCTGAACTGAACAAAGTATTCACGTACGAAATGCCTTTAGCGACGCAGTCTATATGGCGCAGCAAATATATACATATATCTATAAAGGTGTGAATGTAGAGAGAGAAAACAAAAATGGAATAAAACGGGTTTCCCTCGCGTTGATCTCGAAGAAGACAGAAGACTACCTGTTCTGGTTGAAACATTGGCTAATAAGTTTTGCCGTCTTGCGTAGTCCTAGTCTTGCAATAACTTTGTTTAGTTTTAATGTGGGGTTTAAGTTCTCTACAAAAGTCTGCATTCGCGTCTTTGTATCTCAAATAGCCACTTAAATTGAGTCGGTGATGAAGAAAATTATCATTTGAAGCTGCAATTCGTCACTTTCAATGTGGGCATGCAGCCAGGAGGAAAACTTTGTCCCCATAAAAGCCCTTTTCTAAAACAAAACTGCAGTTATGACGTTTATCGGTAAATGGACAGATGGAGAACTTTGTGGGATCCCGAAAAAGAGAGTGGGTACAAATTCAGTCTCCTAGCTGCCAAAGTGTAATATAATATAGACGATTTGAACAGAAGGAATAGATGTACACAGGCCAGGCTGACAACCTGACCGCCATTTCTTCGAATGTCCATATTCACCCACCCCCCCCCCCCCCCCTCCCCCACCTTCCAAAAAAGACAGAAACAATAACAAAAACAATAAACATATGTACTAGTTTTAATCTGATATAAGATGGAAAAACTTGCTCTTGCCATCCGCTACTTATTCCGACAAAAACAAACATTTGCGGAGGAAAAGCAAATGAACACGCGTGTGTATAGCTGTGTATAGCTGTGTTGGGCTATGTATAGGCGTGTATAGCTGTGTAGGGCTAGGCTATGTATCCCCTCTATGAATATCCCTATAGGATTTAGTCAAACAACTATATGATGACTACACTACGTACTTGCCCCAGTGAACGGCCGTACCGCTGACTGAAACGGCAGCCTCAAAGGTAGAAATACAACATGGCGGCTGTTTATTTTCCAGTTAAATTTATTTCATGCAAACTAGCTGAGAGAAGTGTCCTTCCGTGAACTTTGAACAGCTCTTTGAATTACTTTATTGACAACCTCTTTATACCTTTCACGAAGAATGAACCACGATGTATTGGCTAAGTTCATCGCGCCTCAAAGCAACAGTACATGTCAATTGAGATCGATCGAAGAATCGAAGTGCAGCGAGGAAGAACAAATTCTTCAAAAGAAAGCATCTGTGTGTCGATAAGTGGCATGTATGTAGTATTTACTTTCTTGTTTCTTAACTTTGATGTGCCTAAATGGTGAATTGAGCGAGCCTGTGAAGAAAATCTTTCGCTGCTATTTTTACATTTGCTATCACAACATTGCCGAATTATATGGCTCTGAAAACGCTCCGAAAAATGCCCTAACTGCCTTTTCTTCGCAAATATTTTGATTGTAATCTATAGATTTATGCTTGATTATCTATTTCGTACCGATTTTGTGCCACATTGAGGCAAATAAATGGCTTCTGTGTTTCGGTGAATTTTGATGAAATAGCAAGAAATCGTTAAGTCACGTGTGTTTAGTTCCTCAATACTAATAGAATATTGAAGTCCCCAGACATTTTGTGGCATTTTTGTGAAGTTTAATGATAGATTTCATTACCCATGTAAGAATAATGTATATAAGTTGTTGCTCATGGGAGATATTGTGCACTAGTTAAAGGCTATTTCCAACAGTACGAAATGTGTACCTTCCAAAAGACCGTTTGAGGAGAAGAAATCAAATCGGACGGTTGAAGTGAATTATTGTACTTAAAGCCTAATAACCACAGAATATAGTGCAGTGAATTTTATTTTCAGAAGTCTTTTTTTCTTGTGGAACTGGTCAATCAAAGTCAGCTAATTAAATATGCATAAATAAGTGAAAAATGGCCATTTTTGCAAAAAGTGACATAACTTGAAGGGAATAAAATATTTTAAGCTAATGTTTTGTCACAGTAAATAGCTCACCATACCCAACATTTATGCTTAGTTTGGGCGAAATCGGTGATATGAGCTGTATCACATGTTGCCTGGTCCTCTTATGGACACACTCTTAAAGAAAACGGCGCAGCATGTAAAAGCCAACAGCGTGTAAACTCTATGCTTGATTATTCCACCACAATCAGATGCTGTTGCGAGTAAACTGGTAGTAAAGTTTGAAAAACGAGATAGTTTTTTCTGGGTTTTTGGCAAAATAAAAATGAAGACCGTGTTAATTGCCGCACATTGTAAATACCAAATACTAAACATCAGTATAAGGTAAGTGTTTTGCGTTTGAGCAAAACCTTCGAAGAAAATGCTCGTGACAGCTTGTACAAAAACAATCCACTGACCCAGCAACACGATCACACAGTAAATACGTGAAATGTTCGAATTCACTTGTGGAAATTCTTCCAATGACGTGTCACCATAATACCCTCCAGTTAGTTTCATTAACCTTAAGATAGGACGAAGCTTGCTTGACAACTCTCTGCGGCGAAGATCGTGGTTGTCTGTAAAGCTTTCTTCTTGCAACACTTCCGTTCTTGTTTCGTTTTCTTGACGAGCTTCATAATGTATATCTTCTATTTCAAAGCTGTGTGCTCGAGACATTGTTCGTTCTCAGATGTTGATGAAGGACACTCTTCGTAAACAATGATAGATCTCTTCATTCAACGCTTCATTACTGTTATACACCTGTTTGGTTACCACTGTTTTTGAAGAACTGTTGTTATTAAACAATGGTTGTGACGTGACTTCCAAAAGGTTCTACCAGGTCCTATCGTCACCGTGCGGCGAATAAGTGCATCACCACTATAAAAAACTACATTCACTATTTTTTTTATTTTTTTTTTTATCACAGGCGTGCCAAAGTATTTATGCCGGAAGCGAATCGACATGACCTTTTCAACCCCAAACCAAAAACAAAATAAAAAGAAATACATGAATTTTGCCTTTAAGGGCATTCCAAGAAGTCATTACTTTATTTTTTCACGAATTATAATTGTTATTATAAATAATTTAACCTTTGAAACTAATCAAATACTCTTCCATGGCTTCAATTGTAATGGCACTGTAATAAAATAACAAAAATAACTTTATAATTTTCACTGCCAACGTCACTCTGTTGACTTCGGGGTTATTGGGAAAATAAGAAATAAGAAAAAAAAAAGAAGCTCCATAAGAACACTTGAAATACATCCTCCTATCTCTACACCATCTGGGGAGTAAGAATCGTATGAAGAGTAATTAAGGGGAAAATGACCCCCTTATTTTCTCTTGAATCGTATCCAATTGAAAACATTTCAAAGTAATTAGTTTCACGGCAGGAAATATTGACAAACACATGATCTAAACAAGGCAAACATCAACCGTCTGAAGCACACATTTGGCAAAATCATTTTAAATGTACCAGGACACGACGTCCACTTTCCTTGCTTTCTCGAAACTATATAAAATAGTTCTCTTTCGGAAAGCTCTATCTATTTTGTACCTGCATGAACTTTTTTAGCAGTGAAACAACAAACAAATATAACTTATGATAAGACAAAAATGACAAAAAATCGTGACGGGAGGTTATCTTAATGAGCAATCAAAATAAAAATCACGATAAATTCACCTGGTCATTTCCCACCACTTAAAACACAAAATTACACAAAATGCAAATGCGGTAACATTTTTTTTCATGCTGGTACGCCCCAGGAATAGCACTGGTTGTTTGTTTGCTATTTACAACAACAAAAGACATCGAAAAAGACACGTTTATTTACTTCGGTTAACAACGATTTTAGTACAGGAGTTAAAAAAGACCCCACAAAAAACTAGTAAATTACCACCCAGAATAACTTTGAGAGCAAATCGAGGTTTGTAGCTGAACTGTGACAACGTTAACACTCTGGTATTGTATTGATTGCTAGGCATGAAAAGGGGCAGGCCAAAACTAATCATACGTGTATAAGTTGTATACAGCGCATTAAAATTAAGTACTTAAGGTAACTGAATTGTTAGCAAGTTGTTAAAAACGGGAAGATTGTTTTCAGTAGTGAAGCAGTTCTCGTAAGCTTGTAATTCTAGTCGGGTCCTCTAGTGTAGCAGTTGATGTTGTTTTTGGGCTAGGGGGTATTGTTTATGTTATTGCTTTGTTGTTTTCTCAAAAGGGCACGAGTCATTCATGTGAAATTTTGCGAGAGCTGCTACATGCCCCGAGGTTTATTGGAAAAATAAATTTTGAAAACTGGTCTGAAGCCATTAACGGATATGAAATAGTTCAAAGAATTAATGAATGACTCTCACACAAAAAAGTGGAGATCGAGCTGGAAATATGCCAGAAGTAAAAGTAAATAGTTATGGATGAACTGTTCCTCTTCAATCTCTGATAGCAAACTTTCAAAACATACATTTAAATTACACATTGAATTTGTCGCTGAAACTCCTTTAAGTATAATTTCTATCCAAAATTTAATGGCACTTTTTTCCTTTCGCCTATCGAAAATCAAAGTAAAGATAAGGCATTCACCAAGATGATCTGCTTCCATGAAGCTTTTTAACCAATGAAAATCTCGTTTTAAGTTATCAAAAAATCGTACATGACACCCGCCATCTTGAAACTTGGCGATTCTTGAACCTCCTGACTTCAAGCTCAGGCCTTAACACAAGCCAGGTTTGAATATCCAAAATGTCAGAGCGGCTTTGTTTTGATGCAAAGTTTTATTTATATATTATATTCAAAATCAAAGGAAAAAGAAAATATTATATTAATACGCAATACTTTTCTTTGTTAGTTAAGTATTTCGTAACTTGAAAACAAAATGCTGCATTGAAAACAGCCGATAACTTGTCAAGTGCCATATCTATTCAAAACACAAAACATAGAAGCATTTAAAATAAAGCTGTTTAAGTGGGTGCAAAGGAACTGAAGCCAAACTGTCGGGGTTTCAGGTCGCAAAAATCCACAAGACTTAGCATAAGGAGATTAGGAACACACTGCACAACTTAATAAACAATACAAACTCTGCGACGAGACTTTGTGTTGTATGGCCCCAAGAAAGGAAAAAGGAAGAGCGAAAAAATAAGAGAGGTAAGAGGAGAAAGAGGAGGAAGAGGAGGAGGAGGAGGAGGAGGAGGAGGAGGAGGAGGAGGAGGAGGACGACAACTTTAACTTGGTAAAGTAACAAGTACTGCGAAGTATGAGATGATTATCCCGACGAGCTGAAATGAAACAAAAGAAATATATGTAAGATTATCGTAAATTTATGTGACAATTTAACAGTCCATACGAACTCGCTTTTGTTATTAAATCTTATGCTTTTTCCAATAACGTAATTTAGATAAATCATTTTAACTTGGCTACTTGACAGCACCTTAAAGCCCCTACCTTCCTTTATTACTCAACCTCACCTACCCTTACCACACATGCAACCTCACCTTTTCACATGCAAACCGATTTTCTATGACGGGCGTCCAATTGTGAAGCAAGAATGAAGCACGGAAAGCAATGAAGCACATTATGCTTCGCAAGCTCAACCTTAACAATGAAACAGATCTATCTAGCAACAATTGCAATTTTGCTAAGTTCATCATGAAAACTTAAGCATTTGATTATAACATACAAATGTAACAAGAGTAATGGTTGCATTTCCGGCATACCGATAATACAAGAGACTTGTTTATCACTACCAATCCTCCTACGGACAATCCGATTGGTTCACCGCGAAGATGCATCAAAAAGTGCAATAGCTAAAGGAAAATATGTAATAAAAGATACGTAAATAATAGATTTGCAACAATTTATTGATTTTATTTATCCTAGAGATATCCCAACCGACTAGTTTCTGGCCGGCCAGCTGCCCATCTTATTGTAAATTTTTAATATTCTAGGGGAAAAGGAAACCGCTAGCGATATGCATGTACTTGTAATAACCATCCCAGTGCTAGTATTGCTTATCCATACGTAACGTTTTGCAATTGTCTGTAAAAGTCGTCCAATGCCATTTGAAGCCGTAACTGTTACCGTTTTTTTTTTTACCTTTTATCATATTAAACTTCTTTCTTACTAATATCATCAACCGATATGTCAGTAGTGTTTTTTTCTTTCGAAACAATAAAAGAGCAAATTTACCTCTAAATGCTCTTTACACTCAGTAGCATTGATGCTTTGTAGGGTGTCATAGAAACCGTGAATCTAGGACGAGAAACGATTTGTGTGAGTGGAATGCTTAGATGGAGGAAAAACATAATATATAGTTCCTCTGTAAATTTAAATAAATAATGAATATAAAAAGGTGTACTTTAGATTAATCGTGATAAAAAGCATTAAGCCCAGCATGGAAATTTGGCCATTTTAACACTATTCAGGCCGCGCTTCTGGAACCTTCAGCAACCGGGAAAATGGCCGTTGAAAAACCGTTGATGGTATGGACAGCAAAGTCGCTCATTTATTTCAATAAATTTTCCCTTTCATCTAAGACAGTTGATTGCAAAACTGAAGGTTCATAATTATAAAAACACAAATGCCATCATAAAACATAGAATTTAAATTGGACAACGCAAAAAGTGGAAACTTTGTAAAACATATAGTTGTCGAAAAGCTGTTGTCATGGTAACGCGAAAGTTGCACTAGCGTCAAAGTGTGCCAGTAAAATATTAGAAAATGTAATGGAGGGTCGCTTAAATTTGTGGTCATAGTTTTAATCGTTTGCAAATTGCACATCTTCAAATTAGAAGCGAGCGTTAAGAGTAGAATGCCACTGGAAAGTTTTTTTGAATACCTACTTCTAAAAAACCACGCTTTGAAGGCGATATTCTTTTCTTTTTTCATGAGCTTAATGCATGATAGGCCGTCAACGAGGGGAACCTCCTTTATCCAGAAATGGTTAAAAGGGGGATTGCATCCGTTCCCGGATCTTTTGCATAGGCATGTACAGTTTCTTCCTTTCCTTGAAACTGGATATTTCTTTAAAAATATTCTACATTACCAAAAGCTTAGCATCCTTTCAAACTATAATTCATGATAATATTTACAGGGAGTAGCCATAAGATAATTTATCGTTTTCTTGTTGTTAATTTCTTCAATGAAACTCGTGCAAACTTACACAACTTGCCAAATAAAATAAAACCTGCTCAAAATATAAAGCTGTCTAAGAATATATCTTGTATTTAATTACTTCTTATTGCTGAAAATCTTGTTAAATTTGCACTGCGAATTCTATTACGCGCAGGTGATTGAATGTGATGGATATTGTATTTTTTTAAAACTAAAGCGTTACCACACACATTTCTGTATAAAACAGCAAATTTCCTCTACTTGGAATATTTAGAAATTTATCTCCGAAAGAAGGAAATGGAAAAAAAATGAAAATGGCAAGTACAATCTCACCTTCTCGTTGACTTTTACGCCAGACCTCATGACAAAGGCTAATTTTCCCGTGACTGTAATGCTCCAATACAAAACACTAACCACATATATGGTATTTTCCGCGCCTGACATTGGGGATTTAACCAGCTGGTGAAAATTGATACACATTATGGGGACATCCAAAATAACTGTCGCCAATAGAAGAGGTGAAAATACTTTGTCTGCAAGAGCAACTGTTTCGCAAAGTTTATGATGTTCCTGCCTTAATGTTTCAATGGTGATATCTTCAGGACTCTCTGTTGTAAATTTCCTCTCCAAATTCTCAAATATTTGAATCAGTAGTTCACATGAGACATAATACAACGAAAATGGTAATGCCCATGCAAAGCTGTCAAAAGCACCAAACACAAAATGAATAAGGCGATATGCAAATAATCCATTCCACGGGCGGAAACGGGCAACAGAGCTATTTCGGTAATAATCGAGAACCACAATGCATATAGTATTAAAGGCAGCGAAAGCACAAGCGGTAGCCATTGCTAAATTCAGTTTATACCTCTTTATCCCACTAAAATCTGACGTTGTTGATAGCAAGTTACTGACAAACTGCTGAAGAGGAGATGCTACTTTCTGCCTTTTGTGTAAAATATAATGGCAGGTCGTATTAACTGCTGCAGCCTGTAGATACCAAATGGTGAAGAGCATTAGAAAGTAAAACGTCTTCATCTCATTTAAGCCTTCAAAGAAGAGGCTTGTGGAAGCCTGTGCGAAGACTACCCATTGACCGAGCAACACTATCGCACAGTAAAACCGAGAAAAGACGCTCGAATCCGCTTCTAAGGCTGTATCTAATGAAACATCCCCATAGTATTCTGCAGTTAGTTTCATTAACCGCAAAATAGGACGAAACATGCTTGATAACTCTCTGTGGCGAAGGCTGTTAGTGTCCCCCACGTTATGTGACTGTTTCGGTCTAGTCATGTTTACCACACAAACATTTGAGTGTATATTGTCGACCTGTAAGCTGCCTACTTGGGACATTGTTTCTTACAGTAGAAGAAACGAGTATTTCAGTGAGTAAAGTTCGTGGAGAATGCCAAGAAGCTTGAAACTGTTTAAAAGAATTTGGGTTCAGTTCTCAAACTAATGCTATATAATCACAGAAGTAGAGACACGCACAAGTCGAAAATGAAACTCATTCTACAACATAATTAGTTTTCTTCATTTTTTATTGTGTCTAGATGCTTTTTATAGTTGCATTCAATTGCAAATTAGAAAACTGAAGCTTGACCTTAAATGACTTTTACATTGTGCTTTGCCGTGCGTGCGGGCCCTCGTCAATTACCAACGTTATCAATTCTGACACATTTTAATTCGATTCACCTCCTCTAAGTTAGCATGAAAATAAAAGCCTTTGAATTGTCAAATTCAGTTCAATTTCCTTTTTCTACTTATCTGCTCGTTTTAGAATTCATAGAAAATGAACACAAACATATAAGACAAGCATAAATGAAAAAAGTACATTTTACACCTTTTTAGAAATGTTTCCGGCCTAATTAATGGAATCAAGAATGCGTTGGGTAAAAATAAATTGTATCACTTTGCTGCGAGTGAGTGAAGAGCAAAGTCGTTAAAAAATAATTTTGCGGGTTGAATATTAAATTTCCATTATTTCCGGAAACCTTCCTTTGACCGTTAAAATAATTTTTCTAACAGCTTGACGCTGCAAAATACCTTTTCAGTAGATATTAAAAATCCTTGATTTTTTCCCTGGCAGTAAAAAAATAATAATAAAAAGAAATGAATAAAAAATAAAATAACATATAAAATAAAATTGGACACTGTCTTCCATTATTTAAAAGGAAAATCGTGTCGGCTTCTGCACATTTCAGATCAGCTGTTTGGTAACAGAAGTCGTATAAATGCAAATAAGAATGAACATTAATTAAACGTTTCTACCCTGTTTTGGTTTCCTACAATAGCAGAAATAAAAGATATACATCAAAATAATTTGGTTAAAAATAAAGAAAAATAGAAAACGAAATATAGACTATATCCAGCATGTGATGGGTCTCGCGTTTGTCGTAATTTGCGTCCTGAGATCGTACAACTGTAGCAAGTAACTGCATTGAGGTACGTTAAATAGTTGCTGATGTATCGTTTGCAAAAAAAAAAAAATAACTTTTTTCATGTACATAGAACGAAAGCATATATGTTAAAGTGATTATGCAGCTATTGGTAATTACTACTGTGCTTTTAGCTTCGTTAAGTTTCATTCTTTCAAAAGTTATATATATGAATCGCAGAGTTTGTGAAAAGCCTCCCATGTAGAAAAAAAGTATTATTTGAGTACTTTTCCGGGAATGTGAAGGGACCATAGACAGAAAAATGCAGGGAAGTGGAAACCATTTCACGTCAATGGAAACAGGTAATTAGTCACTATTGGTTCTCTAAATTCTAAAATCCAAAATCGCAAGGCCCAGAGTTTTTGTTTTTGTTTTCAAATTTGTATCTATCTGATGGTTCTAAGCTCGATAGCATCCTTCGCCTTTAAAGCTTGGTTTTCACTAGCGCAAGCCTTGATGCAAGCATACGCACAAGCGCAAGTAAAAGCCCATTTATGGACAGCTGTCTTCTAGCATAGATCATTGGAAGGCAAATACGGCTAAAAGGTAATTATACTATTTAAACCTGTCTGCTCTTACAATGGCCGGCAAAGATGAATCGAAATAACTTAAATAGAAAATGAAAAAAAAAGAAAAGGAAACGTTTATATCTTGCTTCTGGTGTTTTCTAAGTCTATTTTATGATTTGCGTTCTGAGAAGACAGTCCAACGGTAGCAAGTTTCTTGATCTGCCGAGGTGTCGTTGGCATTGAATTATTTTTTCATGTACATAGAACGAAAGTATCTCTTTTAAAGTGATTATACAGCTATCCGAAATTACCCTTGCGCTTTTAGATTCGTTTGGTTTTACCCATTCAAATAGTAGATATGCAGGTCTTGTTTACAAAAGTTTCATCAAAAGATTAAAAGTTTCTAATGATAGCATGAAGCAGATTGTTTCAAGGTTTGTAAATTACAGGTACGCTTATAAATTCTTCGTTAAACAATTTTGGTCACTTTTTGGGACGCCGCTGGTCGACACAGTCCATAGTTGGTCTCCGCTTGTAGTTGTAATTACACTATACCAAATATCTCATGTTTTAAATGTGAATTTATCTCATTTTTTGTTTTTTATTTTCTTTTGTAAGGTCTTTTGTAATTCACCTTTAAACTAAGGGTCACTTTTGGTCACTTTTTGGGACGCCGCTGGTCGACACAGTCCATAGTTGGTCTCCGCTTGTAGTTGTAATTACACTATACCAAATATCTCATGTTTTAAATGTGAATTTATCTCATTTTTTGTTTTTTATTTTCTTTTGTAAGGTCTTTTGTAATTCACCTTTAAACTAAGGGTCACTTTTGGTCACTTTTTGGGACGCCGCTGGTCGACACAGTCCATAGTTGGTCTCCGCTTGTAGTTGTAATTACACTATACCAAATATCTCATGTTTTAAATGTGAATTTATCTCATTTTTTGTTTTTTTATTTTCTTTTGTAAGGTCTTTTGTAATTCACCTTTAAACTAAGGGTCACTTTTGGTCACTTTTTGGGACGCCGCTGGTCGACACAGTCCATAGTTGGTCTCCGCTTGTAGTTGTAATTACACTATACCAAATATCTCATGTTTTAAATGTGAATTTATCTCATTTTTTGTTTTTTTATTTTCTTTTGTAATTCACCTTTAAACTAAGGGAAATGTCGACGGCAGAGATAGTGATTACTAAAGTTGTTCATTCGGTGCTGGTAGCCGCAACGTTGGCAGGGAATATGTTGGTTTGTCTTTCAGTCCTGAAGAACAAGGTTTTACAGACCCCAGTGAATTACCTTCTGGTAAACCTTGCCATTGCTGATATGATGATCGTGATTTCTTTCACGCCGAGGCATATCCTTGAAGGACTGTATCATCATCCCCGAGGCTTAGTGGGAGAAATCCTTTGCAAAACCATTACGTCAGACACCTTTACTTGGGTTGGTAGTGTGGCTTCGGCGATAAGCTTGGCAGTTATGGCGTACGAGCGGTTCACAGCTATTACTTCCCCGTTTGGAAGGACATCGACATTCACTTGTAGGAAATTGAAGTTTGTTGTTGTGCTGTGCTGGATTATCGCAATAATCTTCAACATTCCGTTATTTTGCGTAAGAAGTCTAAACAGTGAGCGTGGATTCTGCGAGAGCCATTGGTCAAGTGTCAGCCTTGCTCTAGGCAACAATCTTGCCTGGCTGATCTTGATTGGAATAATTCCCTTCTGCTTCATGGCATTCTGCTACAGAAAGGTGATAATACATTTACGGAGGGAGGTTGTACCTGGACAACAGTTATCGTCAGTATCCGTGATGAAATCCAGAAAGAAAGTTATTAAGATGCTGATGACAGTAACTGCTATATACGGGATCTGTTGGATCCCCAACTTAATTCTTTACGTTGTATGGTACTATAATATAAATAAGGTTTTTCTTGTTTTAATATTGGTAAATTCGTGTGCCAATCCGATTGTTTACGCTCTGCAGAGTAGACTATTCAGAAGACACATGGTAAATTTTAGATGCTTGTGCAAGAGGCGGTCCAAAACAAGGCGACAAAACTGCGATTTATCTAGTGTGAAACTCAAGCGCATTTCACATCTAGAGATAAAGGAAATGGATTAGAATTTTCCAATTTAAAAGCAATGTAAATGGAAATGCTCTTTTAATTCAAGACTAGAAAAAAGGCAGAACTATTTACATCTTGACGCATAATATTCAAGTACAATCATGTATCCTAAACCAATAAGATTTGTGAAGCGGGGCACTGGAAAGGTAGCTACATGTTTTCGTTACGTGGGACGACGCATAAAGGGCAACAGCAGGAAAAAACGATCAAAATATTGTGGCAGATGTATTTAAAACAAAAAGATTTCATTCAGTTTATGTTAGTTAGTAAAATCAAACCTGATGTAGCTTGCCTTCGCCTAAAGCCCTTTTATTTTGAGAAAATAAGAAAATCTGTTTGCGTGGTCGGTGTCACAAATTTGCCAAATTTAAAACCCGAATTTCGTTGTCATAAACGTTCATCGCGTTCGCAAAAAAGCCGCAACGAGACAAATCTGCTTCAAAAAAATAACGTAAAGTAAAAAAAAGTAAATATCTTCGTGTCAGGGAGTTATCAGGCAGGTTTAGTCCTATTTTGCAGTTAATAAAGCTTGCTGAAGATCTCTTTGGGAGTGTTTTTTCTTAGAAGTCTTAGAAGCCGATTTAAGTTTTTTTCCTTCTTTTTATTGTGCTATGCTATGGTTTCTCGCGGTATATGCTGTCACGAACCACTTCTTTAAAGGCTTAGCTTGGATGAAGACGTTTTAATTTTTTTAAGGGACATCTTCAACCAGTGTCCTTTGTTTACCTCTGTTTACAGGGGTGCTCCTCTTTTTGTTGTTGCCGCACAAAAGTTTTTCTTTCAAAATATTAAAGAAAGTTTTCCAAATTCTAGAGCCATTGAGCGTTACGAGACAATAGCGATTATGAAGACAACGCTCTATTTGTACAGTTACATTTCGCGAAGTGAACTGCTTGGTCGTTTTGTATAAATTGAGTGTGTGCGTACAGAAGTTAATAAATAATTATATGCCAATCTATAAACATGTAACGGTAATCATAGTAACGAATAGTCAGTGAAGTTGTCATCAAGTGTTTAACCAATGACAACACATGTTAACGTTCTCTTGGCAATCGAATCAGGTCTATCTTTGGCAACAGTCTTATACAATAGATGATATATTTGTAGGTCTCGGCTATCTAACCTATATAGTGGTCCATATAATTTTATAATATTGCACAACAATTGGGCTTTTTAATTTGGATATTGACAAAGTGAAGCACATAAATACAGGGACAGCAAATTGTCAGTGCCGGGTTGTTCAAAGCGCGATTAAGCTAAACTAGGACTAGCGTGAAATTTGAGTTCACTTTTTCAGTTTTCCGTGAAGTTTCAGCTTTTACTTTCTGTTCTTTAGTTTTGACGACAACTTATCTCAAGCTCCACAAAAGATAAGCAATAAAAACACTTAGCAGGAAATTGAACCCTCCATCAACTTTTCATCCTGGGTTAGTGATAATCAGCTTTCGAACAACTGGGCCCTCTTGTCGATAGATATAAACTTTTTTGTATATACAATTGTAATAGCTGTCTATAGGACCTTTTTAATATAGAGACGTCATAATGAATATGCCCATGTTTAGGGCAGTCACAGTACTTAAGAGGAGAAGATCTCCTTATTTAACGTTCTATCACAACTATCCCATAATGGTGCTGATGCGTAACTTTTAGTGTGTTGAACACAATGATGTCTCTGTGACGTCAAAACCAGCTGCAAATTTTTTCAGTTAACAAAAAAAAAATATGACGTAATGATTGATGTAAACGCTCGCTGCATTTTAGGGGAGCACATATCGTAATCAGACATTTTATCTTCCTACAATTGTATCGTCATTGTCACTATTGTTAAAAAGTTGTTACGCACTGTTTTTTTTCTTATCTAAACAAAGAATAAACTGAGAGTCTATACCCTGCCATTCGAGAGTACTTGAGAAAAACACCTACCATCCTACCACTGGAGAATATTCAGTCTAGCAATTACATTCACCAATCTCGGTATACGACAGTTATAAATGCATGGCTTTGTTTTTTTTTTTTCTGTTCATTATAACTCTAATTTGGTAAACTGCGTTTCTTTTTTAAATCTTACGCTCTCCCGTAACGATCGCCAAAACTTGGGCACCTTTCAAGCGTACATAAAAGGATCCACGTGCGAAGACAAATACAAAAAAATGTGACAGATGAAGTCAAACGTTCTGTATGACATATACAAGCTGGATTTTAATATAGAAGGGCAAAAACGAAATTTTTACGCGAAAGCGTCCAATAAGACAAAAAAAAAAAAAAATAAACTAATGGCTTGGACAGATCCGTCATAGTTAATATACAATCAGGTAAGGCACGTTTTATTGCTAGTGGAGAAGTTCTTTTACTTTGGAAGAGACAGCATTACAGCAAAATACGAAATTACCACTCCAACAATCTGTAAAAAATGAAATACAACAAGATTAATTTAAATGGGATAACAAAATAAACAAACAATATAGGCTATATCCAGTATGGGTACCTTAACAACCAGGATATATCTTTTGAACTGTCACATTCAAGTGACACTAAAACGGGTCAAGTTTCGTGTGTTGACGTTTTTACGTAACAAGAACTCCACCCCTTTTTTGGCGTTATCACGAAAGAAAGAAGTTGTGCATTGACTTTGGACGTGTATTATTTTTTTTTTGATCGATTCATTTAACAATATGTTTGAGGTGAGTTAAAAAATAAATCAACGATGATGTTTTCCGTTTGCCGTATAATTTTATTATGATGTACTTTTACCCTTTTTTTGTGTTGCCTTGGAAACTAATTTTGACGTCATAAATATGTTATTTTGATTACTGGGGAGACGATTATATTATGTGGGGGCACCTTTAGATTCGCATGCTGTGAAGGCAAGAAAGTAGTTTCAAAGAAATAAATACACAGGTGCTAATTGCCATCTTATAATTAAAATTGTTGACATTTTATATAAAAAACAAACTTGATGGTCTACCGTTAGAGACAGGGATTTTGTATTGACGACCAGTCCTCCAATCGAAAGCCCCTTTGGGTCGCCTTGAATATCCAGCAGAAACATCACTAACTGAAAAAAAAGATAAAAATGGAAATCACGTTAGCAGCTTTCTCGCTACACAAACTGCATGGTTATTGTTTTTTCTGTAGTGTAGGGGGGTGGGGGGGGGGGGGGGGGGGGGGGGAATGTAGTTGCATGCTTTCCGTCCAGAAGAAACTGCAATTCTGCTAGTCTAATGATGAGTTCCCAATCTCCGTCCACGTTTTGTGTTACAAGAAATACAAAGTGGGAGGGTTTCCTTTACTTCTTTAAATAGGTTAATAAACGTTGCCTGGTTGTGTTCATACATCATGCAAAATTATTCAGATTCCAAAAAAAACATGAATTCGTAAAGGGAGTTACGAGGTCAACCCTATTCATAAAACTCCCAAAAAAATACAAATATTAGTCATCGATGTGCATGTAATAGCTACCTTCACTTCGTCAGCTGTCGAAACAGGAAATGTCTGCAAAATCTTTTGAAAGCTGTTAATCTGAAATAGAAATTAGATCCAAGGTAAACATTTTGTCAGAATATTGCGGATTTACAAATTGTAGGAAGTAGCGTTTCTATTACCTACATAAAAAGAAAAAAAAAACGCGTACAGTATTTGGCAGAACCAAAATAATATATCTTAATCACACATAGATTTTTTAGAATTAGAAGCAAAACAAATAAAAGAAAATCATGAAAGAAATTTGGCCAAAGCAAATGGTTAGTGTTGTATAGTAATTAAAAGTTAAAAAATGTTTTCCAAGTTATACCTTTTCGCTGACTTTTGATCCAAATGACAAGATAACTGCTAAGATTATAGCTGCAAACAGAGTCCAGATTACATTACCAATCAAGATCAAAAGCGAATATTCTTCCTGTAAGTGAACAACATTGTAAAGGCTAAAGCAGAGAAGTGGGATGTACAACGAGACCATTACAAAAAGAAGAGGGCCAAGCATCTTGTCAGCAAGCTCGGCTACTTCACACAGTCGGCGATACTCCAGTTTCAAAGCCGCTAGGTCCATTGAGTTTAAATTAAATGGTGACATTCTTTTATGAAAATCATCAAAAAATTCTTCCAATATTAAGCATGTAATGCATAAAAAGATAATTGGTAGCAACCATGCACCAGCTCCAATTACACTGAAGATCGTGGAAAGTACTCTAAGGCCAAACCACTGGTTCCAAGGCTTAAAAGTTCCAACGTTCAGGTGCAGCGTTGTTTCGGATATCACGATGACTGCTTCGAAGAATATAACAGAGAGAAAAAACACGATTAGAAATCTCTTGGATTTCGCTTTCACCTTTTCTAAATTAACATCTTTAATGGCAGACAGAACTCCAACAAGGAAATTTTTGAATCGCGATTTCTTCTTCCCAGTTAACCGCAACAAAATCAAACTCATCGTTCCGTTAACTGCGACAAATAAATTCCAGAAACTTAACATCAAAAAAAGAAAGATATTATTTTCAAAGAAAATCCCGGAAAAAGCCATAGTAACGTTTAGCCAGAAACCAGAAACAACCACACCACAATAAATTCGAGAAAGAACGCTCATTTTTTTGCAACGACTGGAGGCATGCGCCAAACATTTTAAAGATGCTTCTCCAAAATATATTCCGAACAACTTCATCAGTTTTAGGACCGGACTGTATACTTCATCGATCTTCGTAAGCAGCTGTTCGTTGACATTTTCTTGCTCTTAAATATTAACAACAAAGGAGACGTCGCTCGTCGTAGGTTGCGCTGATGTCGGCTTCGGCATTCCTTGGTCCCTATGTACGGAAGCTCCATTAGGTGATACCCGAGAAGACATGTTTGCCTTTTAACGTAACAGGTTTAGCTTGTTGATTCCTCCTTAATATGTTCTATTCCTTTCTGCTTGAGAATTGATTCAAAAGTAAATTCCTATCTTGTCTTGAACATTGGTTGAAAAACCACGCGTGTTTTTGCAACTACTGATTTTATGTTAGTTGTTTTCTCGAGAAGCTCGGTACGACGCTTGCTAGATTTAATTTTGACTCACGTATATATTTCTTGTTTTCAAATGAATTATAAATACGTTGAAAGAGAAGTGTATTGACGTCTTTCAATACAATGCAAATCATTTGTTCGAAGAATGTCAATGACGTTTTTTTTTTTCTATTCCTTTTTTTTGTATTGATATCTTATTGAATTGCAGAGTATAAATTGATTTTATGGAAATAATGTTTTTCTAAAGTTAATTAGTGGACCCCTTACGTCTTTTTTAATCATACATAAATCAACTTCATCGGGCAAAGTTTACTATTTTTAGTAGACTTCATGCAAAATAATAGGAATCATGTAAAGATCGTTGATGAAATCACCCTGTTGATCACTTCTTGCTGTTAATTAGATTTATGAAATTAAATTATTTTTTTTTTTAATAATGAAAACACATTTAGATTTTTTCAAAATATTTGTAGTTATTTTCAATTTTTACAAAATAAGCTTGGCTTGAAGCATATTAAAAATCAATAATCCCTACCAGATAGCTGACAAGCAGCTGTGCGACCTAATTGAAAACGTGCAATACATTCGTAAGCGGTGGGCCGTCACACAAGCTATTTTTGGGGAAGTTCAAGTAATACATTCCAAAGGCCATGCAGTGTAAATGTATGAGCAAAATAAAACATTCAGTCCAGCTAAAATTATTTAATTGCAAAACTATTATTCTGAAATTTGTAACTGATATTTATATGTCGAGTTCAACCAAAACAATTGATTTTTTTTTTGGCAAAATACCACTTGCCAAAACACACACACGTTGGCTCAAAAACATCAATTTTACGTTTCAGTGGCAAACGCTCGCTGCGCTCACTCGCTAGATATTTGTCTATAGCACTCGAACATAAAATTCATTTCTTCTCGCTACCGTGTAATATCCTATGTATATCCAAAAAGGTATCCAAAACTTATCAAATGAGGCATATGGAATAGAGCGAGAGGAGACAAAATTAACATACAAAACATTTTGCGATCACGACTTTTTATTTTAATGCTTTAATCACAACAATGCTTCTTGTTTGTTTTTTACTTAATTTACTTTTTAAAAATCAGTGCACGTCCTTGGTTCGAATCGGTGGCATCATTTGGGAGCAACCTGCACCAAAGCAAAAATGAATGTTCACATATCATCCCAGAAGGCGAAAGAGAGTTGAGTGGGACACTCGCAAAAATATTGCCTTGGACATAAAACAACCAGTTACGTAATGTCGAATGACACAGGCCAATTACGTCCACATACGACATTGTATGACCATGATGAAACACCACAGCCGGCATGTCATGAGATGCCGGCTGTTTAAAACTCTGGTAAAACCGACACATAGTCCCTTTAAGACCCCAATCAGTTATTTTGAGATTGAATTTCAAACTAGCTCTTAATGGTTAACCCTATCCAGACCGGGGGGGGGGGGGGGGCGAAAAGTGCCCGTGCCGACTTTGAACGCTTATAACTTTTATAAGATTCAACCAAGATGCTGCCAAACTTTGCGAGTTTATCTAAAATTTATCTGGAAATAATTTGGTAGGATAGGTTGCTGTGTCAGGAACTTGAAGTTACCATGGCAACGACATTTTGACAGGCATGTTTTCGCAAATTTGTAATTTTCGTGTTTCTATTAATGAAAAATAACTTTAATGTAATTATTTTCACCTTTTTACGGTTTTTAAGCCCAATTTTATTGGTTTTGAGTACTTTGCAATAATTTTGGGCGGTTTTCTGAAGTTTTGGAAAAATTTTGAAATCCAAGATGGCGGATCCAAGATGGCGGCTGTTTTGACATCATGATGTCATTGGCAAGTGATGTAACGTCATCATCCCACGTGACGTATACCAAAAGATACATTTTCGGACATACTATATATACTGCAAGTTTCATTGGGATTTCTTAAATATTCTTGAAGTTACGGGGGGTAGGGGGTGGAGGAGGTTGGGGGGGGGGGGGGGGGGCGAATCCGCCCACCCCGTCTGAAAAGATCCAAAAAAGCCCGGTCTGAATAGGGTTAATATCTCAAGCTCATTTCTTTTTCCTAGTTTGTTTCACTTTACAACGATAAACAAAGTCGTTACTATAGATTTTATTGCTTTTTTTCTTTACAACGTTATGGTTATTCATTATTATTACCTTGTTGTACATGTATGGTTAGATGTGTAAGAAAGTAAGATGTAACAATCATTATCGGCACGTATATGTTCATTCCCCCTAAATGTACAGTAAGATCTCAATTTCTCAGGCCTCCCGGTTTTTCGAAGCAATTTTGGTTTTCCCTGGAGGTTCGAGAAATCTGGATGCTACTGTAGTCACTTTTTCGATCTTGTCAAAATATGTTTATAATCTACGTCAAGATGCTAATGCTCGATCTGTCCCATTTTAATGTTACTGATTTAACCCCTGTTTCCCTTTTACGAAACGGACCGTGAAAACACACACTACACTATGATACAGTGTTAGATGCTTTTCTGCTTTTTCCTAGTGATAGGAGTCTTCTTAACATAACTTGCAAGGCGATTATGTTACTTTCTTGCACATTATACATTACGTGACAGCAAGAACTGTATTTGACTGCACTCTTTATTCATCTTTACTCGAAACAAGACTCAAGTTCCTTTCACAATTGCTGCTTTGTTCCTTCCTTTTCTCAAGATATTGCATAATTTCTCACGTGCACGTCATGAGAATTCGTTCCAGTCGCACGCGTTTACATTAGCAGGCGTGACACTGTACTTGTTTATGTATAAATCAGTTGTTGTTTCATCATTGTATTCCGATCTTGCAGTGGACGGTGGACCTTCAAGAATATCCACGAATCACTTTGAATGAAACATTCTTACGAGATATCTTCATTTTAAAGCTAGAGATCACGGGTAAGGAAAGAACATTTGCTGAAAACTATTCACTTGACTTTCAGACAGTTCTAGCGAGCTAGCAGTACTGGCTTTAATATTGCATGCATACATATATTTTCCTCTCAGTCTTAAAAAGAAATAATGTTCTATTCCTCTCATTTGATGGCATTTATCGCCTCTACATTCTCGCACTATGGAGGAAAAGTCCATTGCAAGCGTCGGTGAGAAGGTATTTCGGTTCACAAAGAATTGTTTTTTAAAGTTCAACGTATGCCGAATTATAAAACGCTAACTGAAGACATTCACTCGGCGAGGAGAATTGGCATCGCTGGGCATCATAAGCAGGAAAATATATTTATTTCCTAAATTATTTTATTGTCAGAGATTAAGTTCGATGTATATGAATGGGGGTAATCGAAGACAATTGTCGCCCGAGGCCCGGAGCACCGTCTATTAAAAGAGACGAGCGAGTGAAATTTCAACTAACTTCTTAGCTAAAGCGGAAGTGGACTCATTGTTAAGCTTCCCGATTGCTAATGCGAGTAAAAATCAATTTTGATATTATGTTTAATTACTATTGTGTCGTTATCTTTGTAAACGTATAAGGATAGCGTGTGGTACTTTAGTATGACTATAACGTGTTTGCTAGACCCCATAAAATGTTGGGTGCATGAGCTATGCAGCTTCAGACGAAGTGTCTGATGAATTCCTGCAACAAGCCGCGCAACTCGTCGACACACCACGTCTCCCACTTTTCCTTTTAAGTTGAAACAAAGTTACTATTTTGCACTCTTGCATGCACAACTTGTTTCAACATCGTTGGAACATCAGTTCATATGGTCGTAATATTTGTTTCAAAGACCAGGCAATGAAACGTAACTTTATTGCGTGACAAGAAACAAAATTCAAAATTCCCAAAGGTTTGTAGATATTCCATTTGCCCGTCCTACCAGTATTCATCCTTGAGTCCTTTTATACTTAATGTTTTAAATAATTGTTCTTTTACTTTTATTGTTATTTCATGGATAAATCACCGCTAGCTCCTAATCTACGTTTCTAGTTCTTCATGGCTGATCTTTCACTTTATTTTAGATGAGAATTAACTTCCTGTTTATTGTCACGCAAAATATTAAATTTCATTGTCATTAAAATTTCTGAAATGAAAAGTGAAACAGACCTGATTCGTAACTTGCTCTCGTGCCACCTAACTTTTAAGCTTTCATGCTGCTTTTCGATACATGCATATACCGCTCGATTGCTAAACTAAGTGTTTCACGGTCACCGTTAACGTATACATAACTCAAACATAACCATAACATGTTCAAGTTTACAAAACAGTCGTTATATTGGCGCTGACTTCGCACGTACCCTATGATAAAACGTCTGAAGAGAGCAGTGTGTGAATTGGGAAGAGACGTCTCGCTAGGCACGCATACCTCACATGCAATTATCCGCTCTTCGCGTGTCTCGCTGTTATTTTAAGGCAAAAAGAAAAACTTTTTTGCACTCTAAACTTGCCCAAGCTGTTTTAACACCGTGGAGACATTCAAAATGTCCAGATGGTCCTTACATTTGCTACAACAAATGCTGATCGAAACGTTTGTGAAAATTAAGCAATGCAACGGAACCGTTTCATCTCATGGCGTGACGAATCATAGAATCTAGCGTCATTGGATAAATATAAAATATAAAGTCATTAAAAATGCTACAAGAAACATTTGAGACAATATATTTTATGAGGGAAGGGGGCTGCTCAATAACCTAAAGAACTTCCTGTACTAGAAAAGAGGGGAGGAAGTACTAGTAGTTGGCTGTTTTTATGCTAGAGACGATAATGTCGTCAGACGACTTTAACGTCTAAGACGTTAAAGGCGTTTGGTATAAAAACGGGACGCATTTAGTAGACAGCTTTTCAGAAAAAAATAAAAAAAGACTGGGTTCGACACTCGGAGGACACTGGACACGAAGACGTAAAGCCATCGGACGTTAAAGGCGTCGGTCTTATTTACTGTTTTATACTAGCTAACTACGTCCCGTTTTTATACTAGACGGCTTTAACGTCTGAGACGTTAAAGCTGTCCGATAACAGCGTCGTTCAGACGCTCTTACAACAAGAACATTGAGAAGCTTGAGAAGCTTAAAATCGGGCGCTTTGCCTTGAAAGGCAGGGTTCAGTACAGCAGAAACCACGAAGCAGTTACTTAAGTAGCACTCAGTCCGACTGTGTTTGTGTAAGTCACAGGGCTTGCATGAGCTGTATTAGTGTGCATAATATAATATCTAGAACGTTGTCGAGATTGCATTATTACTTAATGACATGATGGTTTCAATTTATAAATGTATCTCACACAATACAAATAAACGATTGAAGTAGACGACTAGACAATGTAAAGTTTGACTTAGCAAAGTGCAGTGTATTGGTAATACTGTAAGGTGCGGTTTCACCTGACGGTCGTGTGCTTTTCGGTATTTTCCAGGCATTGCACTTTGATGGGACAGTACTACAACTGTTTACCGGGGAACTACTATTGTCAAGAAAATGATCACAACTTGTTGATGAATGATTGAACATTTGTTTCATACCATTACTGTAATAGCAATTGATGAAGGCTTTTAGTACTGAACCGAAGTATAAGGACTGGGAAATACTGAAACCCATTATCAGCCACCTTAAACGGAAATATCTTGTTGGTGTTTCAAGGAATACAAGGAAACTTCACTCATCCCATGTATCTATGTATTGCGGTATTTTGTAATTTTTTGAGTGATTTTTGGGGATGTTTGGCAGGTGATAGTTTTTTTAAAAGAATTAGTAAAATTTAGACAACTAAGAAATATTGAAAATTTAATGTGAATTTAACATTGGAATTTGAAGTTAGAAATTGGCAGACGGACACCAAACAGTCCCGTGACATCCTGGAGTGTTTTTGCATGGGGGTCAACTGTGTGATGATGTTTCCATTTTTTTCTTCAATCCCCACTGATAAAGAACTGTTGTTGGTGTTATGTTGGTGTTATCACATGTCAAGCCTTTAACAAGGTATGAAAGAACACAAGGATTTAAATTATTCTGGTGCTCAATTTTTGCGTAACTAAAATTAATGTTACTCAAATTCCTGATGGATTCTGTCTTAAACTGTTACGAGCTTAGTATTTCCAAATTATTGCATGTCAATGTAAGGCAAGACAAGACATGCCTTGGTTCTTATGTAATTCTCTTAAAAACACATAAGATATTGACTATAATTTTGTCTGTGCTATGGCAATTCACAGTGGGGTGGTCTTGATGTGTCTTTAACTTGTAGACTGGACTGGACTGGACTAGTAAAACGCGGACTTGTAAAACGCCTCTAGACACTTCGAATTCCTTGGCCACAATCATCTTACGGCTCTCTTCAATACATAATGTCTCAAAAAAACAGTAACCTCAGAAAGAAGTCAGAAGCAAATAAGGTCGAAAGACCGAATTTGAACATATAACGGCAAATGTTCTAATGTCACGAACGTAGGAGTCGTGTAGGCCCGTCACCTTTATTTACCACATACTGCCCCCAAATTAAAACAGTACCCTCAGAAAGAAGTCAGAAGCAAATAAGGTCGAAAGACCGAACTTAAACATTTAACGGCAAATATTCCAATGTCACGAACGTAGGAGTCGTGTAGGCCCGTCACCTTTATTTACGATTGACTGTTGATTTCTGGACGGGCCCCGTTCTACCTCGTGCGAGCAATACAAACGACTGCACTCAACAGACGTCAAGTAGTGGAAAGAAAGAAACATATGCACACAACTCATAGCATCAATCCCGTTGTTTTAGTAGGGGTTTGCAGAACGAACATGTGCTATACTGCAAAAACATCTCCACGCTAAAACAGACCATAGAGTGCTCAAAAAAGCTAGAAATATGCCGTCGAAGAAACACACAAGAGCTTCAAACACAAATTGTTTCGCTCGCTAAACCGTTTAGTTTCCGTTTAGTGTCCGCGTTCTACAAGTCCGTGCTTAACAAGCCCTCGTTTTACAAGTCCGCGTTTTACAAGTCCGCGTTTTACTAGTCCTCGTTTTACAAGTCCGCGTTTTACTAGTCCGCGTTTTACTAGTCCGCCTTTTACAAGTCCGCGTTTTACTAGTCCGCGTTATACTAGTCCGCGTTTTACAAGTCCGCGTTTTACTAGTCCGCGTTTTACTAGTCCAGTCCAGTCCTCGAAATACAGTATGCCAAAACTCCCCGCCCTCTAAAGATAAGTCCTTGACGGTTCTTGTCGTTTTTCGGTGCCTATTCATCTTCGGCATCTTTCTCATCCACCTCTCGTTCTGTCATGTGTCTGTCATCACACGAAAGAAAAGCTGATTCTCAAAAAATCTGCCACAAAAGGAAATTGACAAAAACAATATGAAAACCATATATCGAAAGTTTCTTATTCTAAAATTTTATCATACGTCTTAATTCAGAGCTACAAAGAAGTTCCTCCTTTTGAGTTATTGATACTGTTCTTACAGTACCTCTTTCCACTAGCGAAATTTTACAAAATTCCTTCGCGGCGAAAAGGTAGCGCGAATCCAGAACAGACTCCAATCGAGAGTGGGTTAATTCTAGATTACTATTAATTAACTATTACAACATTCATTTTTAAAATAGTTTCCCAAGCCGACTAAGCTAACTAAACGTCGAGTGTATCTTTCAGTAAACAAAACATGCCGTTATGACGCCGGAAATCCAGCTCACGCATACTATACCCCGTGACTCACGCAAACCTCCGACTTACGTGCTACTACAGTCATTCCTTTCTAAACATTTTTTTTTTACCACCACCGTACCTTTCTACCCAAAAAACTCATGAAACCGCCCGGTTTTAACCTGTTTTAACCTTTCAAAAATTAGAGCGTTCGAAACTAAATAAGATCCGTAATCACAAACAACATACAGCCGTTTACCAGCACTCTTTAAAACTCCTGAAACCCTTCAAAATCAGGCAAAATAAATCTTTGAAATAACCTTTATCAATGTTTCTTATTTTTTATTCAGTTCTATAAAATGCCTTTCATACACTACTGTCAAACAAAAATTTCAATTTCCTCAAAGTTTCAAGACAAAAGAATAACAAATATTTCGTGCACAATGTAATTTGATTAAGCCAATATTATCACGTCTAAAAATACTTCAAGCAATTCAGTGAAAACCCGTTTTTTTTTCGTATCAACGAAAACCACTTTCGAATAATTAATACATGAAAATAACAATAAGATCAAAAGGAAGAAAGGAACCTTTCTAATTATTTGAAGACTTTCAAAGCCGTGATATTATGCATCCAATCCGCGATAAAATTTAATTACAACAAAATCCAAGTTCTCATTTTGAATTCCATTTTTTTCAGTTGATACCTTTATCCAACTTGTGAAAAATTCCATTCAAGTTCCTATTAATACTGTACATTCCCAATGTTTTGCTCAGGTCTTCAGAAGCGTCTTACTAACCAAATCTAAAATAATTCCAAAACATGCTGTACAAACATTCTACTCTTTGTGACAAACGAATTGACGACCAATTGTTCGAAATGAGAATCGACACAGTTCTTCCTAAATAAAAAAAAAGTTTTACGGCGGAGTCAGGCTCAAAAAATATACCGCAAGATCACACCCCCATTCATAGTCAGAAACCAGCAAACCATCTAGTTTGCTAAAAAAAACACTGCGTGACATCAATGACGTTACCTTTTTCATTTACAAAAATAACTTTAACTTGTCAAAGTAAGTGCAATTTCACAATGGTGAATATATCGGCCCAGTTCTCGGCCGGGTCCAGTTCTCGGCCACTTTGTGTTTAACGCGTTTTTTCACACTCCAGTTGAATCAAAAAGAAAAGGTATTTCCTTCAAACGATAGACTGATTCATGTGCTTTAAGTATCTTGAGTTTGATCGTTCAATTCGATATAGAAAGCTCACACGTCGAGTTTACGCGGAGGCAGTTGTTTTGTTTACGGCTCCAAATTCATGGATGTAGTTAAATTCGTATTTTATCCAAAAGCCCCCACCATACGAGCTAATTTTTGGCATGTGAAACGTAGAATAATTCAGCTTTCTGCTTTAGTTAACTTTTCGTTGAACCGTTGTATTTTTTGGTCTTAATTTACTTCGAAATTTTTTCTTGCGACGTTTGCGTATTTGCCAGTTCTCGGCCACCCTGCTCGCTATCACAGCTTAGCGCTTGGTTTTTAATATAATTTCATCTGCTGCTGCCAGAATGAAAGAAATAAATGTTTTAAAAATAAAGTTCAATCTTATCTCTAAGTTTTGAGCTGACTCTTGTCTTGTCTATTATTTCTACAACACCTAAATATTTCAAGACCTTTTCACTGCAAAATAAACCATCTAAATGCACGGGTCACACAATGCGGTTTTGCCAGAACCTGCACATAGGCAACTAGGCGCGTTAAAATCCTTCTTTTCTAAAGTAAAACAAAGCATCATAAAAATAATTTGGGATCGATATAGTATAAATAGGTTTACAGAGTGATTTTATGACTGTGAAAATTAATTGAGCATTTTTTTACAGATAATTACGCACAAGCTTTTTAGTGGCTGAGAACTGGGCCAAGGTGGCCGAGAACTGGGCCCACAAATGGAGCTTTTATTTTTATTATTGCTCGGGCAAATTAATTTTTGACCGGTCGATAGCTTTACACCAAAAAGCTGAATAATGTAGCTAGCTCTGGGAGAAATTTCAAGTTCCTGCGGTTCTTCTGAGGTAAGAAATACAAGTTTACGTCAAAAGTGGCCGAGAGCTGGGCCAAGGTGGCCGAGAACTGGGCCCACAAATGGAGCTTTTATTTTTATTATTGCTCGGGCAAATTAATTTTTGACCGGTCGATAGCTTTACACCAAAAAGCTGAATAATGTAGCTAGCTCTGGGAGAAATTTCAAGTTCCTGCGGTTCTTCTGAGGTAAGAAATACAAGTTTACGTCAAAAGTGGCCGAGAACTGGGCCAAGGTGGCCGAGAACTGGGCCCACAAATGGAGCTTTTATTTTTATTATTGCTCGGGCAAATTAATTTTTGACCGGTCGATAGCTTTACACCAAAAAGCTGAATAATGTAGCTAGCTCTGGGAGAAATTTCAAGTTCCTGCGGTTCTTCTGAGGTAAGAAATACAAGTTTACGTCAAAAGTGGCCGAGAACTGGGCCAAGGTGGCCGAGAACTGGGCCCACAAATGGAGCTTTTATTTTTATTATTGCTCGGGCAAATTAATTTTTGACCGGTCGATAGCTTTACACCAAAAAGCTGAATAATGTAGCTAGCTCTGCGAGAAATTTCAAGTTCCTGCGGTTCTTCTGAGGTACGAAATACAAGTTTACGTCAAAAGTGGCCGAGAACTGGGCCCCATACTGTACTTTGCACCGTAAGCTTTTTTCTATGTCCTTCCGCCGAAGCAAAAAAACACAACCTGATTACACATTAACCCAAAAGTCGACCAAGTGTGCCTGCAACGATTTCCTGTCAAAACTAAAATGAAAACCATTGCGGTATGCGTCACCCGTAGCGGTTTTGTAGCAACCCCGAGCTATCCCCGTCTTTTTGGCCGCGCCAGGAGACTACGCTCTAGGACGACCAAAGGGTAAACCTTAAATCGGCCACGCCCGATTAAAAAGACGTTAAAGCCATCAGACGTTAAAGGCGTCTGTCTTATTTACCGTTTTTATACTAGACGTTAATGTCGTCTCAAGACAGCTGTAACGTCTAAGACAGCTTTAACGTCTCTAGCATAAAAATGGCCGTTCACAAGGAACTGAAGGAGAGATCAAAAGAGGACAATAAATATTGCAAAAATTTAAAGGTGAAAAACATATTGCTTAGGAAATTTTCATACGCGCACCACTCCGTCTCCCGCGTAAGAAATAAAACTTTGAAACCATTTGGTAACCTTAGATGTTTGATAAAGTTCTGCCGGGGAGACGAAGTTGCTTCAATATTTTATTCGCCTTGTAACAGTGCCGTTTATGGTATGGCAAACCGGCAATATTGACAGCTTTTGGAAGGTGTACGGTATCTGGGTGCGAGAAGTCGTGATCACAAAACTATTATATGAAAACAAACATGTATGATAACAAGCCAAACTAAATATTCTCTGTAGGTCATCTGGCTGCCAGTCATGGCTTCTGCCCCACCTTCAGTTGCATCAAACAAAGAAACAACCAATTACGCGCGGTTGTGTTGTCTTCTGGTAGATGTAGGATCCCAGGCCTTGAGGGACACCTTTGATAGCATACATCCTCCAGCAGGACTACATCATGTTCTGGCACGTTACCCAGAGTATGTGACGCTGCAGTCTCTTAGGGCGAGAAGAATCCTCAATCCTACACAATGGGGGAAGTTGTACCCTACTATCTCCTCATCTGTTTCATCAGCGAGCTTTGACGTGACCCTCTTGATGGTACTGCTGAGGAACATATGTGGCTTGATTCCTCCGGTCACTGGCTGGGACATTCTTCCTCCTGCTTCTGACGTTAGTATCGAAGCTGACATGGCCAGAGTGAAGTACTACAGAAATACTGTATACGGCCATGCCAGCCAAGCTTCTGTAGACGATGTAACCTTCAACGCCTACTGGCATGATATCAGTAACGCGCTTGTAGCATTGGGAGGGGCGAGTTATGGAGCCGCTATCAATAAGCTCAAGAATGAGTGCATGGATCCCGATACAGAGGAACACTACAGAGAGCTGCTGGTGCAATGGAAGAAAGACGAGGATAACATAAAAGACAAACTTGAAGAGATAGAAGGTTTGTTTGAACTATAGCCCAGATATAAGCTAAAGGAAAAATACAGCTGGGAATGAAAACAAATGTAGACAGGTTGAAGAAAAAGGACCACACAACGAAAGGGGAGTAAGGTACACTTCTGATTCTGATGAAAAAACTGCGTCGATTTGCCACTCTTGCATGAACGTTAGCGTTGTCTCATCGCACCTACCCTCCACAGGCCTAAATTTGTGGCAAAAGACCAAACAACACGGCTTGATTAGGGCTAAGCTTTGGACTTTGATAGAAATGATTTTTACCTAAAAGTGTGGTGAAACTTTCACTGAAACTCTGACATCATAAACTAATGACCTTGTTACTTTTTTCATCCTCAGAAAAGATCAAAGAGAAAATTGAACAAATGGGGAATGAAATCATTGAAAAGGTAGATTCCTTGAAGGAACCGAACCAAGATAAAGGTTAGCTATCATATGAATGTTTGTTTTTCGTGGGTTATCTTTTAAATGGGCCTGAGAAGCCCTTAGGTAATGTCTATAGAAGTTTTTTTAGTTGCAAAAAATATTTATTACTCCTCGCTTTCAGTAAGATATTGCCTGACATGGAGATCCAATCTCGAGTCATGAAAAAGGTTCACATTTAACTGAAGCTGAAATGGTTAATGAATGAATGAAATGAACATTTCAATTGGAATTTTAAACTATTGAATGAAGAAACATAATGGTTAAACTGTTACAAACCTATCTGTACCAAGAGGTAAACAGGTCAACAAGCTAGAAATCTGTGAGAAAAACAAACAAACAAACAACAACAAAAATATGACTTTCAGATCATGTAAGTAAAGTCTACCACCTATAGTTGCCGACTGTAAGAGCAACAAAAGGAAGTCGATAGAGTCATTGTTCAAGATACTTTCCACATCTTTTCAGTTCGATGTAACTGTTAACAGCTGATAAATGATTGTCAAGTTACGATAAGATTTGAAAAAAAAAAAAACCCGATGCAAATTCTCTTCCTTAGACCTTCTTAGACACGACTTCGAACAGATAAAAACTGAGATTGGAGACGTGAGTGACAAGTTGGACACTTTGATGACACAAAAGGAAGAGGACAAGGATGAAGGTTTGTTCTAAATGTAAGCTGGTAACAGTTTTTAAACAGTATAACGAGAACACTATCATGCGAACGCGGACTGATTTCAGGCTGCTGTTTCACGCCGCCGTCGTAGAAATTGCTCGCGTAATCACTTGCGCGTGTGCTTCATGGGCCTCTTACTTGTTCGAATGTTGCTGAATGGCAAGACTGGTACAAACAAAATGTTGTGACTTATCCCTTTTAATCAATCCTTTTTTTCTTCATTTTAATGTTGCAGCGATTATTATTATTTCCGGCATAGTAAATCGAACGTCCGAATATAGAACTCAATCCACGTCGGCAATCAAACGAAATTGAACACCGATCTTTGTGTGAGTTCGATTTCCAAACCAATCTAACTCAATCGAACCCAATCCATCAGATTGTGTTCGATTGAGTTCTGGTAAACCTATACATACAAAGCAAGCCCATCAAAAGCAGGTTTGTCTGTTTTTTGTTTTTGTTTTGTTGTTGTTGGTTTTTTTTTACTATTCATTCAATATCAGAAACCCCAGAAATAAACTGTCCACGGCAGTTAAGGTATCACGGAAGGAAAATTGGCGTTTTCGTTCTAAGTCAAATTGTGTGCAAACCATCAATGGTAACCCCAATAAAGTATATATTTTCTGAAAGCTTATTGAATAAAGATTCTAATGAGGGATTTTGTTTGCATTATATAGCCCATAATAAGCAACGTCAGCATTTTGTTTACAATTATGATGTTCCGCAACTTTGGGTTTATTTGAGAACACATTTACATGAGAGCCTAAACTTTTATGTGGAATTTGATCTACATATATTGGTCAAAAAACGGTGTCTCAGATTTTTCTTTTCTTGCTCCATTAATTTTTTATGAATTTTTAATCTTAAAGAAGCCCTAAAAACGCCATTTTAAAGTTTAAAAATTCATGATCCTAAAAGTCGTTCGTTCGCGCTCGTTTGCAATTCGGAAAGCATGGCTTTCACGCCTGTTTTCTTTAAAGCCTTGAAATCTTTGTCCACCTTCACGTCAAAGTGGCAATCCCGGTAGCCTTTTACTACGCATTTAAAGCTTACAACCCACAGCGCATCTGAAGCCTGATTTTTCTAGAAGTTATCCGTTTACGAAATAAAAACACGCGCTACACTCCCGGCTGAAGTAACTCGAGCGTCCAAGAACTGTTATAGATTTTCAACACCAGTTTTACAAAAATGAACAGTTCGAAAATCTAACGTTCGATTGAGTTCGATCGAGTATTTTTTTTTCGGTGAGTTCGATTTCGTTCGATTGCCGAACTCAGTCGAACTCAATCC